>NC_133145.1:7688196-8056075 GCF_048418815.1 Hemitrygon akajei | reverse complement strand
TTCCTTCCACAACTACCCTCTGCTTTCTTCCTTTAAGCCAATTTTTTATCCAAACAGCCAAGGTTCCACTTATCCAATGCCTCATGACTTTCTGGATGAGTCTCTCGTGAGGGACCTTGTCAAATGCCTTGCTAAAGTCTATGTAGACCACATCCGCTGCCCTACCCTCATCAATTTCTTTTGTTACCACTTCAAAAAACTCAATCAGGTTCGTGAGGCACGATCTTCCCTTCACAAAGCCATGTTGACTATCCATGAGTAGCCTGTACTTCTCCAAATGCTTGTAGATCCTATCCTTAAGAATCCTTTCCAGTAGTTTGCAGACCACCTACGTAAGACTCACCAGTCAATAGTTCCCAGGTTTCTCCCTATTACCTTTTTTAAACAAGGGAACTACATTTGCCATTCTCCAGTCCTTTGGCACTTCCCCTGTAGCCAAAGAGGATTCAAAGATCATAGCTAATGCTCCAGCGATCTCTTCTCTCAATTCCCACAACAACCTGGGGTGTATCATATCTGGCCCATATCATATCGATCTTGATGTTTTTAAGAAGATCCAGCACTTCTTCTTCCTTAACCTCCACACTGTCCAGCACACAGGCCTGCTCTATTTCGACCTCACCCTGATCAAGATCCTTTTCACTTGTGAATACTGAAGCAAAGCATTCATTTAGGACCTCCCCAACCTCCTCTGCCTCCAGGCACGTTGCCCTCATTATCCTTTAGCAGTTCCACCTTCAGTCTCGTCATCCTCCTTTTCTTCACATACGGGGTTCTCCTTAATCCTACATGCCAAGGCGTTCTCATGCCCGCTTCGAGCTCTCCTAAGTCCTTTCTTTAGCTCCTTCCTGGCTACCCTATATTCCTCATGAGCCCCTCCTACTTCCTGCTTCTTATATCTAACATATGTTTCCTTTTTCCTCTTGACGAGATGCCTCACATGTTTCGTCAGCCATGGTTCCCTTTTCCTACCATTTTTTCCTTGCCTCAGTGAGACAAATCTATCCTGAACTCAGCTCAAGTCGTCCCTAAACTTCTCCCACTTCTGTGCTTTCCCCTTTGAAATTGCTTCCAATTTACTCTCGCTAGTTCCTGCCTCATCCCTTCAAAGTTAGCCCTTCCCCAGTTAAGCACTTTACCATTTCATCTGATTTTATCCCTTTCCATAGCTATGCTGAAGCTAAGGGAGTTGTAGTCACTCTCACCAAAATGCTCCCCCACCAAGAGGTGTCACCTGACCAGGTTCATTACCCAGAACTAGATCCAGTATAACCTCTCCTCTTGTCAGCCGGTCCACATACTGTGTCAGGAATCCTTCTTGAACACACCTGACAAATTCAGTCCCATCTATCCCCCTTGCACTCAGGAGGTGCCAGTCAATATGAGGGAAGTTGAAATCACCCATAACTACTACCCTGTATTTCCTGCACCATTCTAAAATCTGCCTGCTTATCTGCTTCTCAGTGTCCCGAGGGCTATTTGGGGGCCTACAGACTACTCCCAGCACAGTGATTGATCCCTTCCTATTTCTGACTTCCACCCAGACTTGACTCTATGGACACTCCTTCTGCATCGTCCTCCCTTTCTATAGCTGTGATACTATCCCTGACCAGCAATGCCACTCCCCCCCTTTTCTACCTCCCATCCTATTCATTTTAAAACACCTGAACCCCGGGGACCTGCATCATCCAATCCTGCCCTTCCTCCAACCAAGTTTTAGTAACGGCCACAACATTGTAGCTCCACACACTAATCCATGCTCTAAGTTCATCTTCCTTGTTCCTAATACTCCTAGCATTGAAATAGACACATTTCAACCCCTTTAACTGGCTACAATTATGTTCTGTCCCCTGCCTGTCCTTCCTCATCAACACCAAACTCTTAGCATCACGCCCTTGTCCTTTTAACTTAATCCCTGCACTCACATTCTGATTCACACCCCCCTGCCAAACTAGTTTAAACCTTCCCCAACAGCTCGATCAAACCTGCCTGCCAGGATAAAACAAAATGCATTTCCACAGAACCAAGAAACAAATGAATGTGTGGCGCATGGTCAAGTGGTTAAAGCATTGGACTAGTGATCTGAAGTTCAAGCCTCAGCCGAGGTAGTGTGTTGTGTCCTTGAGCAAGGCACTTAACCACACATTGCTCCAGTCCACCCAGCTGAAAATGGGTACCGGCAAAATGCTGGGCGTTAACCTCACAATAGACTGTGTGGGTGGGGGGAGTCTTGTACTCTTCAGTCACTTCACGCCACGGAAACCTATAAGGCTCGGGCCAGACTTTAACTTTTTAAGGAACGATGAGACACAAGGAGACATAGGGTTGTATGTGGTGACAGGTATGACTCTGATAGTAAGTTTTACTTTGAACTTGTATTACCCTCTTTATTCAGGACATCCTAATCTACTTTTGTTAAACTTTCAATAAACTTGTTGAAAAGATACTCACTCAAAGTTTTTGAAGTAATAGCTAGTGTAAAATATAATACATTTAATAATAGTGTGGCCTTACCTTTCTATCAAAAATTTTTCCCATCAAATATAGATATTCCAGTAACACAGAATAGCCATTTACATTGAATTATCACTCACGAGGTGTGGTCATTGCTGGCAAGATAGGGACCTATACAATATCCCAACCTGCAGTTCCGAAATACTTGGTGAACTGCGCTCCCCAATGAGTGCTCCCACCTGCTGGGCAGTGAACGGCAACATAGTGAAGGCAAACACAGTGAATGGGACTGAAAGAGGATGGCATGTGGTTCGATGTGAGCCTTGGAGGTACTGATGCTTCCATGCAGCGGTGGAAAACGTGGATCCCTAAGGCAAGGTGGAGGCAGCAATTAAGCAGGTCTGCTTGAATGTGTTGTGTCTTCGATGCTATGATTCCGTTTTTCACTTCTCCTGTGCATACATGCAATTGAGCATATAGCAATAAACTCAATTTTGACTTTAATGCATTGTCCTCTCCAAGGCATCTCCAAGGCCTACTGAGTTCCTCCAGCATTTTGTGTGTGTTGCTTGTGAAACCAGTTTCTAGGGAATACACTCTCCTATCCCGCCAAACCCATGAGATTGGGGCAGATCTCCCACTCCAAACCTTAGTTTGTGTGGATGCTGTGTAATTTGCTATCCTGTAACAACTTGGTGCCAAGAAATAACAGACAGCACACTGCATGCGGTTAAAGGAATCATACCCATGAATCTTAACTTAACTAAAGGGTTAGTAGAAACATAGAACATAGAAAACCTACAGCACAATACAGGCCCTTTGGCCCACAATGCTGTGCCAAACATGCACTTACTTTAGAAATTAACTTGGGTTACCCATAACTCTCTATTTTACTGAGCTCCATGTACCTATCCAAGGGTCTCTTAAAAGACCCTACTGTGTCCACCTCCACCACCGTCGATGGCATCCCATTCCGTGCACTCACCACTCTGCGTAAAAAAAAAATTACCCAACATCTCTTCTGTATCTACTTCCAAGCACCATAAAAATGTGCCCTCTCATGTTAGCCATTTCAGCCTTGGCAAAAAGCCTTTGAGTATCCACACGTTCAATGCTTCTCATCATCTTATATACCTCTATCAGGTCACCTCTCATCCTCCATTGCTGCAAGGGCGCTCCTCAGTCCAGGCAACATCCTTGTAAATCTCCTCTGCACCCTTTCTATGGTTTCCACATCCTTTGTGTAGTGAGGAGACCAGCACTGAGCACAGTACTCCAAGTGGGGTCTGATCAGGGTCCTGTACAGCTGTAACATTAACTCTCGGCTCTTCAACTCAATCCCACGGTTGATGAAGGCCAATACACCATATGCCTTCTTAACTACAGAGTCAACCTGCGCAGCAGCTTAGAGTATCCTTTCGACTTGGACCCCAAGATCCCTCTGATCCTCCACACTGCCAAAAGTCTTACCATTATTACTATATTCTGCCATCATATTTGACCTACCAATACAAACCACCTCACACTTATCTAGGTTGAACTCCATCTAACACTTCTCAGTCCTATGAATGTCCCACTGGAACCTCTGACAGCCCTCCACACAATCCATAACACCCCCAACCTTTGTGTCATCAGCATATTTACTAACACATCCCACCACTTCTTCATCCGGGTTATTTATAAGCATCACAAAGAGAAGGGGTCCCAGAACAGATCCCTGAGGCACCCACTGCTCACCAACCTCCATGCAGAATATGACCCATCTACAACCACACTATGCCTTCTGTGGGCAAGCCAATTCTGGATCAAGAAAGCAAGGTCCCCTTGGAGCCTATGCCTCCTTACTTTCTCAATTAGCCTTGCGTGGGTTACCTTATCAAATGCCTTGCTGGAATCCAAAAACACTACATCTACGACTCTACCTTCATCAATGTGTTTAGTCACATCGTCAAAAAATTCAATGAGGCTCATAAGGCACGACCTGCCTTTGACAAAGCAATGCTGACTATTCTTAATCATATTATGCCTCTCCAAATGTTCATAAATCCTGCTTCTCTGGATCTTCTCTATCAGCTTACAACCACTGAAGTTAGACTCACTGGTCAAAAATTTCCTGGGCTATCTCTACTCCCTTTCGTGAATAAGGAAACAACATCTCCCTCGCCTCCCACAGTAGCCTGGGGTATATCTCGTGGGGTCCAGGTGACTTATCCAATTTGATGCTTTCCAAAAGCTCCAGCTCTCTTTCTTAATGTCTCTATGCTCAAGCTTTTCAGTCCGCTGCAAGTCATCCCTACAATCGCCAAAGTTCTTTTTCACAGTGAATACTTAAGCAAAGTTTTCATTAAGTATCTCCACTATCTGCTCTGGTTCCATTTTTCACTGTCACACTTGAGTGGTCCTAATCTCACGTTTTATCATCTTGCTCTTCACATACTTGTAGAATGCCTTGGGATTTTCCTTAATCCTGCTCACCAAGGCCTTCTCATAGCTTCTTCTGGCTCTCCTAATTTCATTCTTAAGCTCCTTCCTGCTAGCCTTATAATTTTCTAGGTCTCTATCATTACCCAGTTTTTTGAACCTTTCATAAGCTTTTCTTTTCTTCTTGACTAGATTTTCAACAACCTTTGTACACTACGGTTCCTGTACCCTACCATCCTTTCCCTGTCTCATTGGAACGTACGTATGCAGAATGCAACGCAAATATCCCCTGAATATTTGCCACATTTCTGCTGTACATCTTGAGAACATCTGTTCCCAATTTATGTTTCCAAGTTTCTGCCTGATAGCTTCTTATTTCCCCTTTCACCAATTAAACGTTTTCCTAACTTGTCTGTTCCTATCCCTCTCCAGTGCTATGGTAAAGGAGATAGAATTGTGATCACTATCTCCAAAATGCTCTCCCACTGAGAGATCTGACACCTGAGCAGGTTCATTTCCCAATAGGCTTATCTACATATTGTGTCAGGAAACCTAACAAACACCCAACAAACCCCTTGCTATAGGAAGATGCCAATCAATATTTGGGGAATTAAAATCTCCCACCAGGACAACCCTGTTATTATCACAGAGCTCCAGAATCTGTCTCCCTATCTGCTCCTCGATGTCCACGTTACTATTGAGTGGTCTATAAAAAAACAACCAGTAGAGTTACTGACCCTTTCCTATTTCTAACTTACACCCACAGAGACTCAGTATACAGTCCCTCCATGACTTCCTCCTTTTCTGCAGCCGACGCTATCTTTGATCAGCAGTGCCAAGCCGCACCTCTTTTGCGTCCCCCCTCCCCCGTCCTTCCATGAAACATCCTGGCATTCCGAGTAGTTATTCCTGCCCCTGAGCCAACTAAGTCTCAACTAAGGCCACAACACCATAGCTCCAAGTACTGATCCACGCTCTAATCTCATCCGCTTTGTTATGATACTCCCTTCATTAAAATAGATACATCTCAAACAATCAGTCTGAGCACATCCCTTCTCTATCCTCCCTTTCGCACTGCCTTCTCTACTTGTGAGCCAACCACCACTTTCTCTGCCTGTTCAGTTCGGTTCCCACCCACCCCCAGCAATTTTAGTTTAAACTCTCCACAATAGCCTTTGCAAACCTCCCCGCCAGGATATTGGTTCCCCCCGCCGGATTCAAGTGCAACTCATCCTTATTGTACAGGTCACGTCTGCCCCTAAAGAGGTCCCAAAGATCCAGACATCTGAATCCTTACCCCCTGTTCCAATCCCTTGGCCACGCATTTATCCTCCACCTCATCCTATTCTTATTCTCACTGTCGCGTGGCACAGGGAGTAATCCCGAGATTACTACCCTTGCGGTCCTGCTTCTCAGCTTCGTTCCTAACTCCCAGTAAAGAAAAGAAAGCAAAAAAAAACCAAAAAGAGCGCATTATAATTAAACAGTTAAATGTGTAAAAGTTGAAACTCATATTCACCGATCCTCAACAGACCTCGGCACCTTGCTCCGTCCCTGTCTGGGTGGACAACGGCGGCAGTCCAGCCGGCTATGGTCACGGGTGACTGTGTGGCGATGTGAGGGAAGAGGAGGCTGCGCATCGCAGTGGGGGAAATCACAGTGGAGCACGAGGTATGGTTAGACGACGTCCGAGAGTCCTGCATTCTTGCCCGGGACCTATGGTCCCGCTGGAGGGCCTGTGTGAGTGTGTCGAGGGCAACACTCTACCTCGGTGCCGAAGCCGTGGCTCTCCAGCAGTGCAGGTCCAGTAGGGGCAACAACCACCACCGGTTTCGCAGCGGCCCAACGCACCACAGCGGAACCACGGACAAGTGACGGTGACACCAAGTGACAACCTCCCCTCCATCGACCAGCAGCTGCGCAGGGAACAGGTTGGGCCGGGCGAGGAAACAACGGCCGCAGTGGGCCGAGGTCTCCGTCCTGGACCCGCAGTGGGGAATGCTGGAACTGTGCGACGGGCTGGTGGGTCGGCGGTGGCAGTTGTCCGATGGTAACAGACATCTCTTGCAGCTGCTGGTCCGCCGCACCACGGTACAGCGGTCAGTGCACGGGCTAGCGGGAGCCGGCCATCTCGGAGTTGCAAAGACGCTGGGCAGGCTGTGTGAACGCTTCTACTGGCCTGGTACAGGCAGGATGTGGAGCTGATCGTGCACTGCCGGGAGGGGGAGTCGGGTCGCCAGTATGGGGTGTCAATGCAGCAGCACAGGTGGTGCCCCAGTATGGGTTTACTGCCCCTCCCGGACGAAGGACTATCCCCAGGCCTAGAAGGCACTGGAAGAGGCCGTGAAAAGTGCTTGACCTCACTTGGGGGCGGGGGCGGGGTCTGGGGGGCCGTCCGCCTCTGTATTTCTTATGACCAGTACTGTTTATTGTTCTTGTGTTAAAATGCTTCTGTGGGATTACAGTTCATTTATTGTTACATTTTAGCTTGGGTTATACAGTTATTCGCTTGTGTATTTGTGGGTCACCGTAACTTCCTCCGTCTGTATGAGACTGTTTGGATTTACTCTCTGGGTCATGGTGCCCGTTCTGTTTCGTGTTTATCACAATAAAATGATTGTTGAGTTCAACAAGCTTCCCCGTCTGTTATTATGGGTCAAATGCTAGCCACCATATTTTGGTTCAAAAGTCTGCATCTGGAGGGAGATAGGTGGTAGAAAGAAGAGAAAGGGAGCGATGAGTCAGGGCCAGTACATTTTTCGAGAACCAATGAGGACTGAATGGTGGCAGTAATGGAGACAATTGGGAGGCAGAGTGATGAAGTTGTATGATGTAGGCAGATTTGTGTTTGTAGCTGACAAAAGAGGAGCTGGGGGTGGGGTAAGGGAGGGTTAAGGGGGGAGATAATCAAGAGCACATAGATAAGAAAAAAGAGAGAGCTGAAGGGTTACTTGAAGCTGGAAAATTCAATGTTCATCCCAGGCAGAAAACAAGGGATTATTCTTCTACCCCGGCAGTGGAGAAGAGCAAGGACTGACCTATCGGTGTGGGAATTATTGCAGGTTGTCCATTTATGATCAAGGATGTTGATTTTTACACTGGTGTAATTACAGTGGTTTAAATTGTTTTAATGATCATGTCTATGGGCTTACCCTGGAACTGACTGATGGACAGTGAAGTGTGTGAAGAGTGACTGTGACTCAGCTGTATTGGAATAAGGAGCATGGACAAACAACAGGATCCTGATAAGTGAGAGGAAATGAGTGGCCACTGCATTAGCTTTAAACATTTCAAGTTCAAGTTGAATTAATATTCAGCCATACAGGAATATCCATGAATACTGCCAAATGAAACAGAGTTCCTTTGGGGCTAAGGTGCAAAACACAATACCAAGCCACATACAGCACAAGACACATATAGCAGATATAATTACAATAGCAGTAAACATACAGTCACATACAAATGAGGTACGGTGCACATATACAGTATATAGCTAGGACATTTCCACAGTATTGTATTTATCTGTGTGGAGTTTGTAAATCTGGCAGGAGCAAAGGATGTTGGGAATAGCAAGGGGTGTGGGACAGGTGACGGGCAGAAATGCCAGAGGCAGATGGTGGTGCAGGTGCAGCCCTGAGATACCTGACAAGGTGATTTTATTCCGAACTGGTAGAGTGTTGGCTGATTAGTAGGAGATAGCCAGTGGGAATAAAAGGATCTGGCTGGCTGCTAGTGACTAGTGGTGTTGCGCAGGGGTCAGTGTTAGGACAGCTTTTTATGCTGTATATCAATGAATTAGATGATGAAATAAATAGCTTTTTTGCCAAGTTTGCAGATGACATGAAGATTGGTGGAGGGGCAGGTAGTGTTGAGGAAACAGGTAGGCTGCAGAAGGGCTTAGGCGAATGGGCAAGAAAGTGGCAATTGAAATATAATGTTGGAAAATGCAAGATCATGCACTTCATTAGAAGAAACAAATGTGCAGACTATTTTCTAAATGGTAGAAAATCCAAAAGTCTGAGATGCAAAGGGACTTGGGAGTCCTTGGACAGAGCACCCTAAAGGTCAACTTGCAGGTCGAGTTTGTGGTGAGGAAAGCAAATGCAATGTTAGCATTCATTTCAAGAGGTCTAGAATAAATCAGAGCACTGAGTACAGAAGTTGGGATGTTAAAGTTGTTCAAGGCATTGGTAAGGCCAAATTTGGAATATTGTGTACAGTTCTGGTCACCGAATTATAGGAAAGATATCAATAAATTAGAGAGAGTGCAGAGACGATTTACTAGGATGTTACCTGGGTTTCAGCATGTAAGTTACAGAGAAAGGTTGAACAAGTTAGGTCTCTATTCATTGGAGCGTAGAAGGTTGAGGGGGGATTTGATCGAGGTATTTAAAATTTTGAGAGGGATAGATAGAGTTGACGTGAATAGGCTGTTTCCATTGAGAGTAGGGGAGATTCAAACGAGAGGACATGATTTGAGAGTTAGGGGGCAAAAGTTTAAGGGAAACATGAGGGGGTATTTCTTTAGATAGATAGATAGATACTTTATTCATCCCCATGGGGAAATTCAACTTTTTTTCCAATGTCCCATACACTTGTTGTAGCAAAACTAATTACATACAATACTTAACTCAGTAAAAAAAATATGATATGCATCTAAATCACTATCTCAAAAAGCATTAATAATAGCTTTTAAAAGTTCTTAAGTCCTGGTGGTTGAATTGTAAAGCCTAATGGCATTGGGGAGTATTGACCTCTTCATCCTGTCTGAGGAGCATTGCATCGATAGTAACCTGTCGCTGAAACTGCTTCTCTGTCTCTGGATGGTGCTATGTAGAGGATGTTCAGAGTTTTCCATAATTGACCAGCTGTGTGGAATGAGCTTCCTGTAGAAGTAGTAGAGGCCAGTTCAGTTGTGTCATTTAAGGTAAAATTGGATAGGTATATGGACAGGAAAGGAGTGGAGGGTTATGGGCTGAGTGCGGGTAGGTGGGACTAGGTGAGATTAAGAGTTCAGCATGGACTAGGAGGGCCGGAATGGCCTGTTTCCGTGCTGTGATTGTTATATGGTTATAAAAGAACAGGGATGTGATGCTGAGGCTTTATAAGGCACTAGTGAGACCTCACTTTGAGTATTGTGAACAGTTTTGGACCCCTCGTCTTAGAAAAGATGTGCTGGCATTGGAAAGGGCTCAAAGGAGGTTCACAAGGATGATTGGGAATGAAAGGGTTATCATATGAGGAATGTTTGGGTCTGCACTCACTGGAATTTAGAAGGATGAGGGAGGGATCTTATTGAAAACTTTCAAATGTTGAAACTCTTAGACATGGCAGATGTGAAAAAGATGTTTCCCATGGTGGGGGAGTCTAGAACAAGAGGGTACGGCCTCAGGATAAAATAGAGATGCGGAGAAATTTAATTAGCCAGATTATGGTGAACTTGTGGAATTTATCCCCACAGGCAGCTGTGGAGGCCAGGTCGTTAGGTGTTTTTAAGGCAGAGTTTAAAAGGTTCTTGATAGGACATAGCATCAAAGGTTACAGGGAAAAGGCCGGGGAGTGGGGCTGAGGAAGGGAAAAAAAACAATCAAAATGGCAGAGCAGACATGATGGCCAAATGGCCTAATTCTGCTCTTATGTCTTACTGATCATTATGGTCTTTATTAATCATTACAGAATGTCTCTCTGGTGGTTTGTACTCCCTCCCCACTCCCTTTTCCTTTCCCCAACCATGATTCCCCTCTCCCTGCCCCCTTCCAACTCACAACCCACAATAGAGACCTAACAGGTTTATCATTGCTCACATACGTCACAAAATTTGTTTATATTTGGCTAAGTCCCTGAGTGACATGTCCTGTAAATTGATGGTGCATGAATGTTGGCAAAAAAAAGCAGTTTTCAGCAGTCCGCAGATGAATGTACGCAAGCACGCACATACACAAACCAACTTCTCTTCCATCAAGTAAACACTAAAGTGCAGCACTGGCAGGATGGCCAGCCTCAAATCCAGCATGGGCACCACACCACACTACCTCCGGTGTCTGTCCTCTGAACTGCTGCAACAGGCAAGCCCATGGCATGAGGCCTAATCCTCACTACAATCAAGGAGATGCAGCTCTGCTGTTGTCGGTCGCCCCAATAAACCCTTGAACCAGACTCACAGTATTTTACATCACCAAAATCGAACAGGGTCTTGCAATCACAAGAAAAACATCCAAGAAAGTCACTCGCTGTTAGATTACAGAACACCTTCACGCACGGACTCTGAAGCCTTTCTGTAGCAGGCAGCAATACTGTCTGCACTAAGTCCAACTACTCCAACACCTCTGCCGATGAGCAACTCACTGATAAGGTAGATCTCCAGTACTTAACGTTCTTAATGTCCAGTACTGCCTTGCATTTGTGAAAAAGCCAGTTAAAAAAGAATAATCACCTTTGGTTGACCCTGGAGAGGCTGCTGAATGTGAGTGCCATCTTACTGGAAGTGCAAAACAAATAACGATATAGGGTTAATAGCCCATGGTTTCATGGATTATTAAGAAATCCGATGGCAGAGGAGAAGAGGCTCTTCCTAAAGTGGTGGGTGTGGGTCTTCAGAATCTGATACCTCCTCCGCAGTGACAGTAATGAGTAGAGGCCATGCTCAGATGCTGAGGATCCTTGTTGAGGCAAGGCTCTTGAAGATGGCCTTGATAGTGGAGAGTTTTTATTCCTGTAAAGGAACTGGCTTAGTCTTAACCCTCTTCTGATCTTGTACATTGTCGAAAAAATTGACAATGTAGAAATTTGCAAGGTTCTTTGTTGGCATAAAAAATCTCCACAAACTCGTATTGAAGCAGCGCTGCTATTGTGCCAATGTGTTGGGCCCAGGGTAGATCCTCTGAGAAGTTGAAAACCAGGAACTTGGATCTTTGCTGCTGAGGCCTACTGTGTGTTCTCCTGAAGTCCACAATCAATTCCTGCTAACATCGAAGTTGTTGTTGCAAAGCTTCTCAGCCAAACGGTCTATCTCACTCTTGTATGCCTCCTTATCTCCATCTGAGATTCTGCCAATATCTGTGGTACCAACAGTGAATTCACTGTAGGCATTCCACTATTTTTCATTTGTCTTTGACTGATATTTGGGACTGTGAATTACAGTCAGTGAGCACCCTACACCATGTTAAGCATTCCTGGACAGAGAAGGGTTTGAGAGAGTGGCACTTCATTCATTAGTGATGAAAGGCATTCCGCCTCTTTTCTGCTTGAGAGCTTGTTGGCTGGTCTCACTCAAGACTTGCGCATTCAGAGTATATCTGTTACATCACACTGGCATTCCTTGTCATAGTGTTGAGAGAGAGGCTGAGCACATATCTCTGAGCCACCTACTCCATGTTTTCAATCTACAGGGAGCTGACAGAATGGATCAATTACATCTGGTCCGATTCTAGTCTATAGCAGGTTCAGCCCAGAGCAGCTCTTCTCAATATCTTAGAATGTACAGTACTGTAGTAATTTTATATATTGCACTGTACTGCTGCTGCATAGAAAAACAAATTTCATGACAAATGTGAGTGATGTATGGGTCTGTATTGTGGACTGAGAGTGGGAAATGGTCAGGGGAATCATGACTAGGAAAAAAGGAAGTGAGCGGGGAGGGAGCAGGAAGCACTGGAGAGGCATTCTGTTATGATCAATAAAGTGACTATTTGGAATAAAATGGCCTTGCTGGGTGTCTCAGTTCTGGGTGTGTCTGCACCCATGCCACCCCTCCTTCTGCCCCGGCACTCCTTCTCTGCTACCTGTCCCACACAGCTCCACCTTTGCTATTCCCAAAATTCTTACTCATGCTAAATTTACACACTTGCTGTCTGCTCAATGTTGACAAATCCAGTACTGTGCAAAAGTCTTAAGCACCCTATTTATAGTGTATATGCTATGCTAAAAAGACTTTAGTGATTCAGAACTCTGCAATTCCTAAAGCAAAAGTGATGCAGACCACTGCAATTCCTAAGGCACCCATCACCTAGCAAATATACTAGGGTGTATGTTAGGCCCACTATCACATTAAATACATCCAAGCAAATGTGGGGAAGAATGAGATGCGAAGGATAAGATAGGAACTGGTTTGGATAGGATTGTTGCAAAACCAAAGGAGCAGGACTACAGGAGAAATGGAGACAGGCTAACCCCTATTGACATCAATGGATCTGGGGTTGAGAAGGTGAACAGCTTTAAGTTCGTCGGCAAACACATCACCAAGAATCTCATAAAAACACAAAATGCTGGCAGAACTCAACAGGCCAGACAGCATCTATGGGAGGAGGTAGTGACAACGTTTCAGGCCGAAACCCTTCATCAGGAGTGAAACGTCATCACTACCTCCTCCCATAGATGCTGTCTGGCCTGCTGAGTTCTGCCAGCATTTTGTGTTTTTATTTATCTCCAGCATCTGCAGATTCACTCGTGTTGACCAAGAATCTCACATGGTTTGTACATACTGGCTGTGTGTTGAAAAAAGCATAACAGAGTCTCTTTCGCCTCAGACAGTTGAAAAAGTTTGGTATGAGTCCCCAAATCCTATGGACTTTCTACATCTGAGAGCATCCTGACTGGCTGCATCACTGCCTGGTATTGGGAACTGTACCTCCCTTAATCGTAGGACTCTGCAGAGAGTGGTGTGGACAGCCCAGTACATCTGTAGATGTGAATTTCCCACTATTCAGGACATTTACAGAAACGTGTGTAAAAAGGGCCCGAAGGATCATTGGGGACCCGAGTCACCCCAACCACAAAACTATTCCAGCTGCTACCATCCAGGAAACGGTACCACAGCATAAAACCCAGGACCAACCGACTGCGGGACAGCTTCTTCCAACATGCCATCCGACTGATTAATTCACACTGATACAATTGTATTTCTATGCTATATTGAATGTCCTGATGTACATACAGTTTATTACAAATTACTATAAATTGTGCATTGCACATTTAGATGGAAACATAATGTAAAGATTTTTTTTCCTCACGTATGTGCAGGATTTAAGAAATCAATTCAATTCAATTCGATAGGAGCATGTGAGGTAGGGACTGGCGGACTGATAAACTTCTATTCTATAGCTAAGGAGAGATGAAGTTTAAACTTTAAAAGTGTTCAACTCAGTGTGATGCCAAGAAATGGAGCCAAGTGAAAATGGACCATATCCTGGACATCCAACCTGAGTCAGCGGTCTTCAAGGTCATAGGTGCACATGAGGGCTAGTAGGAGAAATGGAAGGGGGCACACTTCTGTGGGGGTGGAGATTGGCTTCAGAATTTATCATTGAGCATCCCATTATTCAAGAGAAGACTATTCAATGAGTCATCATCAGCAGGCATAGGTTACGAATATAGGACCAGGTAAAGGTCATTCAGACCCTCAAGACTACCCCACCACCATGCACATGCATTATTTTGCAAAACTGGGTTCCATTGATATCAATGGACAGGAATTTAAGAAGAATATTAGGAAGAAACCAGGTCATCCTGAAAATGCCATGCAGGGTCCAGAGCCAAGGCAAAACATACACAACACAAGACACACACAACACAAGGCACACAATGCAGCACAAGGCACACACAGACCATGACACACATAGACTAAGACACACAGAGCACAAGACACACAACACAAAGGCACACACAGACCATGGCACACATAGACCAAGGCACACACAAAACAGTACAGGAGACATACAGCACAAGACAGACACAACACAAGGAACACACAACACAGCACAAGATGCACAAAGAACAAGGCACACACAGCACAACACACATACAGCACAAGGCACACACCATACAACACAAGCAACACACAGCACACACGGCACAAGACACACACAACACAAGGGACACACAACATGAGGCACACACAACACAGCACAAGATACACAGAGCACAAGCAACAAACAACACAAAGACACAGCACAAAGCACAGACAACACAAGGAATACACAACACAAGGCACAGACAACACAAGGAACACACAACACAGCACAAGGTACACATAGCAGAAGGCATACACAACACAATGCACACAGCTCAAGGCACACAAACAGCAAAAGGCAAACAAAACACAGCACAAGACACACACAGCATAAGATACACACAGCACAACATCACAGTCAACACAAGGCACACACAAAACACGACAAACACAAAGCGTCAAGTTGGATAAGTCACTGGGATTGGACGAGATGTACCCCAAGCTACTGTGGGAGGCGAGGGAGGAAATTTCTGAGCCTCTGGCGATGATCTTTGCATCATCAATGGGGATGGGAGAGGATTGGGAGGATTGCAGATGTTGTTCCCTTATTCAAGATAGGGAGTAGAGATAACCCAGGAAATTATAGACTAGTGAGTCTTATTTCAGTGGTTGGTAAGTTGATGGAGAAGATCCTGAGAGGCAGGACTTATGAACATTTGGGGAGGTATAATATGATTAGGAATAGTCAGCATGGCTTTGTCAAAGGCAGGTGGTGCCTTACAACCCTGTTTGAACTTTTTGAGGATATGACTAAACACATTGATGAAGGTAGAGTAGTAGATGTAGCGTATATGGATTTCAGCAAGGCATTTGATAAGGTACCCCATGCAAGGCTTATTGAGAAAGTAAGAAGGCATAGGATCCAAGGGGACATTGCTTTGCGGATGCAGAACTGGCTTGCTGACAGAATGCAAAGAGTGGTTGTAGACGGCTCATATTCTGCATGGAGGTCAGTCACCAGTGGAGTGCCTCAGGGATCTATTCTGGGACCCCTGTTGTTCATGGTTTTTTTAAATGACCTTTCATTCCCAGATCTGGCTGTTGTTCATGATTACCTTTAATTAAAAAAAAATCATCCTTGTGAATCTCCTCTGAACCCTCTCCAATGCCAGCATATCTTTTCTTAGATGAGGAGACTTAAACTGTTCACAATACTCAAGGTGATGCCTCACCACTACCTAATAAAACCTCAGCAACACATCCGTGTTCTTGTATTCATATTTTTCCCTTCATCCTCCTCTCTTCTTCTATTCCCCATTCTGGCCTCTTACTTCTTCTCAGCTGCCTATCACCTCCCCCAGCTGCTTCTCTGTCTTCCCTTTCTCCTATGGTCCACTTTCCTCTCCTATCTGATTCCTTCTTCTTCAGCCCTTTACCTTTCCTGCCCACCTGGCTTCACCTATCATCTTCTAGCTAGCAACCTTCCCCTCCCACACCATTTTATTCAGGCATCTTCCCCCTTCCATTTCAGTCCTGAAGAAGGGTCTCAGCCTGAAACATCAACTGTTTATTCAATTTCATAGACGCAACCTGACCTGCTGAGTTCCGCCATCTATTAGTGCACGCTGCTCTGGATTGCTAGCATCTGCATATTCTCATGTGTTTACCATTTGACTGATTATTTATTTATTTATTGTAACTTGTACTGTACTGCTGCAGCAAAGCAACAAATTTCACAACAAATGCAAGTGATAATAAACCTGATTCTGTTTCCTTGAATCTGTTTTACAATTCAATCAGACCAGCTGTCCTATTTCATTCCTCTTTTAGCAGTTGCTCCTTTGACATCAAAGCTTAATAAAAATCATTTAAGTTTAATATATGAAACCCTTTGGAGAGCTTCAATAATTATCTAAATCTGCTCCTTATCAGAAATGCTTTTCAGCTCATTCCTCTGTAAAGTAAAAACAATTTTAGATCTAAGGTGAGTCTGGATCATACATATTCACAGATTATGCATTTATGAATTCCTTTCATCTGCAGTGGTGTTCCTCTGTGCTTGCATAATTCTTGAAAAATTTTCCTTTGTGTGGCTTCCATCAGCTCTGACAGCGTCCCACTTTTCACATCCGTACCAATTGCCCTTTTCCTCACTAACTCCTGGCTGACTCCCTTACTCCCAGTGCACCACTTACATTGTGTCATGGCTGGGGCTGAAGTCTTTGTTCATACCTTTTTTTTTAAGCCAAGCAGCTCCTTAAAATTTTCCCCCAAATGATTGGGCTTCTGGGCATTGGAGGTTATTAATACAATGTTAATATCATGTAATCTCTGAATCTTGAGGAATACCAAGAATTTTCTTAAGCCCACACAGTTTTTAATTTTTTATTATTGGCGGTTGATTTCTTCCTGTGGTGTTGTATATGCAGACCCAAGCTCAAATGTAGCTTTTAAGTCAAGTGGAGTTAGTAGGGATAATTGAAGGAGAGAAATCCCAAAGTATTTTTAAAAGTATGTTTGCTCTTGTAACATAGGGAGTAACAATCAATTTGTGCACATCATCAACATGTATGATAGTTGCTAGGCAACATGATTTAGTTTAGCTGTTTGAGGATTAAATAGTAGTTCAGGGTGATCCAGAGATCTTTCTTTCAAAATGTACCTTGGGATCATTTATACCCACCTGACAGAACAGATTAGAGAATAGCTTTTAAGTTATTGAAGGCTGATAAATCCCAAATGCTGTGATCCAGTAAGATGGCGGCATGGTCAGATATAGCAGCCTCTCGGGAGTCAAACAAATGCATTTTTTCCTTTACATAGAACATAGAATAGCACAGCACATTACAGGCCCTTCAGCCCACAATGTTGTGCCGACCCTCAAACCCTGCCTCCCATACAACCCCCCACCTTAAATACCTCCATATACCTGTCTAGTAGTCTCTTAAACTTCTCTAGTGTATCTGCCTCCACCACTGACTCAGGCAGTGCATTCCACGCACCAACCACTCTCTGAGTGAAAAACCTTCCTCTAATATCCACCTTGAACTTCCCTCCCCTTACCTTAAAGCCATGTCCTCTTGTACTGAGCAGTGGTGCCCTGGGGAAGAGGCGCTGGCTGCCCATTTACTTTGTACTCTGCCTTGGAGTTTGTCCTTTGTCCTTCTAAAGTGTACCACCTCACTGTCCCGCAGATGCTCACCCACTGACAAATCTGTGACCTGACCCTGTTCCTTACCTAATACTAGATCTAGTATGGCATTGTTAAATTTGTTAAATTTCTTTTTTATGATCACAAGACAATGCTGGATTCCAAGAACTTTGGGTACTGCAAGTCTGCCACATCAGTGAGCTGCTCGATGGCAGAGGTACTGGACTCAGTGATTACTGTGTTGCTACCTTCCACAGGAAGGCATCGAAGGCATCAGAGCTGGTGTGTGAAGGTGGGATGCAGTGTCACCATTAGTGATTGTCTTGGACGTTTCTCTTGTAATTGCAAGACCCTATTGGACATTGATAATGTAAAATGCCACAGGTTTGGTGGTGTGACAGAAGGTGGGGGAGCTGCGTGGCCTAGGTTGTAGCAAGGACTAGACCTCAAGCCGCAGTTTTGCCTGCAACTGCAGTCCAGGAGAGGTGGTAGTGGTGTAGTGTGGCGTCTATGCATGGTTGAGGGCTGAACTCTCCTGTTGATGCTGGCTTCCAGTGATCGATTGGTGGAATGACAGGCTGGATTGCATGCATCTGCTTGTGCACTGCCAGGGACTGCACCATGAATTTGCAGGACATGTCACTCAGGGACTTGGGCTATACATATGTTTTCTTTGTATTAATATGTTTTTGCTCATTATTTTGAATGTGATGTGTATAGAAACATAGAAACATAGAAAACCTACAGCACAATTCCAGCCCTTCGGCCCACAAAGTTGTGCCGAACATGTCCTTACCTCAGAAATTACTAGGCTTACCTATAGTCCTCTATTTTTCTAAGCTCCATGTACCTATCCAAAAGTCTCTTAAAAGACCCTATCGTATCCGCCTCCACAACTGTTGCTGGCAGGCCATTCCACGTACTCACCACTCTCTGAGTGAAAAACTTACCCTTGACATCTCCTTTGTACCTACTCCCCAGCACCTTAAACCTGTGTCCTCTTGTGGCAACCATTTATGCCCTGGGAAAAAGCCTCTGACTATCCACACAATCAATGTCTCTCATCATCTTGTACATCTCTATCACGTCACCTCTCATCCTCTGTCGCTCCAAAGAGAAAAAGCCAAGTTCACTCAACCTATTTTCATAAGGCATTCTCCCCAATCCAGGCAACATGCTTGTAAATCTCCTCTGCACCCTTTCTATGACTTCCATATCCTTCCTGTAGTGAGGCAACCAGAACTGAGCACAGTACTCCAAGTGGAGTCTGACCAGGGTCCTATGTAGCTGCAAAATTACCTCTCAGCTCCTAAATTCAATTCCACAATTGATGAAGGCCAATACACCATACGCCTTCTTAACCACAGAGTCAACCTGCACAGCTGCTTTGAGTGTCCCATGGACTCGGACTGCAAGATCCCTCTGATCCTCCACACTGCCAAGAATCTTACCATTAATACCATATTCTGCCATCGTATTTGACCTACCAAAATGAACCACTTCACACTTACCTGGGTTGAACTCCATCTGCCACTTCTCAGCCCAATTTTGCATCCTATCAATGTCCTGTGTAACCTCTGATGGCCCTCCACACTATCCACAACACCTCCAACCATTGTGTCATCAGCAAACTTACTAACCCACCCCTCCACTTCCACATCCAGGTCATTTATAAAAATTACGAAGAGTAAGGGTCCCAGAACAGATCCCTGAGGCACTCTCCTGGTGACCGACCACTATGTAGAATATGACCCATCTACACCCACTCTGTCTTCTGTGGGCAAGCCAGTTCTGGATCCACAAAACAATGTGCCCTTGGATCCCATGCCTCCTTACTTTCTCAATACGCCTTGCATGGGGTACCTTATCATATGCCTTGCTGAAATCCATATACACTACATCTACTGTTCTTCCTTCATCAATGTGTTTAGTCACATCCTCAAAAAATTCAATAAGGCTACTAAGGCATGACCTGCCCTTGACAAAGCTAAGCTGACTACTCCTAATTCTATTATATCTCTCAGAATGTTCATAAATTCTGCCTCTCAGGGTCTTCTCCATCAACTTACCAACCACTGAAGTAAAACTCTCTGGTCTGTAATTTCCTGGGCTATCTCTACTCCCTTTCTTGAATAAAGAAACAACATTCGCAAACCTCCAATCCTCCGGAACCTCTCCCGTCCCCATTGATGATGCAAAGTTCATCGCCAGAGGCTCAGCAATCTCCTCCCTCACCTCCCACAGTAGCCTGGGGTACATCTCATCCAGTCCCAGCAACTTATCGAACTTAATATTTTCCAAAAGCTCCAGCACATCCTCCTTCTTAATATTGTGGTAAACGATGTATACCTGTCTAGACATGCCCCTCTGCTGACTGCTCCTGTGGCTCCTCCCACAGACCCCTGTATAAAGGCGATTGGAGCACTGCTCCTCCCTCAGTCTCCAAGATGTTGTGGTCACTTTTGCTGCTAATAAAAGCCTATCGTTCGCCTTCCGTCTCTGAGAGTTATTGATGGTGAATCAATTTTATTAGCAGCAATTTTAAAACATGGAGAGCATTTTACGACCAGACAGATTGGATCTCGACCCACAATCCCAGGAAGCCGGCGACGCTTTTGAACTCTGGCTAGCATGCTTCGAATCGTACCTGGAGGAGATTCATGTGACCGACCCTGCCACAAAGTGCAGGGTTCTCCTCTCCAGAGTCAGTGCAAGGGTCTACTCCATGATCAGAGACCAAATGGACTACCAGGGTGCGATGGATGCCCTCAAAAGACAATACTGACGGCTGGCAAACACCATCTATGCAAGACATCGCTTAGCGACACGGCGGCAGCGGGCCGGAGAATTGAGCGCTGAGTTTGTATGGACCTGCAACTGCAGGGGACTGATGGCAGAACAGCATGCATCCTGGTAAGAGACGCCTTCGTTACGGGGATCAGGTTAGTGTACGTGCGCCAGCGGCTGCTGGAACATGCCAATTTTAACTTACATTCGGCGATCAAGCTGGCTAACACGCTGGAGGCTGCTCTGCACAACGCTGACGCTGTCCAGGCGTGCGATCTCCCGCCAGCCCCGTGGACGCCGGAGAATTCACCCGCCGGTGAATCGACCTCGGCTGCTGACAGTTGTGAGTCCGTGAAGTCCCCGCAACCAGCCGGCAAGTCAACCACGGCTGCTGCCAGTCGCAAGTCCGCGCAGTGTTACTTCTGCGGACTCAAAAAGCACCCCCGAAAACGCTAACTGCTCCAGCTGCAGAAAGAAGGGCCACTTCGCCAAGGCCTGTAAGTCCAAACCACGAGCGAGGCATGGGGGTCGCCGCAATCTTGCCTGCCCGCCTCGTGTGAGGCATGGTGGCGGCCATCTTTGTCGGCGCCACCTCACCCCACCTCCGACCCACGGGTGCTTACCGGGCACCAAGACGGCGATTCAACTCTAGCCTCCATGACCCTCGACCAAAGCGCTCCACACCAGCTCGCGAGGTCAATAACGGACATCCTGGTGGAGGGGCACAGGACTGTGTCAGTGTTTGACACAGGCAGCACTGAGAGTTTTATTCACCTGGACACAGTGCAACGCTGCGGACTCGTGACACAGCTGGTAAGCCAGAAGGTCACCATGGCTTCTGAATCGCATTCCACAGACATCCGGGGGGGTTGTTTAGTGACATTGGTGGTGCAGGGCACAGAATATCAGGACTTTGCGTTACTGGTCATGCCTCAACTGTGTGCCCCTGTGCTATTGGGGCTCGACTTCCAGAGCCACCTGAAAAGTGTGACATAGTATGACGGGCCCCTCCCACCAATCACTGTCAGAAATCCTCAGTTTTGTGGGACTTTGTCATATACCCTGCTACTGACCACACACACACACCGACCCGCGCATCCCACCCAGCACCATGCCAACAGCCACGCTACAGACACCACTTGTGGCCTCTCCACCCTCAAGATCCCTCCCCCACCGCTGTTCGCCAACCTGACCCCCGACTGTAAACCTGAGGCAACTAAAAGCAGGAGGTACAGCGCGGAGGACAGGGCCTTCATTAAGTTGGAGGTGCAGCGGCTGCTCAGGGAGGGGATCATTGAGCCAAGCACAAGTCCTTGGAGGGCTCAGGTGGTCGTTATTCGGACAGGGTAGAAAAATAGGATGGACATGGACTATAGCCAGACCATCAATAGGTTCACGCAGCTTGACGCGTACCCCCTACCCTGCATCGTGGATATGGTCAATCAGATAACTCAGTACAAGGTGTACTCAACCATAGACCTGAAATCCGCTTACCATCAGCTCCCCATCCGCCCGGAGGACCCCCGGAGGCGCCCTACACCGCCTTCGAGGCTGGCGGCAGGCTCTATCACTTCCTGCGTATCCCCTTCGGTGTCACGAATGGTGTCTCTGTCTTCCAGAGGGAAATGGACCGGATGGTGGACCAGTGCCAACTGAAGGCACGTTCCCATATCTGGATAACATCACCATCTGTGGTCACGACTGGCAGGATCATGACACCAACCTCCAACAATTTTTCCAAGCGGCCAAAGCTCTTAACCTCACCTATAACAGGGACAAGTGTGTGTTCGGAACCACCCGACTTGCTATCCTTGGGTATGTCGTGGAGAACGGGGTCATTGGCCCTGACCCCGACGGTATGCGCCCCCTGTTGGAACTCCCTCTTCCCACCACCCTCAGAGCCCTCAAACGGTGCCTGGGCTTCTTTTCCTATTACGCCCAATGGGTCCCTCACTATGCAGACAAGGCCCGCCCCCTGGTCAAGTCCACCGCATTTCCCCTCTCAGCCGAGGCCCGCGCAGCCTTCAGCCACATTAAAGGGGACATTGCCAAAGCAACGATGCATGCGGTAGACGAGACCATTCCCTTCCAAGTAGAGAGTGATGCCTCTGACTTCGCGCTGGCTGCTACCCTCAATCAGGCAGGAAGGCCGGTAGTATTCTTCTCTCGTACCCTTCAAGGCCCTGAAATTCGGCACTCCGCGGCGGAGAAAGAAGCCCAGGCCGTAGTGGAAGCTATTAGGCACTGGAGGCACTATCTCGCCGGCAAAAGGTTCACCTTGCTGACCGACCAGTGCTCAATTGCATTCATGTTTAGCAACCAACAGCAGGGCAAAATCAAAAATGATAAAATTTTGAAATGGAGAATAGAACTCTCCACCTACAACTATGACATCCTGTACTGGCCTGGTAGGCTCAATGAGCCCCCGATGCCCTATCCCGGGGAGCGTGTGCCAGCGTGCAGCTCGACCAGCTATACGCCCTCCATGCAGATCTTAGCCACCTGGGAGTCACCCGACTTTACCAATTCCTGAAAGCCCGGAACTTGCCATACTCCCTTGAGGAAATCAGGACTATGACCAGGGACTGTTAAGTCTGCGCTGAGTGCAAACTGCACTCCTACCGTCCTGAAAAGGCACAACTTATCAAGGCCACCCGCCCCTTTGAGTGACTGAGTGTCGACTTTAAGGGCCCCCTTCCCTCCACCGACCGCAATGTCTACCTTCTCAACATAATTTACGAGTACTCGCGGTTCCCCTTTGCCATCCCCTGCCCCGATACCACTGTAATGTCTGTCATAAAAGCCCTGCGCCAGCTCTTCACTCTGTTCGGATATCCCTGCTATATCCACAGTGACAGAGGGTCCTCGTTCATGAGTGACGAGCTGCGCCAATACCTGCTGGCTAGGGGTATTGCTACTAGTAGGACCACGAGCTATAATCCCTGGGGGAATGGACAGGTGGAGAGGGAGAATGGCACTGTGTGGAAGGCCACACTCTTAGCCCTTAGGTCAAAGGGATTGCCGGTCTCTTGCTGGCAGGAGGTCCTCCCCAAGGCACTCCACTCCATCCGCTCTCTGTTATGCACATCCACCAATGCCACCCCTCATGAGTGACTCTTTTCTTTTCCCAGGAAGTCTGCCACTGGGACCACCCTACCGGCTTGGCTGATGTCCCCAGGGCCAGTGCTGCTCCGGAAACATGCAAGGAGCAATAAATACTCCCTGATGGTCGAGGGGGTTCACCTACTTCATGCGAACCCCCAGTACGCCTACGTGGTCTTACCTGATGGGCGGGAGGACACGGTCTCCATCCCCAACCTGGCACCTGCAGGAGCAGCAGACCACTACCCCAAACAGTCCACGGTGACTATGAACCCCGTACCCACCGATGTATATACCCACGAGACACCACGCACACCAAGCCCTACACAGACACCTCATGACACTCCCATACTGGGCACCTCGCACATGCATGAGGGATTACTGATGCCTAATGGGCTGACACCTCAAGTCAGGCCGGAACCAGCACAACCACCGTCACCGGTGCAATCACCACTGGCACTGGTGCAATCACCACCGGTGCTACGTAGATCGCAGCGACAGACTCGACCGCTTGATAGACTTAACCTGTAAATATGCTTGTAAGAAACTTTGCCCCGTGGGGACTCTCTTTTAAAACAAAGAGGGGGTGAATGTGGTAAACTATGAATACCTGTCTGGACACGCCCCTCTGCTGACTGCTGCTGTGGCTCCTCCCACAGACCCCTGTATAAAGGCGATTGGAGGCACTGCTCCCCCCTCAGTCTCCGAGATGCCGTGCTCCGTTTTGCTGCTAATAAAAGCCTATCGTTTGCCTCCCGTCTCTGAGAGTTATTGATGGTGCATCAAATATCTACATGTTCAAGCTTTACAGTCTGCTGCAAGTCATCACTACAATCACCAAGATCCTTTTCCATAGTGAATACTGAAGTAAAGTATTCATTAAGTACCTCTGCTATTTCCTTCGGTTCCTACACACTTTCCCACTGTCACACTTGATAGGTCCTATTCTTTCACGTCTTATCCTCTTGCTCTTCACATATTTGTAGAATGCCTTGGGGTTTTCCTTAATCCTGTCGGCCAAGGCCTTCTCGTGGCCCCTTCTGGCTCTCCTAATTTCCCTCTTAAGCTCCTTTCTATTAGCCTTATAATCTTCTAGATCTCTAATATTACCTAGCTCTCTGAACCTTTTGGAAGTTTTTCT
The DNA here is from genome assembly GCF_048418815.1 of Hemitrygon akajei. Classification (NCBI taxonomy): domain Eukaryota; kingdom Metazoa; phylum Chordata; class Chondrichthyes; order Myliobatiformes; family Dasyatidae; genus Hemitrygon; species Hemitrygon akajei. The sequence continues at coordinate 8,031,292 of NC_133145.1, read as the reverse complement.
TTTCTTCTAGACTAGATTTATTACAGCCTTTGTACACCACGGTTCCTGTACCCCACCATAACTTCCCTGTCTCGTTGGAATGTACCTATACAAAACTCCACATAAATATCCCTTGAATATTTGCCACATTTCTTCCATACTTTTCCTGAGGACATTTGTTTCCAATTTAAGCTTCCAATTTCCTGCTTGATAGCCACATAATTCCCCTTACTCCAATTAAACACTTTTCTAACTTGTCTGTTCCTGTCTCTCTCCAATGCTATTGTGAAGGAGATAGAATTATGATCCCTATCTCCAAAATGCTATCCTTCTGAGAGATGTTTTGTACCTTGGCCCCAGAAGAATGTGGCTTCATTTGGCTGTATCCATATATGGTTGAATGATAATTAAACTTGAACTTGATTTGGTTTGAGTTGATCTATGCCCAATGTACTGAGAAAGGTGGCTGAGGAGACTTTGGACATGTTCCTGTAGATTAAAGGGTATCAAATGTCGCCCTATTTTTTATGATAGGACGGAGCAAGAAAAGAAGGAACTTCCATCCAGTTGTCATAAGTAGGGAACATGTTGGAATCTATAATAGTAAAATATGTTAAACTGAGCAGAGACTGCAGACGCTGGAATCTAGAGTGACAAACAATCCACTGAAGGAACTCACACAAAAAGCTGGTGGAATGCAGCAGGCCAGGCAGCATCTATAGGAAGAAGTACAGTCGACGTTTCGGGTCAAGACACTTCATCAGGACTGATGGAAAAAAGAGATAGTGGGAGATTTGTAAGTGGGAGGGGGGAGGGGGAGACCTGAGATGATAGGAGAAGACAGGAGGGGGACGGATGAAGCTAAGAGCTGGGATTCTCCCTTCTCCGGACTTGTATCCCTTTTGCCAATCAACTTCCCAGCTCTCTCCCCCCCCCCCCACTTTCAAATCTCTTACTATCTCTTTTTTCTGCTAGTCCCGATGAAGGGTTTTGACCCGAAACATCAACTGTACTCTTGTTATTGATGCTGCCTGGCCTGCTGCGTTGCACCTGCATTTTGTGTGTGTTGCTTGAATTTCCAGCATCTGCAGATTTTCTCGTGTTTGCACTGAAGGAACTCAGTGGGTGGAGCAGCATCTGTAGAGAAGAACTTGTTGCTATTTCAAGTAGAAACCCTGCATCTCAACACAAAACCAAAAAAAAAATAGAAACAGATGTGGGCCATCTGGTCCTTTGAACCTGCTCTTATATTTATCAAGATCATGGCTAATCTTCCACCTCAGCCCATTTTCCTGCACTGCATTCCTTTAATAATATTTCCCCAAAGGCCTCTTCACAATGCACTATCATGGACTGTGGCGGAGGCCAAGTCTGTGGGTATATTTAAAGTGGAAGTTGATAGATTCCTGATTAATCAGGATCAAGAGATATATTGAGAGGTCAGGTGTATTGGGTTGAATGGGATCTGGGTTCTGCCATGATGAAATGGCAGAGTCAACTTGATGGGCTGAATGGCCTAATTCTGCTCCTATATCTCATGGTCTTATGATATTATCAAATAATCATTTCACTTAATAGAAAAGAAGCCTTTTTTGTCATTGGTTGCTCAACATTATCGATCCAAAAAAAAAATTTGTAATTAAGTATTCCATCAACTCATCATTCACTTTATTTCTGCGAACTTGATATTCCAGTCTAAATATAGTCTCCCATAATAAATTTAAGATGGTGATACTGAACATGTGCAACAGCCTCCTGGTAGTCAAAAAGCCAAGAAATCCTACAAAAGACATTACTAAGATTCCTTTTCTGAGGTAAATTGTGTTAAATTATTGTCGAGCTGATTTGAAGAGCTTGAGAGCATCTTTGGGCTGGGCGATGAAATCTGGGCCTGGAGCAAGTCGCTGGGCAGTATGATCTAGTTCTGGGGCCCTTTACAGCAGCGGTGCTTGAATCCTAGGTAGAAGCCTTCAGGTAGAAGATACAGGTGCTTCAGGACTCACAGCACCTATTTCAAGAACAATTACTACCCCCCAACCATCAGGTTCTTAAACAAAAGGGGATAACTACACTCCTTTAAGGACTCTCTTGTTATTTCATGCTCAGTATTTATTGCTATTTATTTATTAAACGCATTTGTAGTTTGTTTGCATTTTACAGATCCTGATGCTCACAGTTTACAGATTCTGTTTACAGTTACTGTTCTATAGATTTGGTAAGTATGCCTACAGAAAAAAATCAGTGTTGTGTATGATGGTGTATGTACTTAGATAATAAATTTTACTTTGAACTAGGGTGAGGTACAATGCACTGTTTAGACAATTTAAATGCTGACCCAGATTGGAGGGAAAAGCTGATTTCGTCCACTCTCTGAAATGTTCACTCCTCTGTGCAGGGCACTGGAGCCTTTCACTGCTCCGTTTTTGGTTAATTTGAACACTGGCCCAGATAAACAGAAAAGACAGTGTGTCAGGATCTGGGGCGAGAGCCGATTTTGCTCGCTCTCCGCAATGGTCACTCCTCTATCCGTGGCACTGAGGATATGAAGACTGCCCCAGCTGTTGTGCTCCATGCCCACTAATACGATGAACTGACAAGCAAGGCTTTGGGCCTACTCCGGACTGCTCCGGGGTTTGGATCTGAGGACTCATTTTTGGTTCGGAATGCTGTTGTTCACTTCAATTGTTTGCATGACTTGCATTTTTTTCTTTCTCTTGCGCTTCAAGTTTATTTCTATTTTATTTTCTTTAAATTGGGTTCTTTTGGGTTTTTTGCTTTGTGGCTATCTTTGAGTAAGGAAATTTCAAGGCTGTATAATTCATACATTCTTTGATAATAAATGTACTTGAATCTTGAATATAAATGTGCTACCCTTATGTCATGCACCTCTGATTTCCTATGTAATGACCAATATTTCAGCTACTATGTGGTTGCCTATGAATAACTCCTAATATTTGTTTCTGCCTTTTGCTATTGCTCAGCTTGATTTTAATTTATTCTAACCCTGCATCATAATCAATCATCTATTCCCAGCACATGTAACTAAGTAACCAGCAACATGACAATATTAGAGCTCTTGAATAGTAAAACTATATTCAAATTTGCTGTTTCAGTGCTTGTTTAATTTCTACCGATACCACCTGACAGAATCTAACAAACATTAGCAAGGTTACACTGTCCTGCCTGTCCTGTTGTCATTTTGATCACACCTTAGATTCACTGACACTCTTCCTAAGAACGTACTTAGGATGTACTCATCCTGGCATATAGGCAGAGACTGAGAACAGTGGTGAGGTCTGAGGACTGCAAAGGTATGCTCAAGGGAAGCAGAACTTCAGGACTGTTTTGAATCAGTGGACTGCACCGTATTCAGGGATTCATCTTCAGATTTGAACAAATATGTCACAATTCTTCATTGGCTTCAACTAAACCAGTGTGGATGAATGTGTACTTTTGAAAACAAACCAAGTCCTCCCAAGACAAAAGCTTTGGATGAACCAAAAGAAATGCAGTCTATTAAGGGAAAGACCTGTGGTACATAAGGCCAATGGTCCAGAACCCTACAAGAATTCGAGCTATGACGTATGTAAGAGCAAAAAAGAGACACCATCAAATGCACAATAGCTTTGGCAGGGTTTTATGAAATTACTCCCAATAAGGAGAAATGTAACAGTGTAAATGGCAGCAATATTTCACTCTCCAAATGAGCTCACTGCCTTTATGCATGCTTTTAAAAAGAGAATAACACCGCACCTATGTGAATCTCTGCAGCTTTTGGTGACCCTGTGATCTCTGTCAGTACATCTGATGGTGTACTTGGCAGGGTACTGAAAATCAGTGCTAACCAACTGGCTGGAGTATTCATGGATATTATCAATCTCTCACTAATGCAGGACATCAATCATGATAGTGCCCAAGATGAGCAGAGTGAGCTGCCTCAATGATTATTGCACAGTGGCACTCACATCTTCTGTGATGAAGAGGTTGGTCATGGCTAAGAATTCAGCAAGGGCCAGCACCTGCTGCAATTTGCCTACTGTGACAACTGGACTACAGCAAATGTAATCTCACTAGCTCTCAACTGTACTTTGAGCAGCCTGGACAACAATGATACGTACGTCAGGCTGCTGGGTACTTTGCATCTGTCTTCACTGTGGAGGACAGTAGTAGTGTGCCAGAGGTCCATGAATGTCAGGGAACAGGAGTGTGTGCCATTGCTATTACAAAGGAAAAAATACCAGGCAAGCTAAAAGATCTTAAGGGTGATAAGTCACCTGTACCAGATGGGCTACATCCAAGAGTCCTGAGTGAGGTTGCCGAAGAGATAACAAATTCATTGGTCATGGTCTTTCAAGAATCACTTGATTCTGGCAAGGTCCCAGAGGACCGAAAGATTGCAAATGTCATTCCACCCTTTAAGAAGTGAGGAAGGCAAAAGAAAGGAAATTGTAGGCCAGTTAGCCTGACCTCAGTGGTTGGGAAAGTGTGGATTATTAAGGATGAGGTTTTGGGATACTTGGAGATTAATGATAAAATAAGTCAAAATCAGCATGATTTCTGTAAAGGGAAATCTTACCTGACAAATCTATTAGAGTTCTTTGAGGAAGTAACAAGCCGGGTGGACAAAGGAGAGGCAGTGGATGTTATTTAGTTGGATTTTCAGAAGGCATTTGATAAGGGGCCACATATGAGGCTGCTAAATGAGATAAAATCCTATGGCATTACAGGAAAGATACTGGCTTGGGTAGAGGAATGGCTGACAGGCAAGAGGCAGTGAGTGGGAGTAAAGGGGGCCTTTTCTGGTTGGCTGCCAGTGACTAGTGGTGTTCCTCAGGGGTTATTATTGGGACTGCTATTTTTCACATTGTTTGTCAATGGAATAATGTTTGTATAATGGAATTGATGGCTTTATTCAAAATTTGTGGATGATACGAAGATTGGTGGAGGGGTGGATAGTGCTGAGGAAGCAATACCATGTAGCAGGACTTAGACAAGTTGGAAGAATGGGTAAAAAATGGCAGATGGAATACAGTGTTGGGAAATGTATGATAATTCATTTTGGTAAAAGGACTATTATATAAATGGGGAGAAGATTCAAACATCAGAGGTGCAAAGAGTCCTTGTGCAAGACTCCCAGAAGGAACATTTACAGGTTCAGTCTATGGTAAAGAAGGCAAAATCAATGTTGGCATTTATTTCAAGGGGAATAGAATATAAAAAGTAAGGAGATATGCTGAGTCTTTATAAGACACTCGTCAGGCTGCACTTATTCGAGCTCATAGGACTAGATGTTTCAATCCCTTTGATAAGCAGATCCTAATTTGGGTCATAGCATAGAGATCTTGAGATGGGGCTTGGTTGGTGGCAGATGCTTCCCAGGGCTCATCAGATGGGCACCCCTCTTCTTAGATGTTTTGTCAATTAAGCCCACTACATGTTCAGAGGGCTAAACAGTGCAACCTGGCATCCTGGGTGCCCCCCTTCATGTTTGGCCATGCATGGGTCATTTTAGGGCCTACCTGCTGTCACTCCTCTTCATCCATAACCAGTGGCTGCTTCATTCTGCTACCTCTGAGAGTTCTTTTATAGCTTGCCGCTGGCCTTGGCCTCGGACTCCCAATCCCTTCAGCAATCTGACCACGGATGTAGCCACAAATTCTCGGCAGCCAACCTCTACTGGGAAACACTACACCTTCCATCCACACTGCTTAGCATTTGTGGGCAGCTCAGTGAATATTATGTGTTTCCATTCATATGCTTCACAGACTGCATCTTCCCAGGTCACTGTGAGCTCCGAGATTACTACAGCCTTCAGACTGAGCCCCATATCTCAGAAAGGATGTATTGTCATTAGAGAGAGTCCAGAGAAGGTTCACAAGGATGATTTCAGGAATGAAGACGTTAACATAGGAGAGTTTGGCAACTATGGGCCTGTACTCACTGGAATTTTGAAGAATGGGATGGGAGGAACCTCATTGAAATCTACCAAATAATAAAAGGACTAGATAGGGTGGATGTGGAGAGGATATTTCCTGTGATGGAGGTATCCACAGTAAGAGGACACAGACTGAAAACTGAGGAGCAACCTTTTAGAAGGGGTGCCTAAGATTGTGGGTATATTTAAGGCGGAAGTTGATAGTTTCTTGATTGGTCAGGGCATCAAACGATATGGCGAGAAGGCAAGTGTATGGGGTTGAATGGGATCTGGAATCAGCCATGATGGAATGGTGGAGCAGACTAGATGGGCTAAATGGCCTAATTCTGCTCTTACATCTTATGGCCTTATGGTATTTGACTGTATGTAAGGTGCCTCTGACAGTAACTCATAATGTAGTGATTGTGGGGGATATGGAGGGGTGGTTAGTGCATGGAGGAGTGGTTAATGGGTGGAGGTGCTGATCAGTCAGATAGGTTGGGAGAAGACTTTTTGAGTGGTCCTGGTATCGATACTGCATAGCCTTTCCCCCGATGTGAGTAGGATTCTTCATGATATTGCTGGCCTTTTTCTAACACCTTTCTATATATATGTCTTTAATGTTGTGTAGGCAGTTCATCTATCCTCCTATCCACTGCTGTGCAGTTTACATACCCAGTGATGCAGCATGTTAGGATGCTCCCAACTGTGCATCTGGAGAAGGTCATGAGTATTGATGTGCATAGTCCAGTTCTCTTCAGAAAATAGTGACTTTGGGGAGCTTTTTTGACTGTGCATGATGTGTTCTGGACCATGAGAAGCTGTGTGAGATGTACACTCCCAGTAGTTTGAAACAACATAGTTTTCACTGCTGTGCTGCTGATGTAAAGAGGGGTGTGAGTGGTGCAAGGTCTCTTGTAGTCAATAACCATATCATTTGTCTTGTTGACATTGAGAAAGAAGTTATTTACCTGGCACCAGGCATCGAGCTCTTTCATCTCCTCTCTGTAGGCCATCTCATCAATGTAGGTGATGAGGCCCATCGCTGCTGTGTCATCAGTGAACTTGACAATATGATTCTCGTGTGTTGACGGAGGAGTCGTTAGTAAGCAGAATGTATTGAAATGGGCTCAGTACACAGCCCTAAGGGGCACCCGTGTTGAGGATGACAGGTGGTGAGGAACGGCTGTACATCCCAACTATCTGAGGACTGTGGGTTAGGAAGTCCAACACCCAGTTGCACAGTGGTGTATTTAGACCAAGGAGTAGGAGTTTGCTCACTAAGGTCTGTGGGACAATAAATTTGAATGCCAAATTGAAATCCAGAGACAACATTCTGACATAAGTGCCCTTGTTTTCTAAGTGTGTTAGTGGCAGGAGCATGTCAGACACTATGGCATCTGTTATTAGTGGTTCTGTGGCCATAGCATCAGTCATAGATGGAGACAAGGAGGCATAGAAGAGAGAGATAGATCAGTTGATTGTATGGTGTCATAACAACAACCTTGCATTCAACGTCAGCAGGACCAAGGAATTGATCGTGGACTCCAGGAATGGAACGTTGGGAAAATACACAGCAATGCTCATTGAAGGGCACTGGTGGAAAGGGTGAGCAGCTTTAAGTTTATGAGCATCAGCATTCCAGGGGATCTATCCTGGGCCCACACACTGATGCAAATGCAAGGAAGGCATGCCGGTGTCTCTTCTTCATTACTAGTTTGAAGAGCTTTGATACCCCGGAGAGCTTGCAAATTTCTTTAGATGTCTAGTGTAGAACATTCTGACTAGTTGCATCACAACCTCCAGTGTACAGGATTGCAAGAGGCTACAGATGGTTGTAGACTCAGCCAGCTCCATTTCAGGCACAACCATCAAGGACACCCTCAAGAGACAGTGCCTCAGGAAGCAGCACCTCAGGAAGTCAACATCCATCATTAAAGGCACTTACCAACCAGGACATGTCCTCTGCTCATTACTACCTTGGGGGAAGAGATACAGGAGCCTAAAGACTCAGACTCAATGTTTTAGGAACAGTTTCTTCTGATCTCAATCAGATTTCTGAACAGTCCATGAATCCATGAATACCATTTCAATATTTGTCTTTTACTTCTGTAACATTGTAATTTTTAATGAAGACAACTGTTAGCACCCTATGTTAAAAGATGAAAGCACATCATTGAAGAGAAGTACTGAAGACATTTCCCATTTGTTTCGCACACCTCCTCAAGATCTAGAAAAAGGCCATTCTACCTGCTGAATTTATCTCAGCTTATGAACTTTTACCTGTTCCTCTTCCATCTAACACACAAAAGGCAATTTAGTAGCCAATGAACCTACCGACCCACATGGATGACATGTGAGGGAGAACTGCAGCACCCAGGTGAAACCCATATGGTCACAGGACAAATGTACTCAGTGAGATAGTACCCGGGGTCAGGACTGAACCCTCACTGCTGGAGCTACGTAGCAGCAGTTCCTCTATTTACACCACCGTGAAACTCAAAATACAAGAATCAAAGCAGACTGAAAAACTGAAAGTAGATAAAGGTAGAAGGGTGTCAATGTGTAATAATGCAGGCAAACAGGATCTCACAGTCTCCCCAGCACAACACATCTTTCAGGTTCAATGACTCCATTGTTCCACTCTATGATTACAATCAATGACGCTATGACTATGATTTTAACTCAATGATTTTGTGACTCTGTCCCCATAATTCTGTACCATGTCTTATTTATTCTATGAATGTGAGATGGTGTTGCTCTGTGACTCCACTGTGACCTTGTTCTTACTTGTGAAAGGAAAGCAGGAGTTCATAATGCTCTCCACAACCAATGGAATACATTGAATGCAATCAACATTGTCAAACCAAATACTCCATGCCTAGCAACATTCTGGAAACAACAATGCCAAGGTACAGTAAGAATGAACTATCTTCCTATTGAGGATTGACAAGAAATGCTGGGCCAGATAACCAAGAGGAGCAGGCGAGCTGATTGGCTTGGAGCCCTCTGTGGCATGATTAGCCAGGTTGACATCAGTAGGAACATAGTTCCATTGGCTCTTCTGAGTTGTTCGCTTGATATGTTTGATCCTATTATGTACATAAACATAGTCCTTTTTTTCATTAAATATATAACTGAGCACAACCTTGTTGTCAGTAAAGAATTTGATATGATCTAGTTCTGTGTCCAGCTCTTTGGTCATCATCTCTGCCATTTCAACTGATAGAACAGCAGCACTGAGTTCAAGCCTTGTGAGGTTTAGTTTGGGAGTAAGCTTTGCCTTGTCCAGCATGAATGCAATATCACTACATCAAGCAGAGCCTCTGAACTTCAGATACACAACAGAGCCAATAGTTTTATTGATGCATCACAGAAGATTTTACTTCTGGGATCGTAGATAGTGGGATTTGAAACCTTTAAAATCATGAAGGGAAGAACACCATCACTCATGTTCCTTGAGAGAGAGAGGGACCACCCACTGTTGATAGTCAAAAGCACACCACGACACTTAAAGGATGCTACTGTCATGGTCCGGTCTGTGAAATCTGCATTCTGGTTCATGGTCCAGTTCATGCTCATTATTCCAGGTTTTCCGGTTTCCCCCAGTTTCTGTTGAGGCAGCTGATTCTCGTTTGGTAAACACAAAGTACACTGCAGATGCTGTGGTCAAATCAACACGTACAAGCAAGCTGGAGGAACTCAGCAGGTTGGGCAGCATCCGTTGAAATGAGCAGTCAACGTTTCGAGCTGAGACCCTTCGTCAGGACTGAAGAAGGAAGGGGCAGGGGCCCCATAAAGAAGGTTAGGAGAGAGTAGAAAACCAATCAGAGGAAAGATCAAGGGGTGGGGGAAGGGAAGCAGGGAGGGGATAGGCAGGAGAGGTGAAGAAGGAATCTAAGGGGAAAGCATAATGAATAGAAGAAGAAGGAAGAATCATGAGAGAGGTGATAGGCAGCTAGAAGAGGAGACAGAGTGAAAGTAGGATGGGGGAAGGGAGAGGGAGGGAATTACCGGAAGTTGGAGAATTCGATGTTCATACCAAGGGGCTGGAGACTACCCTCCACCTTCAACTACTCTCAACTTCACCACTCTTCTCTCCTGTTCCAACCTCACTCCCTCTGAACGCACTGCTCTCCACTCTCTCCACACTAATCCTAACCTCACCATCAAACCTGCAGACAAAGGTGGTGCCGTAGTAGTCTGGCAGACAGACCTCTACCTCACTGAGGCCAAACGGCAGCTCGCTGACACCTCCTCTTACTTACCCCTGGAACAGGACCCCACCAAAAAAGCATCAAACCATTGTCTCCCGTACCATCACTGCCCTTATCAACTCCAGAGATCTTTCATCCTCAGCCAAAAAACTCATAATTCTCACACCCTGCACTGCTCGGTTTTACCTCCTCCCCAAGATTCATAAGCCTGTCTGTCCTGGTAGGCCCATAGTTTTGGCCTGCTTCTGCTCCATCGAAACTGTATCTGCCTACCTGGACTCCATTTTGTCACCCATAGTTCAGACCCTCCCTACCTACATCCGGGATACATCCCATGCCCTCCACCTCTTCAATAACTTCCAGTTCCCTGGTCCCGACCGCTTCATTTTCACCATGGATGTCCAATCCTTATACACTTCAATTCCCCATCAAGAAGGCCTCAAAGCCCTCCGTTACTTTCTTGACAATAGACCTCACCAGTTCCCCAACACCACCACACTCCTCCGGTTGGCGGAACTGGTACTCACACTTACTAACTTCTCTTTTGGCTCTTTCCACTTTCTTCAGACAAAGGGTGTAGCTATGGGCACTCGCATGGGCCCCAGCTATGCCTGCCTCTTCGTGAGTTATGAGGAATAGTCTATGCTCCAAATCTATACTGGTACTGCTCCCTAACTTTTCCTTCGCTACATTGACGACTACATTGGTGCTGCTACCTGCACCCATGCTGAGCTCGTCAATTTCATCGACTTTGCCTCTAACTTTCACCCAGCTCTCAAATTCACTGGTCCATCTCGGACACTTCTCTCCCCTTTCTCGATCTCTCGGTCTCCATCTCTGGAGATAGACTGTCCACTGACATCTTCTATAAACCCACTGACTCCCATAACTACCTTTAATATACCTCTTCACACCCTGCCAAATGTAAAAATGCAATTCCCTATACCCAGTTCCTCCGTCTTCACCACATCTGTTTGCAGGATGAGGCTTTCCGTTCAAGGACATCCCAAATGTCTTCTTTCTTTAAGAATCATGGTTTCCCCTCTGCCGTCATCAACGATGCCCTTACCCACATCTTCTCTATTTCCTGCACTTCGACCCTCACCCCATCCTTCCGTCACCACAACAGGAACCTTGTTCCCCTTGTCCTCACCTACCACCCCAACAGCCTCCGGATCCAGCATATTATCTTCTGCCACCTTCAACAGGACCCCACCACTAAGGACATCTTTCCCTCTCTACCCCCCTCTGCTTTTCTCAGGGATCGTTCCCTCCGCAACTGCCTGGTCCACACGTCCCTCCCCACAGATCTCCTGCCTGGTACTTTTCCCTGCAAGCGTAAGTGCTACACATGTCCCTACACCTGTTCTCTTACCACCATTCAAGGCCCCAAACAGTCCTTCCAGGTGAGGCAACACTTCACTTGTGAGTCTGTTGGGGTAATCTATTGCATCCGGTGCTCCCGGTGCAGCCTCCTCTACATCAGCGAGATCCGACACAGATTGGGGGACCGCTTCGTCGAGCACCTCCGCTCCGTCTGCCACAACAGACAGGATCTCCGGGTTGCCACTCACTTCAACTCTGCTTCACATTTCCATTTGGATATGTCCATATATGGCCTCCTCTACTGCCATGATGAGACCAAACACAGATTGGAGAAGCAACACCTCATACACCGTCTGAGTAGTCTCCAGCCCCTTGGTATGAACATTGAATTCTCCAACTTCCGGTAATTCCCTCCCCTTCCCTTCCCCATCCTACTTTCACTCTGTCTCCTCTTCTAGCTGCCTATCACCTCTCTCATGATTCTGCCTTCTTCTACTACCCATTATGCTTTCCCCTTAGATTCCTTCTTCACTTCTCCTGCCTATCCCCTCCCTGCTTCCCCTCCCCCACCCCTTGATCTTTCCTCTGATTGGTTTTCCACCCTCCCCCCTCCTTCTTCAGTCCTGATGAAGGGTCTCGGCCCGACACATTGACTGCTCATTTCAACGGATGCTGCCCGACCTGCTGAGTTCATCCAGCTTGTTTGTATGTGTTGATTCTCGTTTCGGCAGGCTTCATACATAGCTTCAGGATTCAGCCTCTGGCTGCTGGATTGTTACTGTCCAAACCCCCTGTCTGTATCCCTTCCCTTCACCTTCCTCCTGCAGCCTTGCCTTGCCTTGCCTCGCCTGGAGCCTTGCCTCACCTGTAACCCTTGCCTTCTCTGCTATCAAGTTCAACCACCAGAGCAAGATAAGGAACTGTCTTTCATTGTTTTGAACTGTCTCTGTGTCCACATCTTCGCTAGGTAGGTCCGGCCGTTTGCCGCTACCTTGTATTGGGAACCGTCTCATCATATTTGGCACGCTGTGCAATGAGTCCCGGTCCTACGTCCTGTACCCAAGGAGGGGTCCTGGCTCTGTGTTCTGTGTAATGAGTCCCGGCCCTACGTCCTGTTTCCAAAAAGGGGTCCCGGCTCTGTGTTTCATGTTCCTGTCTCTCCCTCAATCAAAGCTCTGCATTCCTGTCTCTTCCTCGACCAAGTCAAGGCTTCAGGGTCTCATCCAGTCCTAGCCACATCCAAGAACCTTGTCCTGTCCAAGCCACGGCTTTGTGTTCTCATCTTGTCCATGTGCCTCGCCCAGCCCAGGAGTTCCTTGCCCAGCCCGGTGCTGGGATTCCCTTGTCCTGTCCAGGAGTCTCACATCCAGTCCTTTTGCCCCTCCTTGTCCTGTAGCCACATTTTGTTCTCGCCTGGTTCTGGAGTCCGAGCCCGAGTCAAGACCCAAGTTCTGGGTCCTTACTCAGTCTCTGGCTCGGAGTCCAAGCCCAGTTTCATGTCCTGGTTCTGCTATCCTAGTCAAGTCCTGGCCCAGGCCCGGAATCCTTGTCTTGTCCAGGGCTTGTGTCTTGTCCAGCGTCGTTTCTTCCCCACTTCCCTTGCTTCCTTATCGCACCTAGTCCTGTTCCTGGTAGTTCAGTGTCTATGTCTTGCATTTGGGTCTGCTCCCTTATGACAGTTACAGTGTTATTGACAGGGAAAGTAAGGGTGTTGGTAATGAAGTCCCATTGAAGGCCCAGAGTGCACTGCATAGGTGTGAGATCCTGTCCAGGGTCAAGATTCTGTAGATATTTGGCCAGAGCTGAAGATGAGAAATGCTGTGTGACCTCAGCATGGTTGGATTCAATCTTAAGCAGTCTGAAATTAGACTGCGCCAACATGTTTTACACTGCTTTCAGCACACTGAGTGCTTCTTCTGCACTAGAAAATTATTTATGGCCATCAATATAGAAGTACCTCTCTATGTACCTTTACATCTGTGCTTCAATCTCTCTCTCTCTCTCTCTCACTCCTTCCCTTCCTCCCTCCTCCCCCACCCCTTAAGGCCATAGATTGGTGAGAGTTACCGAATACATGAACTCTCATATAGTACTCCAGTTGGTACTAGTCCAGTTAGTGATTATGAAACCACAAGAATCTGAGTGAGTCTCAATGGTTCTCTCTACTAGGAAGCAGTAAAACATTTGCTCAATGTCTGCCATCACTTTGACAGACTCAGTTCTGAAGTGCATGAGGACTCCTAAACAGACTGTTATTGATGTCTGTACTCTGCAAGAGCACATTGCCTAGTGTGCACTTGAATCAAAGACAAGTGCAAGTTTCTGAGGGTGATAAGCACCAAAGGTGGACAATACCAGTTTTATTTTTTGTTGGGATCTGGTGGAGAAGCAAACTCAACATGGTTGTTCCTGAAGAGTCTTTCCATAAACTCTATGTTCATTTCAGGTTTCCCTCTCAAAATGTGAATGAGGGACCTGAGTCAACTGTTCTGTTGTTTGGTAGGAGTTGTCATGGTGAATGAAAAGGAAAGAGAGCTACCCAACTGTTTTATCTTTGCTAAACTCTTTATTCATGATCTGAAGGAAAATATCATCTTCAATGGAAGGTGGCAGAGCACTTTGATGGAATCATCTTTTGAGTGACACAAGACCAGCTTGCCTAAATCTAGTGGAGCAGGGTTAAGTATGTCAAGATGCTTGGTTTGCATATCTACAATCTTGTCTTTCATACAGATTCTACTTTCAATGGGTCTGAAATGGCTTGGGTATCTGTTCTTCAGGACATTAGTCTTCTATGTGCTGCCATTGGGCTGATGAACACCATCAAGGCTGACTTCACTGACTATGAACCAACCCAAGTCCAGTCATTGTTGTGCCTACTATTATGCTGCTCACATAACTAATGTGCATGGACAGTGTCTCTGCTAAGCAATAGGAGAATCTTAGCAGAAGAGTGAAGTGGGGGATCTTATCAGCTATGGTCTGAAGATGTGAATGACCATGTGCAGCTTCAGGAGTTGGGATTTTATCCCTGTTGTTGGGAATATTGTCACACTCAATGAGGGTTGGCAAGGGTAAGCAGATTTCCACTCCTATTGACTCCACAACAAATCTACTGGCTTTTCTTCTGGAAAATCTGATGTTCCAGAACATGTCATTAGAATATATCGGGAGCCAGAACCTTGAGCACCAAATGTGTCAAAGAATATTGATTTTGCCAATGACAAATTGCTTTGATTATCCAATATCATATATAGTTTTATTTTTTGATCAGTGTGTCCTTTCGGGTAGATGCTGACCAGACATATTCTAGAGCAGGATTTGCCTTGGAAGCCTTCACCTGTGCATGAGGAAGTAGCTACATCTGAGGATGTTCTGGTGGCTCCCCAGCATGCTCTGCTGTGGGTATGCTGGAACCAGCAGTAGTACAAGGTGCTGGTCCTGAATGAAGTGCTGACATGTGCTAGTTACTGTTGCACTCAGTGCAGTGGATGATAGCTTTACAGTCTTTTGCTTAGGGTGCTGTTGAAGCACATTTGAAACACGAGTTGCTCCTTTAGAAACCATCTTTGGTCTATTTATACTTTCCTTTTTAAATCCTCCTTCAACTGTGGCTTTTGTTATTCATCACCCTTTATCCATCTGCCTTCATTGCCCATTGTGACATTTATTCCTTTCACCTCTTATTTTTCTCTGCATCTTAAAACATGCTTTTTCTGATGATAGATAATCCTGAAGCATTAATTCTGTTTTCTTCTTCACAGATGCTACCTAACCCGCTGAATATTTCCAGCAAGTTCAGCTCCTGTTCTGGAGAATTATCATTGTGGACACAGAGGTTCAAAGGTTCAGTTTACAGTTTTATCAAAGTATGTGTGCAGAATACAACTGAGATTTTTCTTTTCCAGATAGCCATAAAATACAGAAAAGAACATAGTACTTGAAAGAAAGACATCAATTCCACCTGCATGAAAAGAAACAAAAACTCAAACCCCAAACCCCCAGCCCACCAATCAGCAACAAAAAGATTGGAAAGAGGCTAATATGAATTACAGCCCAATCCATAAATATTAGAATTTTGATAACATCCCCAGCTGCATTGGGAGCCAGCAGCCCCTCCGAGGGCAGTGACCACAAGACACTGACTACGAACCAGCGGCTCTGAGAGCAGCAACTTACTTTCATTTATCTAATTAGATAATAATTTCTCCTGACAGTTGCATCACTGCCTGGTATGGGAACTCCAATACAATAAAAATGCAAGAGACTATTGACAGCGGCAGACTCAGCAGTTCCACCAAGAAAACTGTTCTTCCCACCATCAAGAACATCTACAAGAGGCGCTGTCTTGGGAAGCTGAAATCCATCATTAAGGACCTTCACCAACCAGATGATGCTTTTTCTCAATGCTGCCACCAGGCAGGAGGTACAGGAGCCTGAAGATGCAAACCTCAAGGTTCAACAACAGTAGTTTAGTGGGGAAGAAACCATCAGGTTCTTGAACCAACTAGAAAAATGCTAATTCTTCTCCATCTATATTTTCTGCAATTTGTACAAATGTCATTCTGTTTATATCTAGTATTTTGTCATGTAAATTACATACAATTTAAGTTTAGCTAATTTATGTTGTTCATTTTTTTATAGTATTGCACTACTGCTACAGAAAGCTAACTTTTATTGCATTTACCCTGGCAACGGAATTACCATCACTATCCCTATCCTTGGGCCAGCATTGTCCAGAAACTGAACTGGAGTCATCATATATACAATATGGTTACAACAGCAGAACAGAGGAAAGGGATCCTGCAGCAAACAACTCATCTCCTCAAAGCCTATCCACCATCTATGAGACTATAAGATCGTAAGATATGGGAGCAGAAGTAGGCCATTCAGCCAATCATGTCTGCTCCACCATTCAGTCATGGGCTGATCCAATTCTTCCAGTCATTCCCACTCCCTTGCCTTCTTCCCATACCCTTTGATGCCCTGGCTAATCAAGAACATTTATATCTCTGCCTTAAATGCACCCAATGACTTGGCCTCCACAGCTACTCGTAGCAACAAATTCCACAGATCTACCACCTTCTGACTTAAGTAATTTTTCTGCATCTCTGTCCTAAATGGACGTCCTTCAATCCTGAAGTCATACCCTCTTGTCCTACCATGGGAAATAACTTTGCCATATTGAATCTGTTCAGGCTTCAACATTCGGAATGTTTCTATGAGATCCCCCCTTATTTTCCTAAACTCTGGAGAATACAGCCCAAGTGCTGCCAGAATGCCTGTAAGAAAATCAATCTCAAGTTAGTATATGGTGACATGTATGTACTTTACTCATTTGGTAACCCTTTCATTAATGGTAAGAAATGTGACAAAATACTCTACACTTGCATCTTCAACATATTTGACACCATTCAGACTGTAACAGTCTGTTTAATTGATACCTCATCCACAACCATTCACTCAGTCCATCACTGAAACCCCGTGACAACAGTTTGGGTCATCACCATGATGATTTGCAGCAACTCACCAAGACTCTTACAGGCATTGATTTTCTTACAGGCATTCACAGAAAATACAATAAAATCAATGAAAAACTACACACAAAGAGGGACCAATGTACAAAAGGGAAACTGAGCCCAATAAAAACAATAACAATAATTAATATTCTTATAAAAATCTTTAAAAACCTACGTATCAGGTAAAACTTCTAAGGATATATTTTCATCAACGAAAACAGGAATCAGAACACTGCATGAGCATATGCCATTCTTATAAGTACACACCACTAAACTGAGGCCATAACCCAGAAAAATGAAGATATTATCACTGTTGAAGAAAAAGTTAACCAATAGAAGAGCATGACCCTCCATGGAAGACATCCCCATGCTCTGAGCAGACTAGATGTCAACAAGGAAATGTTAAAACCCTGGCTCAGAGTTGGAGACCTCTTCCCAGAAACAGAGAGGGTTTTCTTGTGACAATTGAGGACTGTTTCAATTGTGAAAATAAAAGGCCAACAAGTTCAAGATGATAAATGCAGAAAATGCCAAGAAAACCAGAAACAATCCAACTCATTACAGGATCCTGCAGCAATTTATCTCAATCTGATTATTTACATACACACAATCAAGAGGCAAACGTCACTCAACAAAATCTTGCTTTAAAATACAAACTCATAGAAACAAGCTTTGTCCAGTTTTAGAGTCAAAGTCCTTCAAATTATATTATGGCTGATTCACTATTGCAGATAGGACAATTCATAGTAACTGTCGGATATAATATTACAGGATAAAAAAGCAAGAACAATTTAATATATATATATTGTTACGTATTCAGGCAACAATAAATATATGTGAGTTAGGCAAGGGTTTTTATAACAAATAACATGTTTATTAAACACTGAAAACAAACCCCCCAAAAGTAAACAAACACTAACGTAACCGGAAAACAGCTGCTGTGCGGCAGCTTCACAGTTCTTAAAGCGATGCAGCTCAAACAGTTCTTAAAGTGAAGTTGCAAAAACAGTTGTTTAAAGCAATATTGCCAAAAGTTCAAAATGCTCAGTCCATTTAAAAGGAGAGACTTTTTAAGGCGATTTAAATTCTCTTCCACGTTGTTCTCCTTCGATCCCCGGCGTCGAACTCTTCCCACGAAGAAATTTTATGAAACATAACGGTTTAAAGGCACTGACCTTTTCTTCCACACTATTCTCAATCTCCTGCTATCCCGCAGAGATTAACATGAGAACAGTCAACGAAATCCTTCCGAATGAGGATCACACAAGGTCGAACCCAATCCACCATCGAAAATCGATTCTCCTCGATTTTTAACTTCCGAACTTTTATCTGCACTCTCCACAGTAAAGAAACTGCTGGCAATGACCTTTTAAACTTTAGGCATTAGATAAAACTTAATCTTTCAACTAAACTGCATCAACACATTAAATCACGCAGTGGCATGAAGTCAACTTGGCAAATCCAGCCACGAACTGCCCCTCCCCACAGGGTGGGGTCCTCCTCTTATACCCTGTAAAAAAAACCTGTCACATGATCTCTACTGGCGGGAAAATGACGTCACTCCACCATCACAAGACCATTACCTCAAGTCCAGTATAGCTTCAACCCCAGTCACGTGACAAGGGTACCACTGTCACGTGTCATGAGTATGTAACACCTCCCTCCAAAAAAACATTTTTGGTCTGACAAGAACAAAAATTTTAACAATTACTTACAAGAAAAACAAATGTATAAATTATATAGCATACACAATATACAATACCATCATATAACATCTTACAACTCACAATACAGTAGGAGTGTTACAATTGAAAAAAAAACCACTCCATAAAAAAATTACATTGTACATTCAACATCGAGATAGACAATCAGCAACCACATTATCTTTACCTTTAATATGAGTTATCACAATATTGTACTCTTGTAACATCAAACTCCAATTTAATAATCTTCTGTTTTTGTTTTTCATCTTACTCAGAAAAACTAACGGATTATGATCAGTGTAAACAATAAGTGGTTTTTGAGTTGTACCAACATATACCTCAAAATATTCTAAAGCTAAAACAAGAGATAACAATTCTTTCTCTATTGTCGAATAGTTTCGTTGATGCTTATTAAATTTCTTAGAAAAGTAAGCTACTGGATGATCAACCTCATCACCCTCATTCCTTTGCATTAATACTGCTCCCGCAGCCTCATCACTAGCATCTACAGCTAATGAAAAAGGTTTTTCAAAGTCAGGTGCCTTAAGCACAGGTTGTTGACATATCATTGTTTTCAATTTTTCAAATGCTTCTTGACAAGGCACTGTCCACACAAACTTCACATTCTTCTGCAAAAGGTTAGTTAATGGAAGGGCAACATTAGCAAAATTCTTACAAAATTTTCAATAATATCCTACTATTCCCAAAAATCTTCTGAGAGTTTTTTTCCCCGTTGGAGTGGGAATCTCTAAAATTGCCTGAACTTTTGCCTGAACAGGAGCTACCTTACCTTGACCCATAACATAACCAAGGTAAGTCACAGTAGCATGTCCAAATTCACTCTTAGCTAAATTAATAGTTAAGTTAGCTTTTGAAAGCCTTTCAAACAATTTCTCCACCGCAATAATGTGTATCATTTCCTATCACTAAATCATCAATATAAGCATCAGTATCTTTCAATCCCCGAATCACAGAGTTAATCATCCTCTGGAAAGTACCTGGGGCATTCTTCATCCCAAATGGAAGAACATTATACTCATATAACCCAGATGGAGTTACAAATGCAGAAATCTCTCTACCTCTGTCCGTTAATGGAACACACCAATACCCTTTCAATAAATCAATCTTTGTAAGGAACTTTGCTTTTCCAACTTTATCTACACAATCATCTACTCTAGGAATTGTATATGCATCTGTTTTCGTTACAGCATTCACCTTCCTATAGTCCGTACAAAACCTAATACTACCATCTGGTTTTGGCACCATAACACATGGCGAACTCCAATTCGAGTTAGAATGTCTAATAATATCATTCTCTAACATGTATTCAATTTCTTTCTCAGCAAGTTCACATTTTTCCATGTTCATCCTATATGGATGTTGTTTAATAGGTTTGGCATCTCCAACATCTACATCATGTGAAGCTATAGTAGTCCTTCTCGGAACATCTGGAAACAAATCCTTATACTTAAAAATCAATTCCTTCATCTGCTGTTTCTGCTCTAGCTGTAAATGTGCTAATTTCTCATCCATATTTTCCAGAATGGTTGAATTAGGTAACCTAACAGAAACAATGTTAGATTTAGAAGGAAAGTCAGATGAATCATCTATCATGTTCCTAGTTAAATCAAACTCATTCTCACTAACCACAACAGTCACAGTATCAGATTGTTTCCCAAAATATGGTTTAATCATATTTATATGGCAAAGTTGTGTTGACCTTCTACGATCTGGAGTTTTTATTACGTAATCCACATCATTGATTCTAGACACAATTTCATAAGGACCATGAAATCTAGCTTGTAAAGGATTTGTCTGCACTGGGAAAAGAACCAACACCTTATCTCCAGGCTTGAACATCCTCATCCTAGCTTCTTTATCATACCAAGTTTTCATTTTCTCCTGAGCCAACTTTAAATTTTCCTTGGCTAAGCTACAAGCTTTATATAACCTGTCCTTAAATTTCAAAACATAGTCCAACAAATTAGTGTGTACTTCCTTACTAATCCACTGTTCTTTCAATAAAGCTAAAGGTCCTCTAACTCTATGCCCAAACACAAGTTCAAATGGACTGAAACCTAAAGATTCCTGTGCCGATTCCCTTACTGCAAATAAAAGGAAGTTTATACCCTCATCCCAGTCACTTTCATTTTCCACACAATATGTCCTAATCATATCCTTGAGGGTAGAATGAAACCTCTCCAAGGCACCTTGCGACTCTGGATGGTATGCAGATGAAGTGATTTGCTTAGCTCCCAATTTATAAACAATCTGTTGAAACAATCCAGACATAAAATTACTGCCTTGATCAGTTTGTATTTCCTTAGGTAATCCAAAATAAGTAAAGAATTTTATAAGAGCCTTTGTCACAGTTTTAGCTTTTATATTCCTAAGTGGTACTGCCTCTGGAAACCTAGACGAAGTACACATGATAGTCAACAAATACTGATAACCAGTTTTTGTCTTTGGTAATGGACCAACATAATCTACAATAACTTTAGAAA
Organism: Hemitrygon akajei; assembly: GCF_048418815.1. Taxonomy (NCBI): domain Eukaryota; kingdom Metazoa; phylum Chordata; class Chondrichthyes; order Myliobatiformes; family Dasyatidae; genus Hemitrygon; species Hemitrygon akajei. The sequence continues at coordinate 8,010,130 of NC_133145.1, read as the reverse complement.
ATGGTTCACCAAATGCTGGAATAGGTTGTAATGGAGCTACTGGTGTAACCTGATTTGGTTTACCCACAATTTGACAAGTATGGCACGTTTTACAAAACATCGCCACATCTTTTCTTAGACCAGGCCAATAAAAATGTTTTAAAATCTTGTCCACAGTTTTCCTTACCCCTTGATGTCCACCTAAAGGCACACTATGAGCTAAAGTCAAAATCTCATTCCGATAAACTTTAGGAACAACTACCTGGTAAACAACATTCCATTCCTCACTTGCAGGAATTGTAGGCGACCTCCACTTCCTCATCAACACTCCTTTTTCCAAGTAATATCCTACTGACACCTTCTCAATTTCACTACCTAGTAAAGCTTGTTCTCTCAATTTTATAATCTCAGGATCTCTATTCTGCTCTGCTATCATCTCCTTCCGAGACAGAGATAAATCTTCATAGTCAGACATACTCCCAGAATCTTGTTCAAACAACGAAGGTAAGAAAGTCTCTGACACATCCTCAAAACTCGAATCCTGAGTTGAACAGTCATGAGTAACAACCTCATTCTGCACATCAATCTTTTTAGCCATAGTTCTAGTCACAACACAGGAAGTATCTGTGTTAGAATTCATCTCTGGCTCCTCTGACTCCATTGTCAAATGCACTTCAGGAAAAACTTGTCCACCTGCCAAGTCATTACCTAACAATAAAGAAATGCCCTTCACAGGTAAGCTATGCTGTAATCCTACTTTAACAAATCCTGTAACTAACCCTGACTTTAAATTTACTTTATGTAAATGTACAGGCATAAAATCACTCCCAACACCTCTTACGTAATTTACCTCACCAGTATCACTCTCTTCATTAAACTTCAACACACTGTCTAACATCAGTGATTGAGAAGCTCCAGTATCCCTAAGGATTTTTATTGGCACCAGAGTAGATCCTTCTTTCAAGGATACAAACCCTTCAGTTATAAAATGATCATATTCCTTTCTAACTTGGTCAGACTCTAACAAAGCCTCATTTGTGTTTACCAAACCGTGTAATTTTACAGGTGCTTCAATATATTGCACACAAGCATCTGGAACTGCTTCCTTCTCTTTCTTTTTCAGTTTGAAACAGTTAGCTATTACATGGCCAGGCTTCTTACAATAGTTACAAATAAGACCAAACTCTTTCCTTCACAGGTTTTCCTTCCTCCTTACCTTTCGCATTAACCTCTGATTTAATTTCTGATTTACCTTGAGTCTCCATATTATTTTTCCTCTTAAAAATTCTACACTGAGGAAATTTATTCTTATGGATTAAAACATACTCATCAGCTAATCTAGCACAGTCCTGCAATTTATCAGTATCCCTCTCATTTAAGTAGGTCCTTACTTCAACAGGAATGCTTCTTTTAAATTCCTCCATTAAAATCAGCTCTCTCAATATCATAGTCCTCATTTACATTTTTAGAAGAAACCCAGCTCTCAAAACACAGAGCTTTATCATAGGCAAATTCCATGTAAGTCTTTTCCACAGACTTTTTCAAACTCCTGAATCTTTCTCTATATGCTTCTGGGACTAATTCGTACGCTTTGAGAATATGAGTTTTCACAATATCATAATCTAATGCTTGCGCAGCAGTTAAAGCTGTGTAAACTTGTTGTGCCTTGCCTTTAATTATACTCTGTAACAACACTGACCATTTATCTCTCGGCCACTCTGACATCCGAGCAATAGTTTCAAAATGTTGAAAATATCTTTCCACTTCTGTTTCACTAAATGGAGGGACCAATTTAATTTCTTGACTAGCAACAAACGGTTTTTTAGAACCAGAAGACTGATTCCCAGACCTTAATTTCTCCATTGCATATTCAAACTCTCTCTGTTTTTGTGCAGCCTCTAATTTACACCGCTCTAACATTATTTGTTCGATTTGCAACTGCATCTCCAAATTACTTATTGGAAACGATTCTAAAACCGAATCATCAAAAACACCCAAATCCACATAGTGAGACGCGATTTTTCTCTGTATAACAGCTTTTGATGTAGTCATCAAAATACCTTTAAGTTGCAATCTACTAGCTATCTCAGACACCTCAGTTTTTTTCGCCTTCGCTAACAACTCGGTGCCTGGCGAAGCAAGAAACTCATTAATATTCATCGTTGCCGAATACCACTCACAAGCCAATCAAACAAAAGAATCGAGTATTCCCCGTTACCAAAACACCGACTCAAAAGTTAACAAGCATTTAAACTCAAACGATCCAATCCGGACGCAGCCCCCATATTTATGTTACGTATTCAGGCAACAATAAATATATGTGAGTTAGGCAAGGGTTTTTATAACAAATAACACGTTTATTAAACACTGAAAACAAACCCCCCAAAAGTAAACAAACACTAACGTAACCGGAAAACAGCTGCTGTGCGGCAGCTTCACAGTTCTTAAAGCGATGCAGCTCAAACAGTTCTTAAAGCAAAGTTGCAAAAACAGTTGTTTAAAGCGATATTGCCAAAAGTTCAAAATGCCCAGTCCATTTAAAAGGAGAGACTTTTTAAGGCGATTTAAATTCTCTTCCACGTCGTTCTCCTTCGATCCCTGGCGTCGAACTCTTCCCACGAAGAAATTTTATGAAACATAACGGTTTAAAGGCACTGACCTTTTCTTCCACACTATTCTCAATCTCCTGCTATCCCGCAGAGATTAACACGAGAACAGTCAACGAAATCCTTCCAAATGAGGATCACACAAGGTCGAACCCAATCCACTGTCGAAAATCGATTCTCCTCGATTTTTAACTTCCGAACTTTTATCTGCACTCTCCACAGTAAAGAAACTGCTGGCAATGACCTTTTAAACTTTAGGCATTAGATAAAACTTCATCTTTCAACTAAACTGCGTCATCACATTAAATCACGCAGTGGCATGAAGTCAACTTGGCAAATCCAGCCACGAACTGCCCCTCCCCACAGGGTGGGGTCCTCCTCTTATACCCTGTAAAAAAAAACCTGTCGCATGATCTCTACTGGCGGGAAAATGACGTCACTCCACCATCACAAGACCATTACCTCAAGTCCAGTATAGCTTCAACCCCAGCCACGTGACAAGGGTACCACTGTCACATGTCACGAGTACGTAACAATATATAAAACCATTCCAAACAAGCAACATACAGAAATCAATGAGTAAAACAACAGAAATATGCTGAATTAAAATAGGAAATTGAAAGATTATGGAACATGAACATTATACCAATAGTAATATCTACAACTGGTATCATCCCAAAGGCACTAATCAACAGCATTAAACAATTAGGCCTACACAGCAATAGTTACGTAAATATTCAGAAAGCCACAATACTAAACACCACCAGAATAGTCTGAAAGTTCCTAGCAATTGAGAAATGAGTGTGCATGGCTATGTCTGTATCTTAGGTTTATCAGCTTGAGCTGAGAAAAATAAAAATAAAAATAAAAAAATAATAAATAATTCTGAAAACATGAGTTGTAGAGTCCTTGGAAGTGAACCCATAGGTTGTGGCATCAGTTCAGTTTTGAGGGAGTGAGGTTAACCATAGTGGTTCAGGAGTCTGATGGTCAAATAAACATTCCTGAATCTGGTGGTGTGGGATCCAAGGTGTGTACTTCCTTCCCGATGGCAGCAGTGAGAAAGGTCATGGCCTGAATGGTGGGAACCTTGATAACAGATGCTGTTTTCTTGTTCTTCCTTGTTGAGATGCTCAATAGTATGGGAGGTCCACAACCTCTAACAGCTAGAAGTATAAGAGCAGCAAATGTATGGAAGGATCAACTCCTGGGAGTTGATCTCTAAGCCTCACACACTGTCCCGACTTTGAAACATTGTATTGTCACTCCTTCACTGTCACTGGGTCAAAATCATTGAAATGTCTCCCTGGCAACACATTGACTATACCTCAAGGATGGCAGCAATTCAAGAAGGCCACTCAGCACCATTTCCTCAGGCATCCAAGGATGGGCAATAAATGCTGGCTCAGCCTGCAAAGCCCACATTCCCTGAGTGAATAAATAAAACTTTCCTTATCAATTGTCAGTTTGACAGATCATGATTGAACAATCAATCTTGATTCATCCTAAGGCTTATTGCAACAACAGATATGGTTATTATCTCATTGGTATAATGTTTAATCAAAAGAGACCTTCCCTCTGTCTTTCCCTCTCCAGACCTCTCCAATGTTGTTGAATGAATAATCTACAGGACATTATGTTGTATGTAGACAACACCCACTCAGAGTTAAGAAAGGTTACCTGCAGCATTCACTGTGATTAAAAAAAACCTGCACTGTTTACAGAAAAGAATAAATGTATAAAACAGAAGTCTTTCTCTGCAGTTCCAACATTTGTGTTATTGGTAAGTGAGATCATTTGAGGACATGAAGAAAATAAACCAGCCTTTTTTCCCTCTGCAGAGCCCCAGAAGCTTGGTAATCAATGGCTGGAGACTCATGGATGATCCCAGAGTGTTGGTGATTCCCTTGTTGAAGCAATGCAGGAGGTCCCACCGCCTGGTGGATGAGGCTGTTTATCCCAGAAACCATCATGGTATAGTTCCAGAAAGAATTAATATCCAAGGCATAGAATGATATCAGTTCAAGTTGCAAGTTGTCTGCTTAGATGCAAGGAATCTTAATAAGAGTTAATATTTCTTACTCTTTTCCAAACCAAATTCATATGCTTTCACTCATCTCTTCTTCTTCCTCATGCTTATCCTTTCTCTGCAGAGCTGTCTCATTCCTGATCCCTTTCATGTGGTCAAACCAATGATGCTCTCTATTTCTCTCTTTCTCTGCTCTCTCTTTCTGTGATGTAGAAGAAAATCACCGGCAAATTGCACATACAGCATTTTAAAAATTAGTTCATTTTCTGTACCATTAACGAGGTCGACATTTATTGTCCATCCCAATCGCACTTGATAAGGCAGGTGTGAGTCATCTTCTTGAATGGCTAAGTTCCAGGATTTACACCTAGTGACAATGACTCACTGAAGAGATGTGAATGAAACTGAACGTTGATTGACATCAACAGACATCTTTACTTTTGACCATTTGGTAGAAGAGAAGGCCAGGGATGAATCTATTACACTATTTCAAATCATGCCATTTCACCATTTCACCAACAAATGCATAAAGAGGTCAAAATTCATGTGAATAGACTGAAAATTTGAGTATCAGACAATCATATCATAGCTACCAATCACAAACGCAAACAGTCCCAATTCAGCTTAACCAAATGAACATAATATTAATATATGATACCATTCTCATAAATATACAAGAATTGTAGCTTAGCTAACATACAGCTGAACATGTTCCCTCTATCCTGCAAAAGCACATAATTTATAATTTAATTACTTGTGCTATGTATAAAAGTTTAACCACTTTAAGATGGCCCTGGTGAAGTGCAGCGACAACTTGCTGGTAGCGAACAAATTACTCTATTAATCACACTTTTTCTCAGATACGATCATTGCAATCAATAGCCTGTAACTTCCCTTTTCAAGGTGAGCTTTAGAATCGCCTGGCATTTTTCAGGTGTGAACTAAAATCTTGAAGGCGAAGAATAGTGCAGCATAGCACATAGGGGTGAATAGAGGCAGAGGTGTCTGGGCCCAAGAACAGGGAATGAGTTAATGTTTGGTCATTGCTGGACCAGACTTGGAGGTGTTTCTATGCAGCAGAACCGAGGCAAGCGGAGGTGAGGCAGAGTCAAGGCTAGGGTTTGAGAGTAAGGAAAGAGCCAAGGTTTGATCGATTTAAGTGCCGGACCAAATTGAAAAGGTAAGGGATGAGCGAATTGAGGCAGCGGGGCTGGGGTCTGAGATCATATTGAAGCAGCAGGGCCCAGATCCAAGAGCAAGGAACAACCCGAGGTTTGGACAATTTACGTACCGAATCAAATTGTAAAGGTCAGGGCATCAGGACCAGAGGCAAGTGACAGGCTGGTTCAGTTTGCTGTTCTGCAAGGTTTATTCATCTCTGCTCTGAACTGAGGCTGTGGTATGTGACTAGTGGGCTCCTGAATCAGCTGCAATGATGACTGGCTTCATAGTTGCAGACTTACTTTTGTAAACTTTAGTTCTGAATGTTATTGGCTTACTTTTATTGTTTGCACAATTAGTTTTTTTTATCTACATTTGGTGTTTAACAGTCCTGTTTTAAAATGAATTTCTTTGTTTTGTGGCTGTCTGTAAGGAGACAAATCTCAAAGTTGTAAAGAGTAGGCACACTTTGAAAATAAATGTACTTTGACCTTTGAACTTTGAAAAGTCATCTACTTCTCAGAAAGTAATTTTAAAAATTCTTATGTAATACTGTAAATCCATGCAATTAAACCTGGTTTAGCTTGGGAATGACTTAGAACATCTCATCACTGTAGCATATCTGGTGTTAACAAAGTTCAGTTTATGCTCTGCATTGCTGTTATTTTGCTCTATCATTATTTATCATGTGCATCTTGACAATTTCTTCAACAGTGAAGGTCACAGTCAAGAATGCGTGATTAATTGCATTTCTGAAATGCCGCTACAGACTGGCGGCATCAGGGGATAAATCAGAGGGGAACGGCTTAAAGGCAGTGGATGCATCTGAATGTGAGTTAAGTAGGTCTCTGAAATGCCCAGTTTTTTATGGTTTAGAACAAAGACTGTCTAGAACAAAGGAATCAGACTGTGTGAATCTTGACACTTACATGGTTATTCAACATGACTCAGAGACATACACCGCAGACATATACAGGCCCTTTAACCCAATTACGAGGATGCAGATGCTGGAAATTCAAGCAACACACACAAAATGCTGGTGGAATGCAGCAGGCCAGGCAGCATCTATAGGAAGAAGTACAGTCGATGTTTCGGGCCGACACCCTTCGTCTTGACACACTCCACAATGCACTGCTGCAATGCCTTCTCAGCCATTGAACCCCCCGTGGTTTCCTCCGCCTGATCCACTGAAGCAGTCTTCGCATGCTGGCATGAGCAAATTCCTATCTCACCGAGGGTTTCAGACCCGTTCTAAGCCCTCACCTGGTTTAGCCGGCCTGTCGAAGCCGTTGCCCGGGGTGTGGCCACTGTCGCGTGCAAGCAGCTACGAGGAGCCACAGGTAAAAGCTGGGTGTTGGTGGGGACCAATAGATGATGAACCACTCCAAGGAGTGTGACAAGCCCCCCATCTAGAGGTGCTACCCCTCCCATGCACCCCTAAAAGAGGAATAATGAGGTAGAGTTGATGGGTTCATGAACCGTTCAGAAATTTGATATTGGAGGGGAAAACATTGAGTATGGGTCTTTAGGTTTCCTTTACCTCCTCCCCAGTAACGTTAAGAGAAGAGTGCATGTTCCAGATGTTAACGATGAATACTACCTGCTTGAGGTACCACCTCTTAAAGATGTCCTCCATAGTGGGGAGACATGTGCCCATGATGGAGCTTGTTGAGTCTACAATCCTCTGCATTCTCTTGCAATCCTGCACTTTGGAGCCTCCATGCCAGACGATAATACAACCAGTTAGAAATTTGCTAGTCTTTGGTGATGTAAAATTGCAAGTGTTATACCACTCCAAGAAGAGAGGGAGGGAGAAGAAAGGTAATTATAAGCTAGTTAGTCTGACTTCAATGTTGCTGAGCTGTTGGAGTCAATTATTAAACATGTGGTCTCAGGGTACTTGGAGGTACATGATAGGCTGTAGTTAACATGGTTTCCTCAAGGGAAAATATTGCCTGACAAAATTGTTGGAATTCTTTGAAGAAATGACAAGGAGAATAGACAAAGGAGAATCGGTTGATGTTGTGTACTTCAATTTTCAGAAGGCCTTCGACAAGGTGCCACACATGAGAGGGCTTAACAAGCTACAATCCATGGTATTACAGGAAAGATTCTAGCTTGGATAAAGCAGTGGCTGATTGGAAAGAGGTAAAGAATGGGAATAAAGGGAGCCTTTTCTGTCTGGCTGCCTGTGGCTAGTGGTGTTCCACAGGGTTCTGTGTTGGGATCAATTTTTTGTTTTTTGTCAATGATTTGGATGATGCAATTGATAGCTTTGTGGCCAAGATTGCAGACAATATGAAGCTAGGTGTGGGGGCAGGTAGTTTAGGGGAAGTTGACGGGCTACAGAAGGACAGACATTAAGAAAATGGGTAAACAAATGGCAGATGGAATACAATGTCAGTAAGTGTGTGGTCATCCACTTTCGTAAAAAAATGAAAGGGTTGACTATTTTCTAATCGGAGAGAAAACACAAAAAAAAACTGAGATGCAAAGAGACTCAGGAGTCCTTGTGCAGGATTTCTTAAAGGTTAATTTTCAGGTTGAGTCAGTGATGAGGAAGGCAAATGCAATGTTAGCATTCATTTCAAGAGGAGTAGAATATAAACGCAAGGATGTAATGTTGGGACGTTATAAAGCACTGGTAAGGCCTCACTTGGAGAACTGTGAGTAGTTTTGGGCCCCTTATCTGAGAAAGGATGTGCTGAAACTTCAGAGGGTTCAAAGGAGGTTCATGAAAAGGATTCCAGGATTGAATGGCTTGTCATATGAAGAATGTTTGATTGCTTTGGGCCTGTATTGACAGGAATTCAGAAGAATAAGAAGTGACCTCATTGAAACCTATTGAATATTGAAAGGCCTTGATAGAGTGGAAGTGAAGAGGATGTTTCGTATGGTGGGAGATTCCAAGACCAGAGAACACAGCTTCAGAATAGAGGACATCCTTTTAGAATGGAGATTAAGGGGACTTTCTTTAGCCAGAGTGTGGTGAATCTGTGGAATTTGTTACCACAGGCAGCTGTGGAAGCCAAGTCTTTATGTATATTTAAGGCAGAGATTGATAGATCAGGGAATGAAGGGATACGGGGAGAAGGTAGAAGATTGAGGCTGAGAGGAAAATTGGATCAGCCATGATGAAATGGTGAAGCAGACTTGATATATTCCTATATCTTACAGTTTTTTCCCAAATCTCCTCAAACATCAAATAAAGTAGAAATGCTGGTGTGTCCTCTTCATGATTGCATCAATGTGTTGGGTCCAGGATGCTATGAGGTGCTGACGCCTGGGGACTGGAAGCTCTTCAGCATTTCCACCTGAGCCCTTAATGAAGATTTGTGTGTTCTCCCCATTTCCCTTGTTGACATTGATCACTCAACCAGCTGATCTATTTCACTCCTAAACACCTCCTTATCACCATTTGAGATTCTGCCAAAACAGTGGTGTGTTTGGTGAATTTATAGATGATGTTTGAGTTATTCCTAGCCACACACTCATGCATAGAGAGTAGAGCAGTGGGCTATGTATGCATCCTTGAGGTGCACCTGATCATTAGTAAGGAGACATTATAATCTATCTGTACCAACTGTCATCTAATTTGGTTAATCCCATTGCTCTTAATGCTTTAAGAATGGGTTTATCTTGTTTTCTCTTGCATTTCAGCTCACTAATCCAACAGCTACAGTTTCAAGTCAATGCTGTCGATGTGCATAATTTTTGAAACCAACTTTAGCTTTCAAAGATGAACAAACACTACAATAATCCAAACCCTAGAGTGAAAGAATGTCCCACCAGAGGCACAAATATCCAATTAGTTTTGTGGCAATGGGTAATGAACCTTAACGATTAGCTTTATTTGTCACATGCACATGGAAACATACAATAAATTAACCATTGCAAAAAGAACCCTATAATAGTCATTGCTTATGACTTCTTAGCAAAGGTCTTGCTGCTACAAGATGTTGCAGTTGAATTAGGTCAGTCATTCCATCAACTCTACTCTACCATTTGATCATGATTAATTTATTTTCCCTCTCAACTCCATTCTCCAGCCTTTTCTCCATAGCCTTTGATATCCTTACTAATGAAGACCTTGTGCTCCTCTGCCTTTCATTGATAGGAATGCAGAAATTTCTCAGCCCATCAACTTAATTCATGTCCTATCGGTCAGCTTAAACCTCCAGTATTTCTTCAGCGGTTTGAACAGGGCAAGACTGCGCAAGCGCGTGAAAGTCGGCCCGTGAGGCAGTGGGAGAATTTAAAAAGCGAGCATATTAACGGGTGACGGAGTAGAGGGAGACAGAGTAGGAAGGCTTTGGCATTAGAGGCTGAGGACGAGCTTCTTTTAATTAATTAAAATTTAATTAATTAATTAATTTAATTACCTTAGGAGTAGGTAATGGAGGCAGCAGCTAGGGCAGTTGAGTGCTCCGTTTGCAGCTTGTGGGAAGTCAGGGTGAGCACAATTGTCCCTGATGACTACACCTGTAAAAGGTGCTTCCAGCTGTAGCTCCTGACAAACCGTGTTAGGGAACTGGAGCTGAAGCTGGATGAACTTCGGATCATTCCGGATGCAGAGGCAGAAATAGACAGGAGTTTCAGGGAGATAGTCACACCTAGGAGTCAGGAGACAGGTAGTTGGGTGAGTGTCAGGAGAGGGAAGGGAAATAGACAGGAAGAGCAGAGCACCCCTGTGGCCATTCCCATCAACAATAAGTATACCGTTTTGGATACTGTTGGTGGGGACGACCTACCAGGGACAAGTTGCAGTGGTTGCGTCCCTGGCACCGAGACTGGATCCTCAGCTCAGAAGGGAAGGAAGGAAAAGATGAGAGCAGTAGTGATAGGGGATTCGATAGTTAGGGGGACAGATAGGAGGTTCTGTGGAAGAGATCGAGATTCCCAGATGGTCTGTTGCCTTCCCTGGTGCGATATCTCGGATCGAGTTCTCAGTATTCTCAAGAGGGAGGGTGAGCAGCCAGATGTCATGGTCCATGTAGGGACCAATGATGTGGGTAGGAAGAGTGAGGAGGTCCTGAAAGGTGAGTTTAGGGAGTTAGGTGCTAAGTTAAATGGCAGGACCTCCAGGATAGCAATCTCAGGATTGCTACCAGTGTCACGTGCAGGTGGGTTTAGAAATAGTAAGATAGTGCAGATCAACACGTGGCTGAAGACATGGTGCAGGAGGGAGGGCTTCAGATTTATAGATAATTGGGCAGTTTTCCAGGGAAGGTGGGACCTGTTCCGGTGGGATGGTTTACATCTGAATTGGAGGGGGACAAATATTTTTGCAGGTAGGTTTGCTAGAGAGGCTGCAGTGAATTTAAACTAGATACGGGGGGGGGGGGGGGGGGCAGGGGAACCAGGGTGTAGGAACAGATGTATGGGAGAAGGAAGAAAAAGAAGATAGTAAATTTGTTTGCACCGTTAGCGATAAATAGAGAGTAAGAGGTGGAGAATTTCTTAAGTGCATTTATTTTAATGCTAGGAGCATTGTAAGAAAGATGGATGAGCTTAGAGCATAGATTGATACCTGGAAATTTGATGTTGTAGCTATTAGTGAAACATGGTTCCAGGAGGGGTGTGATTGGCAACTAAATATTCCTGGATTTTGTTACTCCAGGTGTGATAGAATTGGAGGGACAAGAGGGGGAGGTGTTGCATTGCTTATCAGAGAAAATATTACAGCGGTGCTCTGGCTGGCTAGATTAGAGGGCTCATCTAGGGAGACTATTTGGGTGGAATTGAGGAATGGGAAAGGTGTAGTGACACTTATAAGGGTGTATTATAGATCACCTAATGGGGAGCGAGAATTGGAGGAGCAAATTTGTATAGAGATAGCAGATATTTGTAGTAAGCACAGGGTTGTGATTGTGGGAGATTTAATTTTCCACACATAGACTGGGAAGTCCATACTGTAAAAGGGCTGGATGGTTTGGAGTTTGTGATATGTGTGCAGGATAGTTTTTTGCAGCATTACTTAGAGGTACCAACTATGGAAGGGGCAGTGTTTGATCTCTTGTTAGAGAATGAGGTAGGTCAGGTGACGGAGGTATGTGTTGGGGAGCACTTTGGGTCCAGTGATCATAATGCCATTAGTTTCAATATAATTATGGAGAAGGATAGGACTGGACCCAGGGTTGAGATTTTTAATTGGAGAAAGGCTAAGTGTGAGGAGATGCAAAAGGATTTATAAGGAGTGGATTGGGACAATTTATTTTATGGGAAGGATGTAATAGAGAAATGGAGGTAATTTAAAAGTGAAGTTTTGAGGGTACAGAATCTTTATGTTCCTGTTAGGTTGAAAGGAAAGGTTAAAAGTTTGAGAGATCCATGGTTTTCAAGGGATACTGGAAACTTGGATCAGAAAAAGAGAGATACCTACAATAAATATAGGCAGCAAGGAGTAAATGAGGTGCTTGAGGAATATAAAGAATGTAAAAAGAATCTTAAGAAAGAAATTAGAAAAGCTAAAATAAGATATGAGGTTGCTTTGGCAAGTAAGGTGAAAATAAATCCAAAGGGTTTCTACAGTTATATTAATGGCAAAATGATAGTGAGGGATAAAATTGGTCCCTTAGAGAATCAGATTGGACAGCTATGTGTGGAGCCAAAAGAGATGGGGGAGATTTTGAACAATTTCTTTTCTTCGGTATTCACTAAGGAACAGGATATTGAATTGTGTAAGGTAAGGGAAACAGGTAGGGAAGTTATAGAAACTATGATGATTAAAGAGGAGAAAGTACTGGCACTTTTAAGGAATATGAAAATGGATAAATCTCTGGGTCCTGACAGGATATTCCCTAGGACCTAGAGGGAAGTTAGTGTAGAAATAGCAGGAGCTCTGACAGAAATATTTCAAATGTCATTAGAAACAGGGATGGTGCTGGAGGATTGGCATATTGCTCATGTTGTTCCATTGTTTAAAAAGGGTTCTAAGAGTAAACCTAGCAATTATAGGCCTGTCAGTTTGACGTCAGTGGTGGGTAAATTAATGGAAAGTATTCTTAGAGATGGTATATATAATTATCTGGATAGACAGGCTCTGATTAGGAACAGTCAACATGGATTTGTGCATGGAAGGTCATGTTTGACAAATCTTATTGAATTTTTTGAAGAGGTTACTAGGAAAGTTGGCAAGTGTAAAGCAGTGGATGTTGTCTATATGGACTTCAGTAAGGCCTTTTGACAAAGTTCCAGGCAGAAGGTTAGTTAGGAAGGTTCAATCGTTAGGTATTAATATTGAAGTAGTAAAATGGATTCAACAGTGGCTGGATGGGAGATGCCAGAGAGTAGTGGTGGATAACTGTTTGTCAGGTTGGAGGCCGGTGACTAGTGGTGTGCCTCAGGGATCTATACTGGGTCCAATGTTGTTTGTCATATACATTAATGATCTGGATGATGGGGTGGTAAATTGGATTAGTAAGTATGCAGATGATACTAAGATAGATGGCGTTGTGGATAATGAAGTAGGTTTTCAAAGCTTGCAGAGAGATTTAGGCCAGTTAGAAGAGTGGGTTGAAAGATGGCAGATGGAGTTTAATGCTGAAAAGTGTGAGGTGGTACATTTTGGTAGAACTAATCAAAATAGGACATACATGGTAAATGGTAGGGCATTGAAGAATGCAATAGAACAGAGTGATCTAGGAATAATGGAGCATAGTTCCCTGAAGGTGGAATCTCATGTGGATAGGGTGGTGAAGAAAGCTTTTAGTATGCTGGCCTTTATAAATCAGAGCATTGAGTATAGGAGTTGGGATGTAATGTTAAAATTGTACAAGGCATTGGTAAGACCGAATTTGGAGTATTGTGTACAGTTCTGGTCACCGAATTATAGGAAAGATGTCAACAAAATAGAGTACAGAGAAGATTTACTAGAACGTTAGCTGGTTTTCGGTACCTAAGTTACAGAGAAAGGTTGAACAAGTTAGGTCTTTATTCTTTGGAGCATAAAAGCTTGAGGGGGAACGATAGAGGTATTCAAAATTATGAGGGGGATAGATAGAGGTAACACGAGGGGGAACTTCTTCACTCAGAGAGTGGTAGCTGTGTGGAACGAGCTTCCAGTAGAAGTGGTAGAGGCAGGTTCAATATTGTCATTTAAAGTATAATTGGATAGGTATATGGACAGGAAAGGAATGGAGGGTTATGGGCTGAGTGCAGGTCGGTGGGACTAGGTGAAAGTAAGTGTTCGGCATGGACTAGAAGGGCTGAGATGGCCTATTTCCATGTTGTAATCGTTATATCATTATACGGTTATAAGAACAGAACCAGTAAAACTTTAATCTAGTAAGAGCTCCAGCAGATAAAGAGTGTGAAAAGGAAGGAAAACAACTTGCTCTTAAATAGTACTTTTCAGTATAGAAATGTATCAAAAATCCTTCAAGTAAACATTCTAGTTCACATGAAGATATTCCAGAAAGATAAAATGGATCCCATTGCATGTCTTTGAAAGACTTGTCTATTTTCCTTGTTTTGCCCCTGTAACACTCAGATTTTCTATCCCAAGTATATGTCCAATTGTTGTTTGAAAGTTAAACCACGTGCATGTTTCCACACAGTTCCAGCAACGCACTTCCAAATCGAAGCAGTTCACAGCATGAAAGCACACTTCTCACTTGTTCTTTTGCCAATTAGATTAAATTTCATGCAATTAGTGACAGCTGTTTAATGCAACAGTGATGCAGAACATCAGGGTAAATGTTAATTTAGATTTATCTCAGGGTAATATGGAGCAGTCTTCCACAGTCAATGGTGAAATGGAAATAAGTGAATGTTTGTTCTCACTGAACACTGTGCAGTTGGATTTCATATTGTGATAAATATTGGAGTCATTAGTAACAATTGAGTGGTTGGAAGACTTCAAAACTTGGAGGCAGAGGATAATCAGTACTCCAGAATTAAACTAATGTTTTGGACTGAGAAAGTCTATTCCTCAACTGATCTTTTTTTGCAATTGATGTGTGAAGTAGATTGATCATCAAAGATGAAACAGTGTCCAAGAAAGGATATATTGGGCAGGGAAATGGCAAGGGACTGTGAGCTCTCAGATGGGTTAAATATATTCCTTTGGCTGTAAACAATTTTCAGATTCAGAACAATTCATTTCAAAGTTCAAAGTTTTTTAAAAATCAAAGTACATAGGGTACATCACCCTATACTGCCCTAAGATGCATTTTCTAATGGGCATTCACAGAACAAAATAAAATAGAATCAGTTAAAATCTACACACAAAGACTAACAAAAGATGAACTGCAAATATAACAGAAAATTAATGATAGTATTAAATAAGTAATAAATAATGTTGAGAACATGAGTTGCAGAGTCTTTAAAAGTGAGTCGTAGGTTGTGGAATCAGTTCAGTATTGAGGTGAGTGAAGTTATTAGTGCTCGTTCAGGAGCCTGTTGGTTGAAGGGTTGAACCTGATTCAGGACCCAAAGCTCTTGTACCTCCTTTCTATAGCAGCAGTGAGAAGAGAGCATGGCCTGGATGGTGGGGGTTCTTTGTGATGGATGATGCTTTCTTTTGACAGTGCTCCTTGTAGATACACTCAACAGTGAAGAAGATTTTCCTGTGATGGATGCAGTTGTATCCACTACATTTTGTTTGTAGATATTTCTGTTTTTGGGCATTAGTGCTTCCATACCAGGCTGTGATATGTGCCACTGAGCTTCTATAGATATCAAAATTTTAGTTGACATGCTGAATCTGCACGAACTGCTAAGAAAATAGAGGTGCTGCCGTGTCTTCTTTGTAATAGTATTTATATAGACAATAAGACCATAAGACATAGGAGCAGAATTAGGTCTGCTAATTAGAGCAGAATTTCCTCTTGTCTTAGACTCTCCCACCATGGGAAACATCCTTTCCACATCTACTCTGTCTAGGCCTTTCAACCTCATCCTTTAAATTCCAGTGAATACAGACTCAGAGCCATCAAATGTTCCTCATATGATAACCCTTTCATTCCTGGAATCATCCTTGTGAACCTCCTCTGGACCCTCTCTAATGCCTGCACATCTTTTCT
Organism: Hemitrygon akajei; assembly: GCF_048418815.1. Lineage (NCBI taxonomy): Eukaryota > Metazoa > Chordata > Chondrichthyes > Myliobatiformes > Dasyatidae > Hemitrygon > Hemitrygon akajei. The sequence goes on along the minus strand of NC_133145.1, from coordinate 7,994,330 downwards.
AAGATGAGGGGCACAAAACTATTGACGACACTCAAGGTGATACCTCACCAGTGCTTATAAAACCTCAGCATCACATCCTTGCTCTTGATGTTATACGCTGACCCTAGGGCAGATGCTCTGAAATGATAATGCCAAGGAATTCAAAGTTACTGACCCTCTCAAACTTCAATCTCTTAATAAGGACTGGCTCATTGTTTCCACCTCCTGCCATCAATAATCATCTTTGGTTTTGCTGACTTTAAGTGAGAGGTTGTTGCTGTGGTACTATTGCACCATATTTTCAATCTCCCTCCTAAATACTGATTTGTCATGACCTTTGATTCAGCCAAGAACAGTGGTGCTGTCAGCAAACTTAAATTTGGCATTGGAGCTGTACTCAGCCTCACAGCCATAAGTGTAAAGTGAGTAGAGCAGGGGGTTAAGCACACAGATTTGTAGTGTACCTATGCTGATGGTGATTGTGGAGACATTGTTGCAAATCTGAACTGACTAGGATCTGCAAATTAGGAAATTGAGGATCCAGTTGCATAAAGAAGTATTGATGTCCAGAGCTGGAGCTTATTGATTAGTCTTGAAGCAATAATTGTTTTGAATGCAGAGCTCTCGTCAAGAGCACCCTGATGTAGGCATCTTCACCATCCAGATGTTGCAGGGCTGAATGAAGAACCAATAAAATGGCATCTACTGTTAACCTGCTGTGGGATCGTTGGCCAAGTGGAGATGTGAAGGATATGTGCTACAAAGATATCTAGGGCGGAGAGCATGGATTAAAGGGTTCACTAGGACAATTACAATTATCATTAAGAATGGTTTTTGGGGATGAACATCACTGAGGAACTCTTTCTTTGTCAACATGATAATAGGTGATTACACTGCCTGGGGGGTTTAAGGAGAGCTAATCGGTCCCAAAAATTGCTGGTCAACTTTTATTGACGTGTGATGGGAGAGCATACTGATAAATAGAATGACAGTGAGATATGTAACTGCAGTAAGACAGATAGAAAGCACTCCAACGGGTGATTAATAGAGCACAGCACAGCACTGCAACTCAACTAACAGATAGATCTGGATCCAACCTGCAACTCACAATGCCTGTGGCACATTTGCAACATCATTAAAGATCCATGCCAGCCTGGACACTGTTCAATCGCTTGCCATCTAGTAGGAGATGGAGAAGCACCAAGACAGCAAGACTGAAAAGTAGTTTCTTCCCAAGGGCTGTTGTTCAGCTGAATAATGCTACACCCTAGCCTGCCAATAGTTTGAGTGTTATGGACTATCAAAGTCACTTGTTGCATGTAAGTATCAGAATTTTTAATTTTTTTAATCAAGCTGTACTGCATTGCATTTGCAATATCCATTTTGCACAGACTGGAATAGCAGCACAATCTTATTGTCTTGAACAATGACAAAGTTCTATTCTAATAGTTCATCCTAAACTGTTAGGACTAATTATCAAATCAAGCAACTAAACTCCCAAACTGGGCACTGAGCAAAGTATTGAATTAACAGGCAGATGGAAGGAACAAAGTTAGCAATTTGCATCAATAGCCTTTTATCAATTTGGAACAATCACCCAATTTCTCTTTCCACATACGTTACCTGATCTACTTAGTAGAGCTGCACATTCCTGCTTTTATTTCGGAATTCCTGCATCTGCACCATTGGATTAGCGAACCATTTTATTGATCAGTAAAAATTTCCCATGTGACATACAGCACATTAAACTCACTGGTGGTACTTGGAAAAAAATCAGTAATTCTGAAGAACTTACCAAAAAATGTTATGATCCATAGATTGCTATTTTTAATTTGCTTTTCTGTTTCATACACTGAGTTGTGAGTGCATTCATTAAGGTGAATGGACAATAATGCAAACTTTTCATCTCAATCAAACTAGAGTTTATTGTCATAAGCAAAAGTTCACTAAAAACCTATTTGCAACAGCATCACAGGCTGAACATCATATAGTAGAATACACAAGAAAAACATTAGTATACTGTATTATATTAAAAAATTGGATAGGTATATGGACAGGAAAGGAATGGAGGGTTATGGGCTGAGTGCAGGTCGATGGGACTAGGTGAGAGTAAGCGTTCGGCACAGACTAGAAGGGCTGAGATGGCCTGTTTCCATGCTGTAATTGTTATATGGTTATATGCAAATTTTAATTAAAACATAATCAGAACAAAAAAGTCCACTCTGATCACTTTAGTGCAAAGGGATCAGAATGGTCATACTGTTGCTAAACTCTAGTGATTAGGGTTGTTCAATAGTTCCATTTAATAGAACATAGAAAACTACAGCACATTACCGGCACTTCAGCCCACAATGTTGTGCCGACCATGCAACTTACTCTAGAAGCTGCCTAGAATTTCCCTAGTGCATAGCCCTCTATTTTTCTACTCTATGTACCTATCTAAGAGGCTCTTAAAAGACCCCATTATATCCGCTTCCACCACTGCCACTGACAGTGCATTCCATGCACCCACCACTGTCTGAGTGAAAAATGTACCCTTGACATACCCTCAGTACCTATTTCTAAGCACCTTAAAACTATGCCCCCTCGTGTTAGCCATTTCATCCCTGGGAAAAAGCCTCTGGCTATCGACATGATCATCTTATACACCTCAATCAGATTGCCTCTCATCCTCCATCGCTCCAAGGAGAAAAGGTCAAGTTCACTCAACCTATTCTCATAAGTTATGCCTTCCAATCCAGGCAACATCCTTGTAAATCTCCTCTGCACTTCTCTATAGTATCTACATCCTTCCTGTAGTAAGGTGACCAGAAATGAACACAGTACTCCAAGTGGGGTCTGACCAAGGTCTCATATAGCTGTAACAGTACCTTATGGTTCTTGAACTCAGTCCCATGGTTGATGAATGCCAACACACCATATGCCTTCTTAACAACGCTGTAAACCTGTGCAGCAGCTTTGAGTTTCCTATGGATATGGACCCCAAAATCTCTCAGATCCTCCACACTGCCAAGAGTCTTACCATTAAAATTACATTCTGTCTTCAAATTTGACCTATAAAAATGAACCACTTCACACTTATCTGTGTTGAACTCCATCTGCCACTTCTCTACCCGGTTCTACATCCTATCAATGTCCCGCTGTAACCTCTGACAACCCTCCAGATTATCCGCAACACCCCCTAACCTTTGTGTCATCTGCGAATTTACTAACCCACCCTTCTACTTCTTCATCCAGATCATTTATATTTTAAAAAAATCACACAAAGAAGAGGTGTTCCAGAACAGATCCCTGTGAAACACCACTGGTCACTGATCTCAGGTAGAATATGAACTATCTACAACCACCCATTGCCTTCTGGATCCACAAAGAAAGGTCTTCTTGGATTCCATGCCTCCTTACTTTCTGAAGGAGTCTTGCATGGAGAACTGTATCAAATGCCTTACTGAAATCCATATACACCACATCCACTGCTCTACCTTCAATGTATTTTGTTACTTCATCAAAGAACTCAATCAAGCTCGTAAGGCATGGCCTGCCCTTGATAAAGACATGCTGACTATCCCTAATCAGATTATATTTCTCCAAGTGCTCACTAATCCTGCCTCTCAGGATATTCTCCAACAACTTGCTCACTGCTGAAGTCAGACTCACTGATCTATAATTTCCTGGGTTCTGGCTACTCCCTTTCTTGAACAAGGGTACAACATTTGTAATCCTGCAATATTCCAGCACTTCTCCTGTCCCTATTGATAATGCAAAGATCATCACAAGTGGTGTCAGCAATCTCCATACTCGCTTCCCACAGTAGCCTGGGCTATATCTCATCTGGTCCCAGTGACTTATCTAACTTAATGCTCTTCAAAAGCTCCACAACATCCTCCTTCTTAATGTCTGTATGCTCAAGCATTTCAGTCCACTTGTCATCCCCACAATTGCCAAGGTCTTTTTCCCTGGTGAATACTGAAGCAAAGTATTCAATAAGTACCTTTTCTACCTCCTCCAGCTCCATGCACATGTTTCTACTATTGCTCCTGATTCATCCTATTCTCACACAACTCATTCTCTTGCTCTTCAAATACTTGTTGAATGACTTAGGGTTTTCCTTAATCCTGCCCACCAAGGCCTTCTCATGGCCACTTCTAGCTCTTCTAATTCCATTCTTAAGCTCCTTCCTAGCAACCTTGTAATTTTCTAGAGCTCTAACTGTACCTAGTTTCTTAAACCTTTTGTAAGCTTTTCCTTTCTTCTTTAACCCTACCATCATTTCCCTGCCTCAATGGAACATACCTGTGCAGAACTCCATGCAAATGTTCCCTGAACATTTGCCACATTTCTGCCATACATTTCCCTGAGAACATCTGCTCCCAGTTTATGCTCCCGTTCTTGCCTAATAGCATCATATTTCCCCCTACCGCAATTAAATGTTTTCTCAAATTGTCTGCTCCTATCCCTCTCCAATGCTATGGTGAAGGAATTAGAGTTGTGATCACTACCTCCAAAATGCTCTCCCACCAAGAGATCTGACATCTGACCAGGTTCATTTCCCAATACCAGATCAAATACAGCCTCTCCTCTAGTTGGCTTATCTACATATTGTCAGGAAACCTTCCTCAACACACCTAACAAACCCCTTCCCATCTAAACCCCTAAGGAGATACCAATCAATATTAGGAAAGTTAAAATCTCCCATCACTACAACCCTATTATTATTGCTCCATTCCAGAATCTGCTCCTCAATATCCCTTTTACTATTGGGAGGTCTATAAAAAACACCCAGTAAAGTTATTTCCCCTTTCCTGTTACTGACTTCCATCCACATTGACTCAGTAGGCCATCCCTCCATGACTTCCTCCTTTTCTGCAGCCATGACACTAACCCTAATTAGTAATGCTATGCCCCCACCTCTTTTGCCTCCCTCTGTTCGTTTTGAAACATCTAAAGCCTGGCACACTCAACAGCATTCCTGCTTCTGAGACTTTTAATTCTCTGTATTGGCCACAATATCATTGTTCCATATATTGATCCACGCTCTGTACATCCACCTTGTTTATCCAACAGAACCCCATCTACCCCAAAAAGGAAAAAGAAACATTAAAGATAGAAATTAAGCCATTTCCACAGATGAGCTTGGAGCCATTATTAAGCACCATTGTAGCTCTGCACTTCTTCATTCCAGTGTGCCCATTTGTTGAAGAATTGAATGGTTGAAGGGAAGTAGCTGTTTTTGAACGAAGTATTGTGATACACCTGGCTTCCGTACCTCCTGCTCAATGGCAGCTGCAAGAAGATGGCACAGTCTGGATGATGTGGATCTTTGATGATAAATGATTCCTTCTTCTGGAGACACCTCCTATAGATATTCATGTAGATAGCAATGACCTTTTGGATACACACTATTTTTAGGTTTAGTTGGAAAATCCTTGTAGAAAATATAGCATTTAAAATATGTTAGCTGCTTCAAGTAGTTAGCAAATTTAATTCCAAGTTTCTCAAGCTTTTAAGAAACCATAGCAAGAACACCATGGCATTCAATGGGAGTTGAACAGCTGAAACCAAACCTGAAAGGGTGGCAGTGGCTAGTACATCCCTAGATCCATAAAAGATGATCAGAAAAGATTGGAGAGCTGTCAGAGGTAAGCGTTTTTTAAAATATAAACAAAGAGGTGGATGCTAGGTATTCTCTGCTCCTGTCAAAGCCTTCTCCATGGCTTGTCTCTCAGGAGTGGGTAAGGCATTGAGCCTTCCCTGGGGAGGACAAGTACCTGGTAGCAAGTCAATAGTTCAATTGTAGTCTCTATATGGAGAAAACACTGTGGCTATTTTCTTGCTAGGTACCTTCAGAAAGTCTGAATATTCTGGAGGCACCCTAGACAACTTGATTGTCTTAGTTCACTTCTGCAGATTCAGATGATCAACAACTTGACATAATTCACAGCTGGCATCTAGAAACTTGTGCTGACCTCTTAGAAACATGGCTAGCAACTTGCAAATGTGGGCTTGGGTTAGTCTCTTGAAACCTTTAGAAAGACAGTTGCTCTGGAAAAGAGTTGACCACACCTAAACGGAGCTAGAAGACCAATTACTACATGGATTATAGAAAAGGAACCGTGCGTAATGAAGGATTAGGGAAATATCTGGAGAGTGAATAAGGTGGAATTGAAATGTCTCCTCATGCATACCAATCATTAACTTGAGAGGAGTGGAAAAGTAAAAAAATTGTCCAGGTCCCAATAGGATCCTGTCCAGGCCCATAGCAGTGAGATGGCTGGTCAAGACATAATTTAGGATCTTGGATCCTCTAGGCCAGTCCAAGAACTAAAAAATTCTCTGCCAAACCAGAGTCTACCAATGCCGAAAGGGAATGTTAATATTTTGCCCAAGACAATAGGGAAGACAACAGAGTGATGGGAGTGTGGAATGAGCTGCCAGATGAAGTGGTGAATGCAGGCTCACTTTTGACATTTAAGGAAAACTTGGAAAGGTATATGGATGAGAGGGGTTTGGAAGGATATGGCGCAGGTCCAGGTCAGAGGGACTAGGCAGAAAAATGGTTCGGCACAGCCAAGAAGGGCCAAAAGGCCTGTTTCTGTGCTGTAATGTTCTATGGTTCTATGGTTCTATTGAAAGTAACACCTCTCTGGGTTTTGGTGAACCAGGAGAGAAACTAAAGACTGTCAAAGTTCTCCCCTCACTGGACGATTTTGGGGTTTCCTAACAACTGGGACAAGAGACTCAAAAATGGCCAGCCTTACTGCAGCATAATCAGCTCCTTTGCTTCACATGTCTCTTTTGTTATGCTGGGGAGAGCCAGGTTCTTCCCAGTTGCATGGGCTCCTCCTGAGAAGTCTGTGAGTATCTGGGTTGAGTTTCGGATTGTGGAACTGGAGAAGGCAATGGGTGATTTTTGAGAACTGACTCTCTGGGCAAATGGCATGCTTTTCCCTCCTTCTATTGGACATGAGATTATAACTTCTTATTTCCAGGAGTTTATGGGCTCCTCCAAATCCTCTACCAGGTCCCTAGTCATGACAACATCCTTAAGTAGGTCAGTTAATCCCCCGTTGAAACAGAACAAACAAAGTTCCACCCTTTCTCTGCTACTAAGTTCCAGAACTCAATTGATTAATCAACAATGGAGGAGTGTGCTGGCTGCCTCTGGACCCCTGACAGGGTGAAGAATATCCTTCTCATAATTCTTAAAAATAAATTGATATTAAAGCACATGAGAGAGTTCTTCTATGAAGCCATAAACCTTGAAAAGGCCCTGCCCTAAAGGAGGGAAATTATGTAAGCCATCTTACTCCTGTCCAAGGGGAACAGCAGGTTGTTAACAAATCCATGAGAACATTGATTAAGAAATTGCAGCAAGATTCAGCTCTGTGGCCGACAGGTTAATTAATTCTTCATGGTAGTTCTGAGCAAATGTAGCAGGACACTCAGGCAAATGCTCAGAGTCCATCCCCGAAGAACGTAAACCTTGTCTACCAGTTTCAGAGCCTTTCTGCAATGATGCTAACATTTCCTGGAGTAAATGTTTATGCTGTTCAACTGCCTCTCCTTGGCAGGCCAATGCCCTATGTAATTGATAAACTTTACTGGGTCTATGATGGCTGAATCCTGCTGAAACGAGACCTACAGGCAAATGAACCCAGGGTGCAGAGTAAACTCGAAGGTAGAGAGTAACAATGAAGATTTATTCAAAGAGCATAACAGAGGAGTAGCAAATGACTCAGAGTGTACTTACTTGAGAGGGCTAGAGTACACAGAATGGCAACTCACTCAGAAGCCAAATTCAGGCATAACAAACCTAATAAATGCTAGTCATGTTAAACTTAGCACGTGAACCCTGTGCATATCAAAATCGAAACTCAACAAACTAAAATCCGGATGCATGAGGAACTTGCATTCAAAAAAAAAAGCTGCAAGAAAAACACATGGGAAACCTGATGACTAAACTAGTAACTTAAGTTACAGTTAAAACAAATCAAAGTTGAGGTGTGTTGGAGCACCGAAGCCTGAAGCTCACCACTCTACTCCACAGAGTTCATGAATATAAGGGTGTCAAAGGTTATGGGGAGAAAGCAATTAAATAGTTGAGTGGGAAAGTAAATGATGCTCAGATTTAATGGACTAAATGGCCAAATTCTGGTCCTATATCTTTTGGTCTTATGGTGGTCTTGTAGTATAACATCAGACAGGTGAAAGGGACCCTGGCAGTCACACAAACCCACAATGTGGCTCTCCAGAATAATCGGGACAATGGATCTTTGCTTTTTTTTTATACCACCACCCCATTGCACTTCCCTACCTATGAGTATTATTGATCAGAAAGGGTGGTAATCATCCACAATGGGCATTGTCATGCTATTGCTCCACAGGCCTGTGGTACTGCTGAGCATAACCTGGTGCTTCTTGCACCTATCAGTGTAGACTTCCTGCTGTTGTTCCTGCTCCCACTACCTGGTGTCCAATTCACTTTATAATACCTCAAAGAAACCCATCCATCCATGATAGCAACTCTGCCACAGAGTGGGTACTCAGGCTGGTGGAGGCCCCTCTGAGTGAGGTAGAGTCTCAATCTTACTGCAGCCTCCACACAGTATGGGTGAAAACTCCATGAGAGATATCCTCCACACAGTGTGGGTGAAAACCCCAAGGGGGATAATAAATTAATGAACATTCTCACTCACTGTTGATATCCTCTCTGGAGACGTGAGTCAATGTACATAGTTTGACAGAACTCAACTGCCAGCTGGTTGTGAGATGCCCATCTATCTCCAGTGTCCATGCTGCTTTTTATCCTGGTGTCAGTACCTCCAGTTGAACTTTGTCTTTTTGTGTGTTTTCCCCCTAGCCATCTGTCTGCGGTTTTGCATTGCCATGTGCTTTTGTTTGTTTTCATGCCCCATGTGCTCCTGTCCCTGATCCTGCTCTACTCTGACCGCTGTATTACTTAGTAGTACACCTCTCACCTGTTTCTCATTATTACCTGTTTTGCTGTCACTTCTGTCTCATTATACTTCACCTATCATCTGCCTCTTTGTTTACTACTCAGTGTATTTTAGTCCTGTGTTTCCACCTGTTGTTGCCAGATTGTGCCGGTGAGTTTTCCTGAGCCTTTCCAGCATTGGTACCTGAACTCTGTACGTCCGAATATCAACTCTGCCTGTTTCCCAATTCTGGTTTTTGGATTTCTCTGGAATTTTTGATCTCTGCCTGAACCTTGATGCTGACTTTGTTGCCCCTCTGGATTTGCTACTCAGTAAACATCACAGAGTGCACAGTACTTGGTTTGTGATTGGGTCCCTGCTTCAGTGCCCTAACACCAGGCTGCCAGTTCCTCTGCCTGATAGTTGAATGTCACCTCTGGATCTGTTTCTCATGGCTCATTATAGCTCTCTTCACCTCCAATAAGGGAAAGAAAATCCGACGAGCAACAACAGTGGTGTGTGTTAAATGGATAATATATGATATGATATGATATGATATGTTTTAATCTACAATTTGAGAAGGAGAAGGAAAAATCGGATGTGTCAGTATTGCAGTTGAACAAAAGGAACTATGGAACTATGAGGGAGGAGCTGGCCAAAGTTCAATGGAACAATACCCTAGCAGGGAAGACAGTGGAACAACAATGGCAGGTATTTCTGTGAATAATGCAGAAGGTGCAAGATCAGTTCATTCCAAAGAGGAAGAAAGATCCTAAGGGGAGTAAGGGGTGGCCGTGGCTGACAAGGGAAGTAAAGGACAGTATAAAAATAAAAGAGAAGTATAAAATAGCAAAGATTAGCAGGAAGCCGGAGGACTGGGAAGCTTTTAAAGAGCAACAAAAGTTAACAAAAAAGGCAATACGCAGAGAAAAAATGAGGTATGAAGGTAAACTAGCCAAGAATATAAAGGAGGATAGTAAAAGCTTCCTTAGGTATGTGAAAAGAAAAAAAAATAGTTAAGACCAAAATTGGGCCATTGAAGACAGAAACGGGTGAATTTATTATGGGGAACAAGGAAATGGCAGATGAGTTGAACAGGTACTTTGGATCTGTCTTCACTAGGGAAGACACAAACAATCTCCCAGATGTGATAGTGGCCAAAGGAACTAGGGTAATGGATGAACTGAAGGAAATTTATATTAGGCAAGAAACGGTGTTGGATAGACTGTTGGGTCTGAAGGCTGATAAGTCCCCGGGACTGCATCCCAGGGTACTTAAGGAGGTGGCTCTGGAAATTGTGGACGCATTGGTAATCATTTTTCAATGTTCTATAGATTCAGGATCAGTTCCTGTGGATTGGAGGGTGGCTAATATTGTCCCACTTTTCAAGAAAGGAGGGAGAGAGAAAACAGGGAATTATAGACCGGTTAGCCTGACGTCAGTGGTGGGAAAGATGCTGGAGTCAATTATAAAAGAGGAAATTACGACACATTTGGATAGCAGTAGAAGGATCAGTCCGAGTCAGCATGGATTTACGAAGGGGAAATCATGCTTGACTAATCTTCTGGAGTTTTTTGAGGATGTAACTATAAAAATGGACAAGGGAGAGCCAGTGGATGTAGTGTACCTGGACTTTCAGAAAGCCTTTGATAAAGTCCCATATAGGAGATTAGTGGGCAAAATTAGGGCACATGGTATTGGGGGCAGAATACTGACATGGATTGGAAATTGGCTGGCTGACAGGAAACAAAGAGTAGCGATTAATGGGTCCCTTTCAGAATGGCAGGCTGTGAACAGTGGGGTATCACAAGGTTCGGTGCTGGGACCGCAGCTGCTTACAATATACATTAATGATTTAGATGAAGGGATTAAAAGTAACATTAGCAAATTTGCTGATGACACAAAGCTAGGTGGCAGTGTGAAATGTCAGGAGGATGTTATGAGAATGCAGGGTGACTTGGACAGGTTGGGTGAGTGGGCAAATGTATGGCAGATGCAGTTTAATGTGGATAAATGTGAGGTTATCCACTTTGGTGGCAAGAACAGGAAGGCAGATTACTATCTAAATGGAGTCATTAGGAAAAGGGGAAGTACAACGAGATCTAGGTGTTCTTGTACATCAGTCAATGAAAGCAAGCGTGCAGGTACAGCAGGCAGTGAAGAAAGCTAATGGCATGCTGGTCTTTATAACAAGAGGAATTGAGCATAGGAGTAAAGAGGTCCTTTTGCAGCAGTATAGGACCCTGGTGAGACCCCACCTGGAGTATTGTGTGCAGTTTTGGTCTCCAAATTAGAGGAAGGACATTCTTGCTATTGAGGGAGTGCAGCGTAGGTTCACGAGGTTAATTCCCGGAATGGCGGGACTGTCATATGTTGAAAGATTGGAGCAACAGGGCTTGTATACACTGGAATTTAGAAGGATGAGAGGGGATCTGATTGAAACATATAAGATTATTAAGGGATTGGACACGCTGGAGGCAGGAAGCATGTTTCCGGTGATGGGTGAGTCCAGAACCAGAGGCCATAGTTTAAGAATAAGGGATAGGCCATTTAGAACAGAGATGCGGAAAAACTTTTTCACCCAGAGAGTGGTGGATATGTGGAATGCTCTGCCCCAGAAGGCAGTGGAGGTGAAGTCTCTGGATGCTTTCAAGAGAGAGTTAGATAGAGCTCTTATAGATAGCGGGGTCAAGGGATATGGGGAGAGGGCAGGAACAGGGTACGGATGGTGTATGATCAGCCATGATCACAGTGAATGGCGGTGCTGGCTAGAAGGGCCGAATGGCCTACTCCTGCACCTACTGTTTATTGTCTTTTGTGGATGAATGGAGAGCATGTATTGATGATAACCAATGAGGAAGAGATTTTAGTGTATGTAGGTTGCATGAGCATCAGCAGTCCTGATGAAGGATTTCAAGCTGATCTGCTGACAATTCCGCTCCCCCACAGATGCTGCTTGGTCTTTTGAGTTCCTCTAGCAGGTTGTTTGTTGCTCCAGATTCCAGCATCTGCAGTGTCTGAATATCATCAGTTGCCTGATTGACAGGAATATGTGGATGTGTGTAGACAGCGAAGGAGGGCTGCATAAATGCAAGGTGTGCAAGAGTAAACTTGATGGCAGAATAATAGAGTTGCATTAATCCACTTAAAAGGAACATGCAGTAAGAGCATAAAAATCTTCGCAGAAATTGGCCATTTGTCCTCTTGAGCCTATTCTGCCATCCCTCAAGAAGATCACAGTTGATTTTCTACCACAGCACCATTTTCCTGTGTCATCCTCTGATCCCTGAAAATACAGAAATCCATTTGTCTGCTCTCCTTTGGCTAATTGAGGTGTTGGTGAGGACTTGGTGCATGCTATGCTGTTGGCTGATGAAGTAACAGCACCATGATTGAATGATGTTGCCAAACCAAATCCAGGAACATCGGCCACACCCTATCTGTGACTGCACCTGGAATTGTGTCATTGGTTTTGTTGGCAAGCCTCTTCTGATCAGCAAGGAAAGTAATAACATAGAAACATAGAAAACCTACAGTGCAATACAGGCCCTTCAGCCCACAAAGTTGTGCCGAACGTGGCCCTAACTTAGAAATTACTAGGCTTACCTATTGCTCTCTGTTTTGCTAAGCTCCATGTACCTATCAAAAAGGCTCTTAAAAGACCCTATCGTATCTGCCGCCACCACCATTGCTGGCAGCCCATTCCACGCACTCACCACTCTCTGAGTAAAAAAACTTACCCCTGACATCTCCTGTGTACCTACTCCCCAACACCTTAAACCTGTGTCCTCTTGTGTCAACCTGTGCAGCTGCTTTAAGTGTCCTATGGACTTGGACCCCAAGATCCCTTGGATCCTCCACACTGCCAAGAGTCTTACCATTAATACTATATTATGCCATCATATTTGGCCTACCAAAATGAACCACTTCACACTTATCTGGGTTGAACTCTATCTGCCACTTCTCAGCCCAGTTTTGCATCCTATTGATGTCCCACTGTAACTTCTGATTGCCCTCTACACTATCCACAACACCTCCAACCTTTGTATCATCAGCAAACTTACTAACCCATCCTTCCACTTCCTCATCCAGGTCATTTATAAAAACCATGAAGAGTAACGGTTCCAGAAGGGTTCCTGAGGCACCCCACTGGTGACCGACCTCCATGCAGATTATGACACGTCTATAACCACTCTTTGCCTTCTGTGGGCAAGCCAGTTCTGGATCCATAAAGCAATGTCCCCTTAGATCCCATGCCTCCTTACTTTCTCAATAAGCCTTGCATGGGGTACCTTATCAAATGCCTTGCTGAATCCATATACACTACATCTACTGCTCTTCCTTCATCAATGTGTTTAGTCACATCCTCAAAAAGTTCAAACAGGGTTGTAAGGCACCACCTGCTCTTGACAAAGCCATGCTGACTACTCCTAATCATATTATACCTCTCCAAATGTTCATAAATCCTGCCTCTCATGATCTGCTCCATCAACTTACCAATCACTGAGGTAAGACTCACTGGTCTATAATTTCCTGGGTTATCTTTACTCCCTTTCTTGAATAAAGGAACAACATCAGCAACTTTCCAATCCTCTGGAACCTCTCCCATCAGCACTGTTGATGCAAAGATCATCGCCAGAGGCTCAGCAATCTCCTCCTTCACCTCCCACAGTAGCCTGGGGTACATCTCATTATTGTCCCGGCGACTTATCCAACTTGATGCTTTCCAAAAGCTCCAGCACATGCTCTTTCTTAATATCTACATGCTCAAGCTTTTCAGTCTGCTGCAAGTCATCACTACAATCACCAAGATCCTTTTCCATAGTGAATACTGAAGTAAAGTATTCATTAAGTACCTCTGCTATTTCCTTCGGTTCCATACACACTCTCCCACTGTCACACTTGATAGGTCCTATTCTTTCACATCTTTTCCTCTTGCTCTTCACATACTTGTAGAGTAGCTTGGGGTTTTCCTTAATCCTGCCCACCAAGGCTTTCTCATGGCCCCTTCTGGCTCTCCTAATTTTCTTCTTAAGCTCCTTCCTATTAGCCTCATAATCTTCTAGATCTCTAATATTACCTAGCTCTCTGAACCTTTTGTAAGTTTTTTCTTTTCTTCTTGACTAAATTTATTACAGCCTTTGTACAGCACGGTTCCTGTACCCCAAAATAATTTCCCTGTCTCATTGGAATGTACCTATACAGAACTCCACGCAAATATCCCCCGAATATTTGCCACATTTCTTCCGTACTTTTCCCTGAGAACATCTGTTTCCAATTTAATCCTCCAATTTCCTGCCTGATAGTGTCATAATCCCCCTTACTCCAATTAAACACTTTTCTAGCTTGTCTGTTCCTAACTCTCTCCGATGCTATTGTAAAGGGGACATAATTATGACTTCTATCGCCAAGATGCTCTCCCACTGAGAGATCTGACACCTGACCAGGTTCATTTCCCAATACTAAATCAAGTACAGCCTCTCCTCCTGTAGGCTTCTGTACATGTTGTTTCAAGAAACCTTGCTGAATACTCCTAACAAACTCCACCCCATTTAAACCCCTTGCTCTAGGGAGATGTCAATCAATATTTAGGAAATTAAAATCTCCCATCACAACAACTCTGTTATTATTACACCTTTCCAGGATCTGTTTCTCGATCTGCTTCTCGATATCCCTGTTACTATTGGGCGGCCTATAAAAAACACTCAGTAAAGTTATTGACCCTTTTCCTGTTCCTAACCTCCACCCACAGAGACTCCATAGACGATCCCTCCATGCTGTCCACCTTTTCTGCAGCCGTGACACTATCTCTGATCAACAGTGCCACGCCCCCACCTATTTTGCCTCCCTCCCTGTCCTTTCTGAAACATCTAAAACCCAGCACATAAAGTAACCATTCCTGTCCCTGAGCCATCCAAGTCTCTGTCAAGGCCACCACATCATATCTCCAAGTACTGATCCATACTCTAAGCTCATCAGCTTTGTTCACAACACTCCTTGCATTAAAATAGACGCATCTCAATCACTTGGTCTGCGCGTGTCCCTTCTCTATCACCTGCCTATCCTCCCTCTCGCACTGTCTACAAGCTTTCTCCATTTGTGAGCCAACCTCCTCTTCCCCAGTCTCTTCAGTTCGGTTCCCATCCCCCAACAATTCTAGTTTAAACTCTCTCCAGTAGCCTTAGCAAACCTCCCCGCCAGGATATTGTTCCACCTGGATAAATTGGCATTTCTTTAGTTATGTATGTCCTCTGAAGATTTGGTGAATCTGGAGAAGCCTTGTATTCAGTTTTCTTCTCCACCTTTGTAAGTTTGGTCAAATACCAGGCTTTCTATATGTCTGTAGGTAGTGGACCTGAAACTGGCTAGTGTTATCATTATCTCACTCAGATTAATAGTTTAGTGAACCTGGGGAGATATTAACGAAGCTGTTGAGCTGAAGCAGCTTTAATAAACATACTGAAAAGGGTTTGGAGCCTTGTACCCACAGGGAACCCATTGCTAGTTCTGAGCATGTTAAGAGATTAAAATTCAGCCCAAAGCATTTAGCTTGAATAGAGTGCTCCTTGAAAGTTCTCTGAAGGTGGTGTCACAGGTAGATAGGATGGTGAAGAAGGTGTTTGGCATTCATCAATCAAGGCACTGAGCACAGGAGTTGGAGTGTAATGTTGCAATTGTACAAGATATTCATTTATTACGGAGCATTGTGTACAGTTTTTATAGGAAAGATCATAGAGAAATGCAGCACAGAAACATGCCCTTTGATTCATCTAATCCATGCCAAAACCACTTAAACTGCTTTCCCATTGACCTGCACCAGGATCACAGCCCTCCATATCCCCATCATCCATGTACCTATCCAAACTTCTCTTAACCTTTGAAATCAAGCATTTGTACTGGCAACTCATTTCACACTCTCACGACTGAAAAAGATTCACCTCATTCCCCTTAATCTTCTCACCTTTAACTCAACCTCTGGTTGTAGTCACACCCAATCTCAGTGAAAAAAGTCTGCTTGCATTTATATTATCTATACGCCTCATAATTTTGTATACTTCGACCAAATCTCCTCACAATCTTATGGAAGAAATTATTGAGTGCACACATGTTGTCGCCAGGCAAAAAATTGCATAGCACAACTTTTTGTGTACACTGGTCATTACAAATCAGAGGGAATATTGGTCCTAAACTATTCCTAAGCTAACTCATGTCTTTCAGACCTGGCAACATTCTTGTAAATTTTCTCTGCACTTTTTCAACCTTGCTTACATTTTTCTTGTGGATAGGTGACCAATACTGCACACAATATTCCACATTAGGCCTTACCAACGTCTTGTACAACTTCAACATAATATCCAGAAATGAAGCGGGAAAGAGTGCAAAGAAAATTTACGAGAATGTTGCCTGGACTCAAGGTCCTGAGTTATAGGGAGAGTCTGGGCAGGCTAGGACTTTATACTTTGAAACATAGGAGACTGAAGTGTGATTTTATAGAGGTATATAAAATTTCAAGGAGCATAAATGGGCTGAATGCACACAGTCTTTCCCCAATGCAATTAAAAACTGGAAGACAGAAGTTAAGGTGAGGTGGGGGGGACAATTTTAAAGGGACTTGATGGGTATATTCATCATGAAGACTGCATATGCAGAGCAAGTCACCAGACGGAGTGTTTGAGATAGGTATAATAACAACATTTAAAAGATTAGAAGGATATGGGCCAAATGTAGGCAACTTTGACTAGCTTACAAAGGCACCAATGCAAGAGATTCTGCAGTTGCTGGAAATCTTGAGTAACACACACACAATGCTGGAGGAACTCAGCAAGTCAGGCAGCATCTACAAAGAGGAATAAACAGTCAACATTTTAGGCCGAGACATTTCATTAAGACTGAAAAAGAAGGGGCAGAAGCCATAATAAGAAGGTTTTAATAGGTACAGTTAATGTCAGAAAATGTATACAATATATATCCTGAAACTATTTTTCTTTACAAACATCCACAAAAGCAGAGGAGTGCCCCAAGAATGAATGACAGTTAGATGTTAGAATCTCAAAGACCCCCCAACTCCCCCTCCCATGCATAAGCAGTAACAAAGTGATGACACCCCCCCGCCCCACCAGGAAAAAAATCATCTGCACCCTCATCCAAGCACTCAAGTGCAGCATAAATAAAGACACAGACTTGCAAAACCCCAAAGACTACTCATTCACCTAGAAATTCAACATACCACAGGCTCTCTCTCTCCCTAATAAGGGAGAAAGAGGGGGGAAATGGAAGGGTGGGGGAGATGGGATGAAGTATGAAACTGAGAGCTGATAGGTAGAAGAGGTAAAGACCTGAAGAAGAAGGAATATGATAGAAGAGGACAGTGGACCGTTGCTGAAAGGGAAGGAGGAGGAGAACCACTGGGAGGTGATGGGCAGGTGAGGAGAAGAGAAGGGGTTGTGGGTAACCAGTTTGAAGGCTACCCAGATGAAATATGAGGTTTTTCTCCTCCAAACTGAGCTTGGTCTCATTGTGATAGTGGAGGAGTCAATGGACGGACATGCCAGGATGAGAATTGGAAATTGAAGTGTGTAGTCATAGGGAAATCTAGCCTTTTGCTGTAAACAGTAAATGGCCAAAGTGATTCCTCAATTTTCTTTGGGTCTTGCACCAGAAGCACTCTATACAATATAAGATCACAACAGATTAGCAGGTGAGGTTGAAAGGACAGTTGGGATCCTGTCTGGTGGTGAGATGAGGAGGTGTAGGGGCAGTTGCAGCACTTGTCACGCTTGCAGGGATCAGTGGGGAGGAACATCACGTAGAGAGCAATCCTTATGGAAAGGAGAAGAGGGGGGAGGGAAAGATGTACTTGGAGATGGCAGCTGTTGCAGAGAACGTTGTTACCCTGGGCCATCAGGCTCCTGAAGCATGTGGATAACTTTACTCACCCCAACTCTCAACTGATTCCACAATCTACAGACTCACTTTCAAAGACATTACAACTCATGCTCTTAGTAATATTTATTTTGTTAGTTAGACAATTTGCCTAATTTTACATGTTGGTTGTCAGTCTTTGTTTATCGATAGTTTTCATAATTCTATTGTATTTTTAATTTCCCTGGAAATGCCTGCTAGAAAATAAATCTGAGGGCAATATATGGGAACATATATGAACTTTGGTGATAAGTTTATTTTGACTTTGACTTTGAATTATGTGAATGATGGCTACCTTGGTTGGCACGGATAGTCAGGCTGAAAGGCCTGTTTCTTGGCTTTATTACATTATAACAATGACTCTGTGAATCTCCTCCCTCACAACTGAAAATGCTAATTATGGGTTCTGCTACGGAGGGTCAGGTGCAGTGGACCAAAAATCCATCTGCACTATTTACCATTGTTACAATAAGATAATTAGCTCTCTAATGTTGTTCTGAGAAGTACATTTTAAAAAATCGTGAATCCATTTGGAAATGGACCAGTGGATCCTTGGGATAATAAAAGGGTGTTGCTGGAACAACAGGTGTATGTGCATTATTAGTGGCACCTTTTGTCACAGTTTTACCTTTAGGAAGAAACCCTTAAAGTAACAAACTGTACAACCAGCTCTCCTTCAGCTAATCAGAACATTGTTGAAGACTGAGTATATGCCACATTGTTGGGAGATGAAGTTATGAAATGCTTCTTCCAGAGGGACACAGAGGAACTTGCACATGCTTCCAAAGAATAATACATCTAAGAGATAGCCTTCAGGTAAATATATATTGACAGAGAGGGTTTGTTTAAGGACATGAATGCTTCATGTGGATCGCAGCACTTTTACATGGCCTCCAATACAGTAAAATATTTCCTATAGCTGAGAATGCAGAAGTTGCATTGGTAACAAGTCAGAGGTTTCCAAAGTTGTGATATCCAACCAACAGTACGCAACCAGCAGAAATCACTGCAAGGATGTGAGGGCAAGGCTTTTGACGGCAAGAGTGACTCTGACATTGAACCCAGTGCATTTCAAGTACTTGAGCTGTTTGGAGGTCAGAGGGATGAGTTCTCTGTGAAACCTGTGTGATGAAGGCTTTTTGCGTCAGCTATTGTGTCAGACATCTTTCTCCTGTCCATTATTCACTTCTTTTCTGGAGGACACAGTTCCACTTCTCACTGTGTAGGACTACTTACACCATTTTTGGCTATTAATTTATGAAGGAGAATCATCTGAAGCAATCTGGATGAGAATGTATTGGCAGGGGTAGTGATGTGACTGAGATCCTGTTTTGGCTCACCTGGAGATTTGGCTAACTGCGATTTTTGTTGCACTCTGCAAAAGAGAAGGGTACAACTCATTAAGGTGTTTAGTTTGTGACTTCAGTGTTACTGAAAACTGTTTCTCTAGTGAGTAAAAAGTGCCAATCACCAGGCATATATTTTGTGTGTTTTTATATCAAGATTTGTCTAAGTATGTTGCAGAAAATTACAAACATGTTATTAATGACTGATGTAAATTCACCCACCAGCAACACACAAAATGCTAGAGGAACTCAGCAGGTAAGGCAGCATCTCTGGAGGGAAATAAACAGTCAATGTTTCATGCCAAGACCCTTCATTGGGAATGGAAAGAAAGAGCACAAAAGCAAGAATAAAGGGGCGGGAGGAAGTGGAGGAGCACAACCTGGCAGGTGATGGGTAAATCCTGGTGAGAAGTGGAAATCCAAAGAGATTTCCAGAATCGACAATCTTTCTGGTGTCTCCATAAATTCACCAAGAATTGTATATAAAATTGGTCAATGCAATTTTCTTCTGCAAACAACTATTTTCAGTGGTATTGTGCAGACAAATTTCCAGATACTGTAATTCGGAGCTGGAGGTGGTTATCTGACAGGTTATATTCTCTAGTACATAACCAGAGTAGTAAATAGATACCAGGATTAGTTTAACTCATACTAACGTGACTTGGAAGGGTTTGGTGATGAAAATTTTTGTCAGCACAACAGTAAGATTCTCACAGCAAATATGAAAAATAGACTGCAACTCATGAAAACAGTCTAGTTTCAATCCAATAAAGAAATACTCCTGGCCTCTCCCTCTCCATCTACAATGACTGCATTAGCTTCTGTCTTCTGGCACAGAGTGTTACCATGGAAACAATGTATGGAAGGCAGTCCCATGAGGCTGAGTGAAATGATACTGAAGAGCACAGAGTGCACATCCAGATGATAACCACTGGCTGGAAGCTGTAACCAAGGGTCAGCGAGCTGATTAATTATATTCCATTTCAGTGAAACTCTTGAGTGCAACCCGAGACCCTGATTACCCTTATTTAACTTACTTTTACCTACACCAAAAGATTCTTGCTACTTTCTTGGACTTATCTTTAAGAGTTTATAGTGAATTTTGAAGAAATGAATACAGAAATGGCTCTTAGATCTAAAGGGCGAGAACCTGGGAAAGATCCTAACGGGAATGGGAAGAAGAAAAAGACCGATCCTAAGCGCACTGAATTGACTTATGAAATATTATTGGAGGTTTTAAATGAAAAATTTGAAGAACAACGACAAATTTTCAAACAAGATATCAAGGCTTTTCAAGATTATATGGATAAGACGGATTCAGTAGTTAACCAGCAGCAAGTTCTAATCGCAACTTTGCAAGAGGACGCTCGGAAGTGAGACTTGATAATTGAAAAACTGGAGCAGAAATTACTTTCGAAGATTAAGCAGGTGGAAACACTTGAAGCCAAGAGTGTCGACTTTGAGAACCGGTCCAGAAGACAGAACTTACGGATACTTGGTCTCCCGGAAGGTATTGAACAAGGGGACCCCTCGAAGTACTTTGCTCAACTTTTAAAGGATGCGTTCCCTTTTTTAAAAAATTTTTTTTATTAGTTTTTCAAAACATTTTACAAAATTAAAAACCCCAAATCCCAATGAGGAGCATTAATACAGAGCAAGGTTAAGCATACAATATCAATATGCTACAGAGGAAGAGAATTTAACAAAAAAGCACCTAAATTAAAGACAAGTGAGCTTAGTGTCCTCCCCAAACCCCACAACACAAGAAAAAAAACCAACAATTCCAGACCAACCACCACACAATATAGAGAGTATAGGTCCGGACAATCAAACTCCCAGACTGTGAATACACTTAGCAACAGAGGATAATAATGCCTACTACCAGAAAAGAAAGGGAGCTGAAAGCAAGGGACCGAAGGGAAAAAAAAAACCCTAGTCAAGAGGAAGGTTATGAAAGTAGTCGATAAAAGGCCCCCAGATCTTATGGAACTTTAAATCCAAATTGAGAACTGAATAATGAACGAATATGAGTTTCTTGGAGGAAAGCAATGTCAGCTTTGAGTTGTTTAATATGTGAGAATACCTTCCTCCTTTTAACAGGGTGGTTCAGTCCCTTTACATTCCAGCTCACAAATTTAAGTGCACTAGCCATTATCAATTACTAATGCATAAAAGGCAGCAGGCATATAAAAAGTCAAGCAGTACAATAGCAGTCTGGGAGCAGAGATGTAAACATAGATTCGTAAGGTCAAAATATAAACATGTCCTAAACAATAAAGAAATGTTGGAACTGGAAAACCCACCCCACCCACACAACCCAAAACTAGACGGCTACCAAAACAAGTAGCTAGCTCTACCAAAGAAATTAACCCAAATACAACTTCCAGATCTGTGTCATTGACAGCAGTTCCGTATAAATGCTATAACAAACAGTAACTAGTTTATGCACTAGGAAACATAACTACAGATTAGAACACCTTCTGCCGAGATATACAACTTAATACAGAGAAAATCGGAAGAAAACCAAAACTAATCTACCCGCGAAATATTATAGAAGGATAGAGTAAGAGAAAGGGGAAAAAAAAAGGTAAGAAGGAAAAAGAAAAAAAAGAGGAAGGGGAAAATTGTAAATTCAAGACGAGTATTTATCAACCGTTTACCGAGAAGGGAGAAAAAAACATTCAGAGAATGGAAAAAAAAGGGGGTGAAGAAAAGAAAAAGATAAAATAAATAAGTATTTAAAACAGAGGAAAAATAAATCAGCAGTTGAACTGTGAACCGACAAACAGGGAGGCCTTCACTAAAGACTTCAAACCTCCAAAACAAGTTAGATTTAGTTGTAGAACTCTGTAGGTAAAGTTATACAGAGGTGAAAATAGATTACACACACACCAAATCCCGGGAGAGATTGTTAACAGCCTTTAGCGTTTCAGTGAATAATGTCTGAGTAATTCAAGTGAATTCCGAGTCCAGAGAAAGTAATTTTACTACGAGGAGTACTTCTCCACCATTTTAGGAAGTCCGATCAGATTCCGAAGATGACTGGATAGCCGGAAGACTTGCCACAAACACTTCAGCTTCCCTCGCTGATTTGAACCACTTGAATTCCCCGGTATTAAACTTGATTCTTAGGTCAGCAAGATTACGAAAGGAAGGTTTGAAACCACGATCAAAAAGCACTTTCATTACGCCTTTATACTCAGCGCGCATCTTTAAAGTCTGGGGTGCAAAATCTTCCACAAAGCGAATGGTTGTATCCTGGAAAGAAAAAGAGCCTCTGCGACGTGCCTCCACAATCAGACTGTGTTTTACCTGGTATTGATGGAAACACAAGATTACTGGTCGCGGACGGGTGCCCAGAATTCCGGGGGGGACATTAACTCTGTGTGCCCGTTCGAGCTCGGGCGGGTTTGGAAGCAGATCCTTCCCGAATATTTCACAGAGAAACTCGGCGAAAAACTTCACGGTTGATCCCTTTTCAGTCGCCTCTGGTAATCCCAGAATTCTGATGTTACAGCGTCTGCTATGATTTTCGAGATCCACCATTTTGGAAAGAAGTTTGTTAGATTTTTCCTCTAAGCTGGAACAGAGAGTCTCCAAGTATCGAACCCGACTTTCTAAAGCTTCAGAAGTCGAATCGATGCGAGATAAGTGTTCAGCATGTTTGTCCACTTTATCATTGATCTGATCCAGTTTGTCTTCTAACTGTTTGAAAGCGGTTTTAATTTGCTTTAAGATTTCGTCTCGGAGATTTGCAAGCGCCTTCATCGTCACGCCCGACGAAGTCGTAGTTTCTTTTCTCCCAGATTTAGAGCTCTTACTAGACATTGTAGGTTAGATATATTCACAGGCAAGTAAGAGATACCGAAAAAATTCCTATCTAAGCTTTATAAAATGGAGACATTTAGTGCAAAGGTAGCAACAGTAACGGAACAAAAGTTCGGAGCAGCTAAGCAATCGCCATGTTACCGGAAGTCCGGATGCGTTCCCTTCTGTATTCCCAGACAGTCCTCCGTTACTTGATCGCGCTCACAGAATTATGCGTCGATCACCAAGTGCTTCAGCTAAACCACCGCTTGTAATTGTCTGATTTCATTATGTGCATGTTAAAGAGCAACTTATTCGTGTGGCTCGGCGTGTAGGCATGGTCAAATTTCAAGAATTCAATTTTCGATTAGTGAAAGATTTTAGTCCAGAAGTAATGAAGGCAAGGCTTCTTTTTAAACCTCTGATGTCCGACTGTTATGAGAAAAATCTAAAACCTGCGCTCTTATACCCTGCGAAGCTCAGAATATCGCCTCCCAATGCATCTCGGCGTGTTTTCTTTTCTACATCTGAAGCGAGAAGCTTTTTGAATGAGAACTTCCGTACTGCTACAGATTCTCATCTCTAATAAATGAGTGATTTTGATCGTTGCAAGATGGTTTTTGTTTCCTAAACCAGATTTTGTTTCTGGCTATTGGTGTAGGTTTACTCTATATTTTATACTCTAGTTAAAGTTTTTTTTGATGTACTAATCCTTTTATTTTACTTACTTCAATCACTGTACTTTAGCTTTGGTCATTTTTATTAATCACTCGAAGGTGAATTTATTTTACTAAAATGGCGGTTTCTTCTCTAAAATATTTTTGGTTTTTTTTTATTTCGCCATTTTTTTCTCTCATCTTCTTCCTATAATGCATTTCTTATCACAGTTTAAATTTTTGTTTGGTTTGTTTGGGTTTTAACCTGATTTATAAGTTACTAGTGATTATATTCTTTTGGGTTTTTTTATTACCAATTATATTAAGAAATTTGGTTTTAGTATAGTGATTATTATTTCTTTAGAGTTTGGGTGGATCTTTTTTAACCTTTATATACGGAGTTGCCTTCTGCTGATATGGGGGTAGATTTAGTTTCATCTTTCCTTTTTCCCAGCTTTTTCTTGGCTGGGGGGTCTTTTCTCTTCTTGGGTGGAGGATGGGGGTGTTTTTCTAAATCTTATGTTCTTTACATCAGTTTTTTTTTAGTTTCTTCATTTGGGCTGATTTTAAACTACTAAAATGTCTGCAATGCCGTCACTTCCGGGTCCGCCCCTTATTTTTGTTCCTCTTCCGGGTGCATGAGTTAATAATTTGGTTAGCCCTTTATATACCAAAGGGTTGATTTCAGAAATATGGCTCAGACCATTAATTTTGTCCCTTGGAATACTAATGGCTTAAACAATCTGATTAAACGGAAAAAGATTTTCAAAGTATTCCAAAGACTTAATGCACATATTATTTTTGTACAAGAAACTCATGTGAGGAAAGAGGATAATTATCACCTTTTTAGGTTTTGGAGGGACTAACAGTACCATTCAAATTCAAATGCTAAAGTAAAGGGAGTTTCAATTTTTATTGACTCCCCTATTGCATTTGTCCAACATTATATCTTTTCAGATCCGAATGGTAGATTTTTGTTAATTACTGGCTTACTTTTTAACAAAAAGGTTGCTATGGTTAATGTTTATGCTCCAAATGTGGATTATCCCGATTTTTTAAAGTCCTTATTTACTTCTCTACCTAATCTAAATGAATATAAGTTAATAATGGGTGGTGACTTTAATTGTTGTTTAAATCCTTTGTTGGACAAATCTATATCTACTCAGACTTTACCTAATAAGTCGGCCACTTATATTAACTCTTTTTTGACTGATAATGGAATTTTTGATATTTGGAGATTTCAGCATTCTAAGGACAAAGAGTTTTCATTTTTCTCACGTTTATCATTCTTACTGGAGAATTGATTATTTTTTTATTGACTCTTGTTTTATTCCATCGGTAATTGGTTGTAATTATGATATTATAGCCATCTCTGACCATGCTCCATTAAAACTTTCTATTAAATTTATGGATACAGCTTCTAATGCTAGACAATGGCGATTTGATTCTACCTTACTGCAAGATCCGGATTTTATTAAATTTATGAAGGAACAGATCGATTTCTTCTTTTCAACTAATTCCACAGATGATATTTCTTGCGGAACACTTTGGGACACTTTTAAAGCATATATACGTGGACAGATTATCTTCTACTCCGTTGGTCTGAGAAAATGCATTAAGAAGGAAACTCTTTTATTGGTTGATAAAATTAAAGAGATTGACAAGAAATATTCGACTACTCCTAGTAAGGAGCTTTACAAACAAAGGGTTGAACTTCAAATGGAACATAGTTTATTACTTACATCTTCGATTGAAAATCAATTAATGAAAACCAGATCTGATTTTTATATACATAGTGATAAATCGGGTAAACTGTTAGCTAGTCAATTGAAGAATGCTTTGGTTAAACGTCAAATTACTAAGATTTGTCAGCAGAATGGGGATCTGACAGTTAACCATGATGAGATAAACAAATCATTTCAAGATTTTTATACCTCCCTGTATCATTCTGAATTCCCTCATGATTATAATACCATGTGTGATTTTCTTGTGAAATTGAATTTTCCAAAATTATCACAGATGATCTTTCAATATTAGAAATTCCTATCACGGATGCAGAAATTAAAGGGGTTATTTCCTCTATGAATTCTGGGAAAGCACCAGGTCCAGATGGGTATACATTAGAATTTTGTTAATGTTTTTCCGCTACTCTTTCTCCTTGGTTATGCAGGGTTTTTGAAGAAGCAATTAGATTGGGAAATCTGCCACAATCTTTTTATAGAGCTTCCATTTCTTTAATATTGAAGAAAGATAAAGACCCTACTGACTGTGCATCTTATAGACCAATATCTTTATTGAATGTAGATTCCAAGATCTTTTCCAAGTTACTGGCATCCAAGCTGGAGAAGGTATTACCCCAAATTATTTCGGAAGATCAAACTGGTTTTATTAAAAATCGCTATTCTTTTTTCAATGTTAGGAGATTATTGAATATTGTTTATACTCCTTCACATAGCACCTCAGAATGTGTCATTTCATTAGATGCGGAGAAAGCATTTGATAGAGTTGAAGGGCCATACTTATTTACTGTGCTTGAGAAGTTTAATTTTAGTCCGACATTCATTTCCTGGATTAAACTGATATATCATACTCCAGTAGCCTTGGTGCTTACTAACAATCAAAGATCTCCCTTTTTTCATTTATTTTGGGGTACTAGACAAGGCTGTCCTCTCAGTCCATTATTATTTGATATTGCTTTAGAACCCTTGGCAATTGCTATCAGAAAATCACAGAACATTTTTGGCATTAATCGTGGGACGGATATACATTAGCTATCATTATATGCAGATGATTTATTATTATTTATTTCTGATCCTGAGAAACTCATTCCTGCAGTTCTATCATTGTTGGCTCAGTTTAGTAATTTTTCCGGGTATAAATTAAATCTTAATAAGAGTGAATTGTTTCCTTTAAATAGACAGGTTCCAATTTATGGAAATTTACCTTTTAAATTAGTTAATGACTCTTTTATTTACTTAGGGATTAAAATCACAAAAAACTATAAGGACTTATTTAAGGTTAATTTTTTTACCCCTAATCGATCAGATTAAATGTTTGTTTACTAAATGGTCACCAGTATCTTTATCTCTGATAGGTCAGATTAATGCTATTAAGATGGTTATTTTACCCAAGTTTTTATATATATTTCAAGCGGTACCAATTTTTATTCTGAAATCTTTTTTTGCCGATGTTGATTCAAAAATTTCCTCATATATATGGCAGAATAAAAATCCTAGATTAGGTAAAAAATATTTACAGAAGGCAAGGAAGGAAGGTGGATTGGCATTGCCTAATTTTAGATTTTATTATTGGGCCGTTAATATCCGATATTTGATATGTTGGTTAAAGGATTGGGATTTATCTTTTAGCCCTCATTGGGTGAACCTGGAAATTAAATCTGTACAAGGATTTTCATTGGGTTCTATTTTAGGGTCTTCTCTTCCCTTTGCTCTTTCTAAATTGCCGAAACGAATTGACAATCCGATAGTTAAACATACTTTACGTATATGGTTTCAATTTCGGAAATTTTTTGGGTTGACTCAGTTTGTTTTAAATATTCCTATTGTATCCAATTGCTTTTTTTTATCCTTCTATTATAGACCAAGCTTATTCAGCTTGGAAGACTAAAGGATTACTATGATTTTCTGATTTATTTTTGGATAATTGTTTTATGTCTTTTGAACAATTATCTAATAAATATAATTTGCCTAGAATTCATTTTTTTAGATATTTACAGATTAGGAATTTCTTAAATACTGTACTTCCTACTTCTCCAAATTTTGTGTCTTCAGGTATTTTGGAGAATTTGTTTGAACTAAATCCTTCTCAGAAAGGGCTAATATCAAAACCTTACAATATAATTATGAAGATACGTTCAGAGCCCTTCTATAAGATTAAAAATGATTGGGAAAGAGAACTTAACCTTACTATCCCTATTGAGAATTGGGATAAAATTCTTCAATTAGTTAATACATCATCTATATGTGCTAAACATTCATTAATACAGTTTAAAGTTGTGCATAGGGCTCATATGTCCAAGGATAAATTGGCTCATTTTTATTCCTATATAAATCCTATTTGTGACAGATGTCATTCTGAGATAGCATCTTTAACTCATATGTTCTGGTCGTGTCTGCTTTTGAAAAAATATTGGAAAGACATTTTTGATATTATTTCTATGGTATTGAACATTGATTTACAACCTCATCCTATTACTGCAATTTTTGGTTTACCAATGATGGACTCACTCCATTTATCCTCTTCTGCTTGTCGAATGATTGCATTTCTTACATTAATGGCTAGAAGATCTATTTTGTTGAATTGGAAAGAAATTAATCCTCCTACCGTATTTCATTGGTTTTCTCAAACTATGTTATGTCTAAATTTAGAAAAAATTAGAAGTGTTGTATTTGATACTTCTATTAAATTTGAAAAGATATGGAGACCATTTATTCAATATTTTCATATGATGTAATATGACCCTGTTACAAGCCTATTTGTTTTTCCATTTTCGATTTTATATATGTTGAGAGGATCGGAGTTGACGACACTGATGATTTTGTATTTTTGTGAGATATTATAAACAGCCCTTTTTTTCCATTTTTTTTTTTCTCTTTTTTCTTTTTTTGTTTTTTTTCCTTATTAGTTATTAGATTATTAGATTAGTTTTTTTTTTGCATAATTTTTTTTTCTTTTTCTTTTTTCTGTTTTTTTAATATATATTATGATATACCTAGGTTTGCCTTGTTTATTTGTTACTTGTATCGTCCATGATTTGGGAATACTCAGTTATACTGTAGCTATTGCTTATGTATTCTTTCATGTTCAGTTTCATGTTCTTTCATGTGTATGTTTGTAATCCCACTATCTATGTATCAATTTTATTTTGTTGATATTAATAATAATAATAAAAAGATTGAAAAAATAAAGAAAGAAATGTGGTTCAAAGCTAGTGGTCAGATAAAGGAACAACCTGTTGTAAGATGTTCCCCTCAACCACCAAAGGTAGATGAAGAATGAGCTAGCAGAGGAAACTGAGGCAGACAAGGACAACAAAAAAGGGCATAGGAAGAATGAAGGTGGTAGTTACTAGACTTACTGACCAGGGTACTAACAAACAACTGACAGCTCTAGTTCTTGATCAGTTTTGAGCAGTGGAGATACAAGGTTGATGTCTACTTGAAGATAGTTGAGAGGGGGTTGAGGTATCAACTGAGGTATCTACAATTGTATCTGTAATGGCTTCTTTGTAATGTTTTACTGCTAAGGCTAATGTACTGGCTTCTCTGTAATGTTAACTGCTGAGGTAATGGTTTCTCTGCAGTAGAAATGTTTGTGTTATGGCTGGAGATAATTATGCATGTTAGCCAGTCAGGGTTCTGTTGCCCTGTCTGGTGATTCTGGAAGTTGTTGGTTTCGCGTGCTTTTGCCAAAGGGCGAGAGAGTGATGAAGAGAGAAAACGCAAATGGAGAGATTCGGTAGGCCACTAGATGGGGTGGACTCTGAGCGGTTTTTCCGAAGGTCGGCGATGCTCAGAGGAGATCAAGTGCTGGAAGGCAGACTACTGAGTGAGCTTCAACAATTGTGCACAGACTGTTTAATAAGATTGGTACCCTTTTTCTTTTATATTTTGTTTCTCTGCTAACCACATAGTCATAATAAGAGTTATAAAGCTTAATAATTTAATTGCGTATTGTCTACTATTTGTTCTTTCGGGGTACTGATTTGTAAAAGGGACACATCGTGAAGCATCCACTCAAGCAAGATTTCTTAAGTTTGGCCTGGCAGGGAGGTTATCACCCCCAAGATCAAGCCGCTAGGCGAAGCAAGTGTTACATATCCTCCAAATCTTCATTTTCATTGTAATATTTAAAATTATGTCAATACCTTCAAATTTTTGGTAATTCCTTTCTTTCTTCATCAATCTTTTTATTAATTAAAAAATTACATATATATATATAAATAAGAGAATTATCTCAAATATCTATATAACAATTCATATAAAAGGTAAAATAAACATTGTCAAGATCATACATAGTATTAATCTAATAGCATGTAATAAAAATTAAGATAATCGATTTTCCTCTTATCATTCCATGAAAAGAAGGAAAAAGATAAAGAAACTTTTATAATTTTTATATACATAAAAAACCCCACTAAACAAAAAAAAAGAAAAAAAGTAAAAGAAGAGAAAAAAAGGAACTGGGCAGCTCATACTGAGAGTGAAAGCAAGATAAAAGAGAAACTTCCTGATCAAGAAGAAGGTTTCGAGAAGGTAACCGGAAGAGCCATGATGCACTATCAATAACTCCAAAAGACTGGAAGTAGAGTAAATACTGAAAGGCTTTTATTAGCAGTAAAACTGAGCAGTAAAACATAGAAAGTCCATTCCAGATGACTGCCCTGGACTGTGGGAGGAGCAGTGACACAATCACCTTTACCCAGGGGACTGTGGGAGGAGCCACAGGAGCAGTCAGCAGAGGGGCGTGTCCAGACAGATATACATGATTTACCACAAGCCATAAATCAAACCAAATGAAAATATTGAATAAAAGCTTGCCAAGTTTCTTCAAATTTAAAGGACATATCAAATATCCGACTTCTTGTTTTCTCTAAACTTAAACATGACATAATGGAAGTAAGCCACTAAAGAGCAGTAGGTGTATTAGAGTCCTTCTATTTAAGCAAAATGGCTCTCCTAGCCAATAAAGTTCCTAACTTTATCATTTCATTTTCATTTTCATTTTCACTCCTGGCCACTTCTGGTATCTCCAAGCTTGAATGCTTGAAACTGCAGTGAGCAAATCAGTTCTGAATTGTTTTGCTGTTTATTTCTCACCATCTATTAGTGACAAAATCACTGCTTTTTGAACACAACTACACATAACTGACTATTTAAAACCTGTTCGCTCTAAGAACATTGCATTTTCCAGTGACTCCTCCTGCAGTTAAGCATTACAGTGTCCCAAATAAACAAAAGGAATCCTATCTATTTTCTTGATTAGTTTAGTAACAAAAAAACAAGATTGTCCTGAATAATGAGGGTCTTTAACAATGGATGTTCCCTTCTCATGGCAATGGCTCTTGAAGATGTTCTTGATGCTAGAAAGGATTGTGCCCTTAATGAAGTTGTGATATGGCATGGAACCAGGTGAAAGTAAAACTGCACTGATGAGCAGATTATTGAAGAGTCAATGCCACATGAGAGGTAACATCTTCCATTCAATTTTTGATAATCAAGAACATACTTCTTGATCCCTGGTCAGACCCTGGAAGATTTGCTATGGATATTGGGAAAAGTTTAAACTTGAATTGCTAGGGGGTGGAAACCAAACTGAAGAGAAGAGGAAGGGGCGGTTGGCTAACCAACAGAGAAAGCTTGTAGGCAGTGTGAGAGAGAGGATAGGCAGGTGATAGAGAAGGGATGCGCTCAGACTGATGGTTTGAAATGTGTCTATATTAATGTAAGGAGTATCATGACAAAGCGAATGAGCTTAGAGCATGGATCAGTACTTGGAGCTAAGATATTGTGGCCATTACAGAGACTTGGATGGCTCAAGGGCAGGAATGGCTACTTAGAATGCCAGGCTTTAGATGTTTCAGAAAGGACAGGGAGAGAGGCAAAAGAGGTGGGGGTGTGGCACTGCTGATCAGCTATAGTGTCACGGCTGCAGAAAAGGAGGCAGTCATGGAAGGATTGTCTACTGAGTCTCTGTGGGTGAACGCTAGACACAGGAAGGGGTCAATAACACTACTGGATGTTTTTATAGACCACCCAATAGGGACATCGAGGAGCATATAGGGAGACAGATTCTGGAACGGTGCAATAATAACAGGGTTGTCATGATGGAAGATTTTGATTTCCCCAATATTGATTGGCATCTCCCCAGAGCAAGGGGCTAAGATGGGATGAAATTTGTTAGGAGTGTTCAGGAAGATTTCCTGACACAATTTGTAGATAAACCTACAAGAGAATAAGCTGTGCTTGATCTGGTATTAGGAAATGAACCTAGTCATGTGTCAGGTCTCTCAGTGGGAGAGCATTTTGAATAGTGATCACAATTCTATCTCCTTTACCATAGTACTGGAGAGTGATTGGAGCAGACAAGTCAGGAAAATGTTTAATTGGAGTAAGGGAAAATATGAAGCTATGATGCAGGAACTTGGAAGCAAAAATTGGGAGTGGATGTTCTCAGGGAAATGTATGGCAGAAATGTGGCAAATATTCAGGGGATATTTGCGTGGTGTTCTGCATGGGTACGTTCCAATGAGACAGGGAGAAGATGGTAGGGTACAAGAACTATGGTGTATAAAGGCTGTAGAAAATCTACTCAAGAAGAAAATAAAAGCTTACGAAAGGTTCAAAAAGCGAGGTAATGATAGAGATCTAGAAAATTATAAGGCTAGCAGGAAGGAGCTTAAAGAAATTAGGAGAGCCAGAAAGGGCTATGAGAAGGCCTTGGACAGCAGGATTAAGGAATATCCCAAGGCATTCTACAAGTTTGTGAAGAGCAAGAGGATAAGACATAACAGAATAGGACTAATCCAGTGTGACAGTGGAAAAGTGTGTATCGAACCGGAGGAGGTAGCGGAGGTACTTAATGAGTACTTTGCTTCAGTATTCACTATGGAAAATGACCTTTGCAATTGTAGGGATAACTTGCAGCAGACTGAAAAGCTTGAGCATATAGACATTAAGAAAGAGGTTATGCTAGAGCTTTTGAAAAGCATCAAGTTGGATAGGTCACCAGGACCTGACGTGATATACGTCAGGCTACTGTGGGAGGTGAGGAAGGAGATTGTTGAGCCTCTGGCAATGATATTTGCATCATCAATGGGGACGGGAAAAGTTCTGGAGGATTGGAGGGTTGCAGAAAGAAACATAGAATATAGAAACATAGAAAACCTACAGCACAATACAGGCCCTTCGGCCCACAAAGCTGTGCCGAACATGTCTCAACCTTAGAAATTACTAGGCATACCTATAGCCCTCAATTTTTCTGTGCTCCATGTATCTATCCAAAAGTCTCTTAAGAGACCCTATCATATCTGCCTCCACCACTGTTGCCGACAGCCCATTCCATGCATTCACCACTCTGCGTAAAAAACTTAACCCTGACATCTCCTCTGTACCTGCTCCCCAGCAACTTAAACCTGTGGCCTCCTGTGGCAACCATTTCAGCCCTGGGAAAAAGCCTCTGACTCCACATGATCGATGCATCTCATCACCTTATACACCTCTATCAGGTCAGCACTCATCCTCCGTCGCTCCAAGGAGAAAAGGCCAAGTTCACTCAACCTATTCTCATAAGGCATGCTCCCCAATCCAGGCAACATCCCTGTAAATCTCCTCTGCACCTTTTCTATGGCTTCCACATCCTTCCTGCAGTGAGGTGACCAGAACTAAGCACAGTACTCCAAGTGGGTCTCACCAGGGTCCGATATAGCTGCAACTATAGCTCTCGGCTCCGAAATTCAATTCCATGATTGATGAAGGCCAATACACTGTATGCCTTCTTAACCACAGAGTCAACCTGTGCAGCTGCTTTGTGCGTCTTATGGACTCGGACCCCAAGATCCCTCAGATCCTCCACACTGCCAGGAGTCTTAACATTAATACTATATTCTGCCATCATATTTGACCTACCAAAATGAACCACTTCACACTTAACTGGGTTGAACTCCATCTGCCACTTCTCAGCCCAGTTTTGCATCCTATCGATGTCCCATTGTAAACTCTGACAACTCTCTACACTATCCACAACACCAACAACCTTTTTGTCATCAGCAAACTTACTGACCCATCCCTCCACTTCCTCACCCAGTTCTTTTATAAAAATCACAAAGAGTAAGGGTCCCAGAACAGATCGCTGAGGTACTCCATTGGTGACCGACCTCCATGCAGAATATGACCAGTGTACAACCACTCTTTGCCTTCTGTGGGCAAGTTAGTCCTGGATCCACAAAGCAAAGTCCCCTTGGATCCCATGCCTCCTTACTTTCTCAATAAGCCTTGCATGGGGTACCTTATCAAATGCCTTGCTGAATCCATATACACTACATCTACTGCTCTACCTTCATCAAGGTGTTTAGTCACATTCTCAAAAAAGTTCAAACAGGCTTGTAAGGCACAACCTGCCCTTGACAAAGCCATCCTGACTATTTCTAATCATATTATACCTCTCCAAAAGTTCATAAATCCTACGTCTCAGGATCTTCTCCATCAACTTACATTGAGGTAAGACTCACTGGTCTATAATTTCCTGGGCTATCTCTACTCCCTTTCTTGAAGAAAGGAACAACATCTGCATCCCTCCAATCTTCTGGAACCTCTCCTTTCCCCATTGATAATGTAAAGATCATCACCAGAGGTTCGTCAATCTCCTCTCTCACTTCCCACAGTAGCCTGGGGTACATCTCATCTGGTCCTGGCGACTTATCCAACTTGATGTTTTCCAAAGGCTCCAGCACATCCTTTTTCTTAATATCTACATGCTCAAGCTTTTCAGTCTGCTGCAAGTCATCACTACATCACTACAATCACCAAGATCCTTTTCCATAGTGAATACTAAAGTAAAGTATTCATTAAGTACCTCTGCTATTTCCTCCGATTCCTACACACTTTCCCACAGTCACACATGATAGGTCCTATTCTTTCATGTCTTCTTATTCTCTTGCTCGTCACATACTTCTAGAATGCCTTGGGGTTTTCCTTAATCCTGCCCTCCAAGGCCTTCTCATGGCCCCTTCTGGCTCTTCTGGCTTAAGAATTTCCTTCTTAAGCTCCTTCCTATTAGCCTTATAATCTTCTCGATCTCTAACATTTCCTATCTCTCGGAACCGTTCGTAAGCTTTTCTTTTCCTCTTTTCTTTTCAAATTTCAAATCAAAACAAGTACATCGAAGTAACAACATTTACAATACCTCAAGGAAAAAATATTATCTTAAAGATTGAAAATTTTGTGAATAAAACAACCCCTACTAAGCAAAATAGTGGGGAAAAAAACCCCATTAGGGGTACAACCCTGGAGCCATGCGTCATACAAAAAACCTCTAAAAATAAACATCAATCCGCCAGCAAGAAAGAAAAAACATCAAAAAAATTTACAATTAGATCGTGGAGAAGATCTATTGATTAGCTCAAATGATAATAGCGAGAAAATGAGCCCCATCTTTTCTCAAAATCAAATAAAGGTTCAAAGAGCAAACACGAGGAAATCTGCAGGATCATGGGACGGGAGGCCTCGGGAGAAAGAAAGGTGGGGAGCACCAGAGGGAGATGGAGAACAGAGTGTGGATTCATCTTGACAGTAGAGGAGGCCATGGATAGACATATCAGATTGGGAATGGGATGTGGAATTAAAATGTGTGGCCATTGGGATATCCTGCTTTCTCTGGCGGACTGAGCATAGGTGCACCTCCTACCAAAGATCCACAAACCTGACTGTCCAGGTAGACCTATTGTCTCAGCTTGTTCCTGCCCCACCGAACTCATTTCTGCATACCTTGACACTGTCTTATCCCCCCCTTGTTCAATCTCTTCCCACCTACGTTTGTGACACTTCTCACGCTTTGAATTTTTTCAATGATTTTAAAGTTCTCTGGCTCCCACCGCTTTATTTTCACCATGGTCGTCCAGTCCCTATATACCTTCATCTCCCACCCGGACGTTCTCAAAACTCTTCGCTTTTTTTTGGATTCCAGACCTAACCAATTCCCCTTTACTACCACTCTCCTCCGTCTAGTGGAATTAGTTCTTACTCTCAATAATTTCTCCTTTGGCTCCTCCCACTTCCTCCAAACCAAGGGTGTAGCCATGGGCACCCGCATGGGTCCCAGTTATGCCTGCCTTTTTGTTGGCTTTGTGGAACAGTCCATGTTCCAACTCTATACGGGTATCCGTCCCCCTCTTTTCCTTCACATCATCGACGACTGCATTGGCGCTGCCTCCTGCACACATGCTGAGCTTGTTGACTTCATTAACTTTGCCTCCAACTTTCACCCTGCCCTCAAATTTACCTGGTCCATTTCCGACACCTCCCTCCCCTTTCTTGATCTTTCTGTCTCTATCTCTGGAGATGGATTATCTACTGATATCTACTATAAGCCTACGGACTCTCACAGCTACCTGGACTATTCCTTTTCCAACCCTGTCTCTTGCAAAAATGCTATCCCCTTCTCATAATTCCTCCGTCTCCGCCGCATCTGCTCTCAGGATGAGGCTTTTCATTCCAGGACGAAGGAGATGTCTTCCTTTTTTAAACAAAGGGGCTTCCCTTCTTCCACCATCAACTCTGCTCTCAAACGCACCTCTCCCATTTCCCACACATCTGCCCTCACCCCATCCGCCCGCCACCCCACTCAGGATACGGTTCCCCTTGTCCTCACCTACCACCCCACCAGCCTCCAGGTCCAACGTATAATTCTCCATAACTTCCGCTACCTCCAACAGGATCCCACTACCAAGCACATCTTTTCCTCCCCCCCACTTTCTGCTTTCCACAAGGATCGCTCCCTACGCGACTTCCTTGTCCCCTCGTCCCCCCATCTCTTCCCACCGATCTCCCTCCTGGCACTTATTCTTGTAAGTGGAACAAGTGCTACACCTGCCCTTACACTTCCTCCCTCACCACCATTCAGGGCCCCAGACAGATCTTTCAGGTAAGTCGACACTTCACCTGTGAGTCGGCTGGTGTGGTATACTGCGTCCGGTGCTCCCAGTGTGGCCTTTTATATATTGGTGAGACCCGACGCAGACTGGCAGACCGTTTCGCTGAACACCTACACTCGGTCCGCCAGAGAAAGCAGGATCTCCCAGTGGCCACACATTTTAATTCCACGTCCCATTCCTATTCTGATATGTCTATCTATGGCCTCCTCTACTGTCAAGATGAATCCACACTCAGGTTGGAGGAACAGCACCTTATATACTGGCTGGGTAGCCTCCAACCTGATGGCATGAACATTGACTTCTCTAACTTCCGTTAATGCCCCTCCTCCCCTTCTTACCCCATCCCTGACATATTTAGTTGTTTGTTTTTTTTCTCTCTCTTTGCTCATCACCCTGCCTGTTCTCCATCTCCCTCTGGTGCTCCCCCCTCCCCCTTTCTTTCTCCCGAAGCCTCCCATCCCATGATCCTCTCCCTTCTCCAGCTCTGTATCCCTTTTGCCAATCACCTTTCCAGCTCTTAGCTTCATCCCACCCCCTCCGGTCTTCTCCTATCATTTCGCATTTCCCCCTCCCCCCACTACTTACAAATCTCTTAGTAACTCTCCTTTCAGTTAGTCCTGACGAAGGGTCTCGGCCCAAAACGTCGACAGTGCTTCTCCTATAGATGCTGCCTGGCCTGCTGTGTTCCATCAGCATTTTGTGTGTGTTGTTTAAAGGTTCAAAGGTTCGACTTCTAATTTTCTCCAAACTAAGACATACCATCACTTGAGAGAACCATTGTGACAAAGTAAGATCTGATATATCCTTCCATTTCAACAAAATGGCCCTCCTAACTATCAATGTAACAAATGCAATAACACGTTTGTCAGATACAGAAATACCATGGATATTTTGAGGAATTATTCCAAAAAGCACAGTCAATTTATTAGGTTGTAGGTTAATTCTGAGTGCTTTAGAAATTGTCAAAAAGACTGACTTCCAGAACTGTTCCAGTATAGAACATGACCAGAACATATATGTCGGTGTAGCTATCTGTCGTGGTTACTTGAAATGACCAGGAGACGCAGACAATTCTTCGAGAAGTTTAAACCTTTATTTGCAAACAAAGTCTGAGGCAATCAATGAACTTGTCACTGAAAGCCCACCGAGCTCCGGTGTACAGCATTCTTTATAGTAATTTCTTATCTCAGTTACATTTCGGTTTTATCAGCATACCCAATCAATTTTTAGTTGCATATCATCTAAACATTAACTAATCAATCGCTCTTGTCTAGCTCTCGATGCGCCACCATTATTTCTCTCCAGTTCGCATTGGGGCCCCATTCCTGGCCAAGGTTATTTTTTCAGACAACCTCCCTCACATTACATTTCCTGCTCGTACCATCCTGTCCGCCACCGTTATCTCTTACTAAACAAAGGCTGAGTGTAATACATGGAGTACATTTCAGCTAATTAGTGCTGCTAGCTAAACAGGTGTTCTTTAACTGCCACAGTATGTAGCTAAGAGAATACAAGGTATCTAGTAAAACAATACATAGCGAAATGTGTCTAGTAAAATAATACATAGTAATATTCAGTACACAGGAGTGATTACATAGTGTAGTAAATAGCTTACATAGTGGTTATATTTCAGGTATATATAGTGATTATGTCAGGTATATTTCTCAATATATCTCAGTTTTACATCTATCACAATAACTATCAACTTTGGGAAATATTTTAGAGGGCCTGTCATCAAATGGTAACGATGTACAATTTAAAATTAAATCAGTGAATGACTAGCACAGATCGAAGAAGAGTTAACCAGCTTCAGGATCCACGCCCAATCCTCCCATATAAAAGTCAAATTGAGTTCATTTTCCCAATCCTGTTTAATCTTAAATAAAGGACCCTTATCCCATTGTAATAATAAATAATAAATTCTTCCAATAGAACCCTTCATCAAATATATTTAAGTATTTATTTTAATTTAAGTATTTTATTTTAATAAAATATTTAAGTAATTTTCCTTACATATTGGAGGCTGACCTGTTAGATCTAACAGGTCAGTCTCCAATATGTAAGGAAAATTACTTAAATATTTTTGTAAAAAATGTCCAACTTGAAGGTATTGTAAAAAGTGTGAATATGAGAGAAAATATTTATCGACTATTTGTTCAAAAAACATCAATCTGCCTTCTTTAAATAAATCCAAAAAAGAATTAATACCTTTATTTTTCCAAAGTAAAAAAAATGGATCACTCCAAGACGGTTTAAAAAAGTAATTACGATAAATTAAACTGCAAAGTTTAAATTTTTTAAGATTAAAAAAATTGCGGAACTGGAGCCAAATTTGTAAAGAGTGCTTAATCACAGGATATAGGTTTAAATTAGCAACTTTAGCTAATTGTATAGGTGAAGCACTCCCAATAACAAGGTTAAATAGAACTGTTTCACAGCTCTCAGTTCCAGGTCTACCCAAATTGGCCGATCATTCTTATCAACCCAATATAACCAAAAGGACATGCATCACAAATTAACAGCCCAATAATACATGTATTACTAAGAATGTTTTCTTTTCCTCTTGACTAGATTTATTACAGCCTTTGTACACCATGGTTCCTGTACCCTACCATAACTTCCCTGTCTATGTTGTTCCCTTATTCAAGAAATGGAATAGAGATAGTCTAGGAAATTATAGACCAGTGAGTCTTACTTCATCTAAACTGATGGAGGAGATATTGAGAGGCAGGATTTATGAACATTTGGAGAGGCATAATATGATAAGGAATAGTTAGCATGGCTTTGACAAAGGGTCTTACAAGCCTGATTGAATTTTTGAGGAAGTGACTAAACACATTGAAGGTAGAGCAGTAGATGTAATGTATATGGATTTCTCAAGACATTTGATAAGGTACCCCATGCAAGGCTTATTGAGACAGTAAGGAGGCATGGGATCCAGAATTGGCTTTTCCACAGAAGGCAAGTCGTGATTGTAGATGGGTCACATTCTGAATGGAGGTTGGTGACCAGTGATGTGCCTAAGGGATCTGTTCTGGAACCCCTTCTCTTCATGATGTTTATAAGTGACCTGGATGAGGAAGTGGAAGGATAGGTTAGTATATTTGCTGATGACACAAAGGTTTGGGTGTAGTGGATAGTGTGCAGGGCTGTCAGAAGTTAGAGTGGGACATCAATAGAATGCAAAACTGGGCTGAGAAGTGGCAGATCAAGTTCAACCCTATAAGTGTGAGGTGGTTCATTTTGAAAAGTCAAATATGATGGCAGAATATAGTATTAATTGTAGGACTCTTGGTAGTGTGAAGGATCAGAGAGATCTTGGGGTCCGAACGAATAGGACACTTAATGCTGCTGTGTAGGTTGACTGTGTGGTTAAGAAGGCATATTATCCTTCGTCAATTGTGGGATTGACTTCAAGAGCCGAGAAGTAATATTACAGCCGCATAGGACCCTGGTCAGACTGCACTTGGAGTTATGTGCTCAGTTCTGGTCACCTCACTACAGAAAGGATGTGGAAACTGTAGAAAGGGTGCAGAAGAGATTAACAAGGATGTTGCCTGGATTGGGGAGCATGCCTTATGAGAATGGCCTTTTCTTCTTGGAGCTACGGACCTGATAGAGGTGTAACAAGATGACGAGAGACATTGATCGTGTGGATAGTTAGTGGCTTTTCCCAAGGCTGAAATGGCTAGCACAAAACAGCACAGTTTTAAGGTGCTTGGAAGTAGGTACAGAGATGATGTCAGGGGTAAGTTTTTTTACACAGAGAGTGGTGAGTGCGTGGAATGGGCTGCCAGCGACTGTGGTGGAGGTGGATACAATAGAGTCTTTTAAGAGACTCCTGGATAGGTACATGGACCTTAGAAAATTAGAGGTCTATGAAGTAACCCTAGGTAATTTCTAAAGTAAGTACATGTTCAGCACAGCATTGTGGGCTGAAGGGCCTGTATTGTGCTGTAGGTTTTCTATGTTCTATATTTATTGGGCAGTAATAATATTTAATGGATTTGTTTTGATTCTTAAGTGTCACAAGGGGGATGTGGAGACTGGACCCAAATGCAGGATGTAGGCACTGAAGTACTAGGGACAGGACAGGAACAACTAAAGGATAGAACAAGGTGGGGAGACCATGGCATGCAACGATGATCCTGAGGTTCAGAGAGTTCATGACGAAGGCAGGACCCTGGAGTTCATGGCCAAGGCAGGATCTATGGGACAAGGAATGTGCAGAGGATAGCTCCCTGGGCAGGCCACATTACTTCTGGGCAGGGCCCGGCCTCCCAGGCAGGAACACAGGGGCCTGGGCAGGTCACAAGGCACCTGGGCAGGATGCGGGGCACAACCCATCAGAGGCGAGGGGTAGGAAAGCATCAGAGTCCCCCGCCAGGTGATGGCAGTCCAGCCTGCTTACCCGACAGAGGCAAGGGATCAGAAGGGAGCTCGGTCCAGGGTGACTACAAGAACGGACTTATAGAACTAGATGATTAACAGTGGGTATTCCAAGCCGGGGTCAAAACAGGAATTGCCAGGTGAACAAGGCAAACCAGACAGAACAGGGGGTACAAGACAAACAGGTTCAGTGCATGACACCCACCTGACTCAGTCCCAGAGCCCCTTATATCCACCTGCAAGCCGATAGGTCTCAGGTGCACCTCCTTAAGCCAAGATGATCCTATTTGGGCTTAAGGGTGAAAGGAGGGATGGCTACAAGACCTGGAGTCCAGAGTCCGCGGACCGGATCAAGACCCAGAATGTAGGCTCGGGACCAGACCATAACATTAAGAACAACATATCTGAATGTATTTTCCACATTAACAGTTAGATGTCATGTTGTATCTACTAGGACAGCTTGATTGAATTTACAACTAATTTTACAGTCATATCAGTGGAAACTGACTTTAATGGTCATAGTCATTCATTGTACAATAGAAGAAATAGTGGCTATTGCATCAAATTAGGTCAATAGATTAATTAACACCTGTAAATCCCTCCAGTGTATGTGGGTGATGGGAGAATTGGGGAGTAAATGTTATAGGGAAATAAGAAGTCAGATTGATGGGAATACTATGGGACATGGTTAAACATATTTCTTCGGTGTTGTAAGGAAAGACAACATGGGATTCCCCTGGAGATTTTCTGTGATAGCAGGGATCTCAGGTGGAGGCTAATTTATGTCTACTGAGACAATTTGTAAATGCTTCATCCTCATCTGTAGTACTCACATATTGGGCTCCAACATCACTGATGATGGGAATATTAGAGCTGCATTCTCTTCCTCACATTAGCAGTTTTAATTAGCCATCACCATTTATAATCGTTGCGGGGCGGCAGATATGATCCAGTGGTTTTTAGCTCTACTGCGCACAGCATGTTACTGCCCTCGCAGTATGTGTGTACAAAGCTAGGCAGAAAGTTCTCAAACATTCTCACTTTTTCAATAATCACCTGAACTGGAAGCTCTCAGCAGCTGTTGCAGGGACTTGGGGATGATATGTCATCCGTACAGGAAATATCTGACTGTGAGGACTCCCTTTTATAATAGACTAAAGCTGGTTAGTGAAATCTAGTAAGGTGATTCTGCCAGGTGATTTGGACAGTTTGCTCAAGGAACAACCCCATAGTTTCCAGAGAGCCCCTGTCCCACAATATCTGTAGGATGTTCCTCACTGGCCACTGCCTGATGGACCTGTGTAGTCAAAGGTGTCTATTTAAAAGAACTCTTCCACCATGGTCAGGTAGGCAATGTCCAGTTGTCTAGAGAGTTGCGTGGTAGAAGGGTTAGGCCTATCTTCCACAACACCAGTGAAAAGTGGAACCTTGGAATCCTACACTTCGGATCCCATACACTGATCGATAAGCCACACATGAAGGTTGTTATCAGAATAAGGTCAATGATGGGTACAGTTTTGCCACATCCTCCAGTGTCTTGTGCATCATGACCTATCGGTCTAGCTCCTTCTAGGACCCCCAGATAAATTAGAAGATATCTTGGGTTATTACTGAGGCAGAGGGGCAGTAAACAGGTCACACCTGCACCAAATACAGCATACCTGAGAGGAAAACAGGAGGAAATCTGCAGATGCTGGAAATTCAAGCAACACACACAAAATGCTGGTGGAACACAGCAGGATAGGCATCTATAGGAAGAAGTACAGTCGATGTTTCGGGCCGAGACCCTTCGTCAGGACTAACTGAAAGAAGAGATTTGAAAGTGGGAGGGGGAGGGGGAGATCCAAAATGATAGGAGAAGACAGAAGGGGAAGGGATGAAACTAAGAGCTGGAAAGTTGGAAAGGGATACACAGCTGGAGAAGGGAAAGGATCATGGGATGGGAGGCCTAGGGAGAAAGAAAGGGGGAGGGGAGCACCAGAGGGACATGGAGAGCAGGCAAGGAGTGATTGTGAGAGGGACAGAGAGAGAAAAAAGAGAGAGAAAAGAAGAAAAAAGGGGAAAAATAATAATTAGATAGATAGATGGATAGATAAATAAATAAATAAATAAATAAGGCATGGGGTAAGAAGGGGAGGGGGGCGTTAACGGAAATTAGAGAAATCAATGTTCACACCATCAGGTTGGAGGCTACCCAGATGGAATATAAGGTGTTGTTCCTCCAACCTGAGTGTGGCTTCATCTTGACAGTAGAGGAGGCCATGGATAGACATATCAGAATGGGAATGGGACGTGGAATTAAAATGTGTGGCCACTGGGAGAT
The DNA here is from genome assembly GCF_048418815.1 of Hemitrygon akajei. Classification (NCBI taxonomy): domain Eukaryota; kingdom Metazoa; phylum Chordata; class Chondrichthyes; order Myliobatiformes; family Dasyatidae; genus Hemitrygon; species Hemitrygon akajei. The sequence goes on along the minus strand of NC_133145.1, from coordinate 7,951,305 downwards.
CCTGCTTTCTCTGGCGGACAGAGCGTAGGTGTTCAGCGAAATGGTCTCACAGTCTGTGTCGGGTCTCACCAATATATAGAAGGCCGCACCGGGAGCACCGGACACAGTATATCACATCAGCCGACTCACAGGTGAAGTGCTGCCTCACCTGGAAGGACTGTCTGAAGCCCTGAATGGTGGTGAGGGAGGAAGTGTAAGGGCAGGTGTAGCACTTGTTCCGCTTACAAGGGTAAGTGCCAGGAGGGAGATCGATGGGAAGGGATGGGGGGGGGGGGGGAACCTCACTTAGAGTATTCTAGTGAGACCACACTCAGAGTACTGTGTTCAATTCTGGTCACCTCATTATAGGAAGGATGTGGAAGCTATGGAGAGGGTGCAGAGATTTACCAGGATGTTGTCTGGTTTGGAGAACAAGTCATATGAAGCAAGGTTAGCAGAGCTGGGACTTTTCTCTTTGGAAATTAGAAGAATGAGAGGGGACTTGATAGAGGTCTACAAGATTATGAGAGGCATAGATAGGGTGGATAGTCAGTACCTGTTTCCCAGGGCACCAATAGCAAACACCAGAGGGCATATGTACAAAATTAAGGGAGGGAAGTTTAGGGGAGACATAAGGGGTAAGTTTTTTACACAGAGGGTTGTGAGTGTCTGGAATGACTTGCCAGGGATGGTGGTGGAGGCTAAAACATTAGGGGTATTTAAGAGCCTCTTGGACAGGCACATAGATGAAAGAAAAATGGAGGGTTATGGGGTAGTGTGGGTTTAGTACTTTTTTTAAGGATTATATGGGTCGGCACAACATGGAGGGCTGAAGGGCCTGTACTGCGCTGTAGTGTTCTATGGTTCTATGGTTCTTTGGAACGAATAGACAAGGGAGTCGCGTACCTGAGAAGATATCTCATCTGATAACCAAATGCATCACAGTTATTGACAGCAAATGTTGTTTCCACAGACCTAACATTTATTTTTCCTTCCCAATCTGCTCCTTCTAATTCTTGTTACATGCCCCTGTGCCGGCTGTCAGAATTTCATCATTTTCTGAGTATGATTGCAATCATTTGACACAACCTACATGACTTTATGAGTAGGAATTTTTTCACAATAGAAACAATTTGTGTGACCAGCAGAAGAATGTTTTGCAGTAGGTGTTGCAACTCCCTACATGAGTTCATCACATCTTTTGTTCTTTTGCAATGTAGGTTTGCCAATGGTAAAAATACACCTGAAGCATCATATGCTTTATATTGAGCTGCTTGGAAAGTTAGTTGTCCGTGAGACAGAGAATCCCAGAATACACTTCCCCATTGCTAAGAAGTTGGTCAACATAAGGAAAATTTGTAAGAATCCATTTTCTTTAATCCATGATGAAAGATGGCTTTAAAAAATCAACTTGGAAGGATCCTTACAATTGGTTCCTTACAATGTGTCTGTAACCTGAAGTTTGAACTTCAACCTTTTTCCCTTTTCTCTGATATCCAAAGATTCAATGTACATTTATTATCAAAGTATGTCTGCAGTACATAACCCTGAGATTTGTCTTCTCCACAGACAGCCATAAAACAAAGAAAAACCATGGAACCTGCTCAAAGGAAAACATCAACTTCCCCTCACATGCTAAAAAGAATAAGTCACATGGATGGCAACAAAAAAATTACAGACAAACACGCAATATAAAGCACAAAATCAATTGTACAAGCATTTTCAATTCAGCTCAGTGCTCATTGCTCTGATTCAAAATCATCCCAAAAAAAGTGATGAGAAACCAGAAACACATAATGTGAACTGGAGACCAATCCACAAACCATGTCGATTAAACTTGCCCAAGACCTGAATGAAAGCACCATTCTCCAACAGCATCAAGGGAGAGAGAGATCATTTGAAGGCATGGACCGTCCTTCAGGAATAGCAAGCGAGTGGGGGAGAAAGAGAGAGACCATCACATGCAGACACCTTCCCTCAGGAGCCGTGAACCAGAGACGCTGAACATCCACTTGCCTTCCGCTCACTGCTCTGATGTCAATCGTCCTAGGCACTTTTATTGATGAGATCATTGAGAAACAGTTGATCATGGGCTCAGGCCACATCACCAGGCTTCTTGACCTTGAGGCCACATACTTCATTTCTCATGGAACCCTCTCAAAGACAGAATAGTGCCAGATCACTCAATTGGCTGAAAAACACACTACCAACATGTAGATCACAGGCTCTAACAGTAGCAGAACCACATTTGGAAGAAAAAGAAGACATAAAAGAAGTGAAATAAGTAGTTTTGTGAACTGTCCGGAGGATGTCGCCTTTGCTCGTGTCGTTCACTGGCGCCATCTTCTTCCAGCTTTGTTGTTGTATTTACTTTTGTTTTCACTGCCTTATTTTCTCAGCTGCCTTTGTCAGCAGAATCCAGAATTGGTCAATTCATCAGAATAGGAGAGTTATCAGAATTGGACAAGCTAATAGATCAAAATGGTTTGAAAGATGTATCATCAGTGCAATTCCATCCAGGGCCACTCATCTAGAAGCAGGGGCAATGGGACTGAATTGTCCTTGGTTCAGCCATGCACTTTATCTCGTTGGCCACAGTGCCTTCCTGTTTGCATGATCTCATGGAGACATGACCAAGATGTCCCCAGACAACTTGGCCTGGGCCCCAAAGCGGTGATAAGGCCTACATATCCCAAACATTGGGTCCCCAAGCACAAGCTTACACCCTTTCTCAATTTCTAAAATGTTTAAGTTAATTGTATTACTTTTTTCAAATAGGTTAAATCAATTTCAACAATTTTATGGCCTGATTTCACCACTGTCGAAGAATTATCTTTTGAATGTCTTTGATTATCAAAGACCTGAAAATAATTTGAATCGATTTAAAATCTTTGAAAAAAGAATGATCAAAACACCTTGAAGATCTTGAAATTAATTAAAAATGTTAAGGTAAAGTAATATGAAGAATGTAACCCTAGTACAAAATACTACACAACGTGTATACATCATTACATGTGGTGATGTCATCAACTTCCATGGGCATATGACTAATTTACATAGCTGTATATAAATACACCACTCTACTTTCCACTTTGGAGAAAGAATGCACACACATTTGTAACAGCTCTACTCAGTCATTACACATTCAATCTGTCGCTGGCTTCCCCAGTCAGTTTGACCTCTTTAGTGGTGTACTCCATTCTGTCTGTTGCTCAGTCCAGAACTGAAGAACTCATCACCTTTGGACTTGTCTAAAGGCTGTTTTGTGACTGTTCAACAATGGCTGACTCTAACCCTTGTATTCAGTCCCATTTATTTTTCCCTTTCTTTGCAACACTGCCTTCTGCTTTGGGATCTACCTTGCCATTACAACAAACCCTGTAGGAAGCCTATGATGCATCAACACCTCTGCCACTGATAGTGATGAATTACAAAATATTTAACAGTTAACTGGCCAGTCATTGACTCTTGTGAACCTAGCATTACCTAGGATATTTGGTTCTTCATGGGTACTTTTAACATGCATACTGATACCTTTGCATTGGAAGAAGAATGCAGAAAACTTCAGTAGATGTTCATTGTTGTTATACCACATAAAATTCTCAAATAAAAGTGTGGTGATCTGTGATACATTGCTGGATGGTAATTCTGCCTGTATTCCATACACAACAAAGTTGTATCTCAGCTCTTCAATGGTACATCTACCTGTCTCATCCCAGTCCATTTAGAAACATGTTGATGAGCACAAGGGAATGTTTGTCCCCCTTTAACAGAACTCAAAAATGGGCTCAGTAGAATGGTGCTCTGCCCAGCCTTTTCCATTGTTGCCATGATGGTCTGCACTACTGATGAACTACAGTATACCTATCTGCACAACTAGTGTTCACCTAATGCATGAAACTCCTGACTCTTTATATTGACAATTCCAGTCAGTTTAGCAAAGAAGTAATCTAAGTAATCTATAATCAATTTTCTGCAAATAATAACAGAGTATTTCTGTTTTAAGAGCAGTGATGATTGATAATTTAAACTTGTGATTATAAGTCAGCTGAATTGCTTGTCATGGTTGGTGCATCTCATCAAAATGTGCTTGTAGTCCTGCTTTAGATGACAAGAGCAATCCCAGTAAACATACAACATACAAATCAGAAGCAGGACAAAGCCATTTCTGCTCTCACTGACCAGCAAATACCTGGATTATCCCTCTGGACTTCCTGCATTTGCTGTTCTCCAGCTATATGGCACCTCATCTGTAGCCGGAAAATATTTCTGCTGGGCCCCCAGTAATCTCCTTACTTACTTCTCACAGGTCTTGGGGATTTATCCACCTTAAACCAAGAAATCTAAAACCTTTTCATTTTTAATACTAACATACTCACTGAATTCTTCAAGTATACCATCCTTCTCCTTAGTTAACACAAATGAGAAGAAGTCATCTCTATCCTGTGGTTCCATGCCCCTCCACCCCTGTCTTGATTAGGCTATTGTTGTCTTTAATACACTTATAAAATGGTTTAGGATTTTCATTAATCTTGTTTACCAGTCCTGTTTTGTATCTCCGTATGGTTGTTATGGAAAGGTATAAGAATGGAGCAGGGTGGGGTGATGGGCATAGCATGATTTCAATATCATAAAACAGGACCTGGCATAAGTATATTGGCAGCATAACTTGCATGTCAGTCTATAACCAACATATGGGAAGGATTTCATGGGTCAATTTAATATCAGAGAATGTATGCAGTATAAAACCTGAAATTCTTACTCTTCGCAGAGACATTCTTGAAACAAGAAACCCCCAAAAATCAGAACCCAAAACCTCCTACCCCCTCCAACACACAAGCAGCTGCAGAAGTACCAGCACCCCCCTCACCATGCAAGTAACTGCAAAAACCCCTAAAGAGACTTTGATCTAAAGTCCATCATAAACTATAGCCATAACCTAGCACTTCAGCAGCAAAGGAGAGAGAGAGAGAGAGATTGCTCCTGCATCATTGAGAGCAGAGACTAGCAGCCCAGTGTTCTGATGTTACAATCTTCCATGTCACTTCTCTAAGTCCCCCCTTCTTGGGGACTGACAGGCTCTCACCCACCAGAGAGAGAGATTGCTCAAGTACAGGACCTTCTTCCAACAGCAGTACACATCACCTGCTGTCTCAATGTTTCAGTCTCCCACAATGCTTCAGTCTGTGAAATCAGTGAAGAACCAGGTTGTCCACCGAGATACCCCCTGAAGGTGTACGTCTTCCAAGCCATTCCTGGAGATACTGAAATGCCAGGCCACATGGTCAGTGTGAAAACCCACCACTTGCAGAAAACCATAGTTCAAGTGGGAAATAATGAGAATTCAGGACCAATGTGTTTCTATAGGATATAAGAAAATGGCAGCAAGTTGAAGGAACACTGGATATCAAGGAGTAAAAAAATAAAGTAAAAGGGAAACAGGGTGGGGGTGGCAGGTGGTTCTTTCCAAGTCATTCTATAAATATGTTAAGGAAGAAGGGGTAACCTAGGAAAAAGCAATGTTTAGTCTATGAGTAGAGCCAAAGATGTAGTTGAGGTCTTAAAAGAATTCTTCTCATCTATATTCACTCAAGAGAAGAATAGTCAAAGATTTAAAGATAAAAATTAGTTTTATTTTTCACATGTACATCAAAACATACAGTGAAATGTGTCATTTGCATGATCAAATTAAATCAGCAAAGATTGTGCTGGGCAGCTACAAGTGTCACCATGCTTCTGGCACCAACATAATATGCCCACAACTCACAAGGAATGTGGAAGGAAACCAGAGTATTCGGAGGAAAACCTCGCAGTCACAGGTAGAACATACAAACTGGACAGTGGCAGGAATTCAACCCCTATCTTAAAGCAGTCATTGTAAAGCATTACCCTAATTGCTATGCTACTGTGCTGCCTTTCCATTACTTAAAACTAACTTGTTTTCTTTTTTCCCCTGAGTTCTGAAAAAAAGTTCTCAACCTGAAACTTTTATCCTGTTTTTCCTCCAAGAGGGGCTGCTGTCCTTCTGAGTGTTTCCAGCATTTTCTATTTTTATTTCAGATTTCTAGCATCCATGGATTTTAAATTTTGAAAGGTTTGGGACAGATGCAATGATGGGCAGAATCTTGAGTCACTCCGGTGGACAATGTTCCCTCGAAGTTACCAGTGTGCGCAAAAATCTTGTGTTATGCAATTTTTTTGCCTAGTGATAACAATTTTTAATCAATAATTTCTTCAATAAAAACAGTATAAATAAGCCGGTTTGAAAATCTGCAGACAAATCATCACAAACTCCACATTGTCAACACTGTCCACATCAGCAACCAGAAAAGAAAATGTGATTGTGTACAATTATGAAATATACTTAACATGCCAACAAAGTAGAGGGTGACATCCTTTTCTATGCAGTTTAAATTCCTTTGTGTGCTGGTAGCAAAAGATGCATGTGTGCGCACACGATCACACCTTAGAGGGAACACTGCTAATAGATTCAGTCATAGAATCTCAGAGATCCACAGCACAGAAACATACCATTTGTCAAATCGAGTCCATCCCAATCTGTTTTTCTGCCTATTCCCAATTCCCCGTACCCAGACTATAGCCCTCCGTACCCGTCTCATCTCCTATCTAAATGTAAATTTTACGGTTGAACTTACATCTATCACTTCTGCCAGCAGCTCATTCCACACTCATATCACCCTCTGAGTGAAGAAGTTCCTCCTCAGTCTCCCCTTAAATATTTCACCTTTTTATTCTATGACTTTTTCTAGTTTCACTTGGCCTCAGGGGAAAAAAAGCCTGCATGCATTTGCCCAATCAATATCCCTCATAATTTTGTAAACCTCTATCAAATCTCTCTGCATTCTCCTGTACTCCAGCACATAAAGCCTTAATCTGTTCAACCTCTCCTGACAATTCAGGTTTTCAAATCACGGTGACATCCTTGTGAATTTTCTCTGCACTCTTCCAAGTTTATTCATATCTTTCCTGTAGGTAGGTGACCAGAGCTGCACACAATTCTCCAAATTCAGCATCACCAATGTCTTGTACATCTTCAACATACCATCCCATCTCCTTTACTCAGTTCCTTAATTTATGAAGGCCAGTCTATCTGTGATGTCACTTTCAAGGTTCATTTTGGTAGGTCAAATATAATGGCAGAATATAGAATTAATGGAAAGACTCTTGGCAGGATCAGAGGGATCTTGGGGTCTGAGTCGATAGGATGCTCAAAGCAGCTGCGCAGGTTGACTCTGTGGTTAAGAAGGTGTACGGTGTATTGGCCTTCATCAATCGTGGAATTGAATTTAGGAGCCAAGAGGTAATGTTACAGCTAGAAAGGATCCTAGTCAGACCCCATTTGGAATACTGTGCTCAGTTCTGGTCGCCTTACTCCCATAGGAAAGATACAGAGGAGATTTACATGGATTGGGGAGCATTGCTTATGAAAGCAGGTTGAGTGAACTTGGCCTTTTCTCTTTGGAGCGACAGAGGATGAAAGGAGTCCTGATAGAGATGTATAAGATAATGAGAGGCATTGATCATGTGGATAGTCAGAGGCTTTTTCCCAGGGCTGAAATGGCTGCCACAAGAGGGCACAGGTCTAAGGTGCTTGGGAGTAGGTACAGAGGAGATGTCAGAGGTAAGTTTTTTACTCAGAGAGTGGTGAGTGCGTGGAATGGGCTGCCAGCAATGGTGGTGGAGGCGGATACGATAGGGTCTTTTAAGAGACTTTTGGATAGGTACATGGAGCTTAGAAAAATAGAGGGCTATGGGTAACCCTAGTAATTTCTAAGGTAGGGACATGTTCGGCACAACTTTGTGGGCCAAAAGGCCTGTATTGCGCTGTAGGTTTTCTATGTTTCTATGATTCCTTTGTTCTACTACACTCCATAGTGTACTGTCATTCACAGTGGAAACCTACCTTGGATTACCCTGCCAAAATGCAACTCACCCTTGTCTGCATTAAATTCAATCTGCCCCTTTTCAGCCCATTTTTCCGGCTGGTGCAGATCACACTGTAAGCTTTGATAATTCTTTTTGCTGTCTGTTATGCCCCCAATCTTCGTGTCATCTGCAAATTTGCAATTTGTCATATTATTATCTAAATCATTAATATAAATGACAAATAACAACAGATCCAGCACCAATCCCTGTGGCACACCTCCAGTCACAGGCCTCCAGTCAGAGGTACAACCATCAATTACCATGCTTTGCCTCCTCCCACTAAGCAAATGCTGAATCTCATTTACGACTTCATCTTGAGTGTCAACCAACTTAGCCTTTTGAACCGGTCTCCCATTTTGTCAAAGGCCTTGTTAAAGTCCACGTAAACAACATCCACCATTTTTTGTTCATCAGCATTCCTTGTAACTCCTCGAGATCTCTTTAAGATTGGTGAGACATGACTTTACATGCATGAAGCCATGTTGACTATCTCTAATCAGGAATCAGTCTTGGATGGACAAGGAATGGCTTGCAAGCCTAGAGCTAATTTGGAAAGATGTATTCAACATGTGTATGGATTAAACTAAAGTCACACTGCTGTCTAAATATGACAACATCCACAAAGATGCCCGTATATTCATCACCAGATATAATGGAAATTAATAAGAAAAATGCTGTTTTGCTTAAAGTAATGACTGATGACCGGGCAACTGCAATAACATTTGTTCAGATGGAAAAAAAAGGTGTAACATCTCTAGTGTAACATTAAATTAGTTGTCTACAGAATCATGCAGTGGTAGCTGTGGTGATAAGCTGCTGTGAAGCCATCTGGTTGATTGACTATTGAGGGCCTTTAGAGAGAGGCAAGACAAAGGAGCTACTTGCAAAAGATGTGAAATGCAGGCAGTGTTGTAAGAAATACACAGCAGATCAAATGCTTGTCCTGAATAATTCATAAACTGACTTTGTTCCTTCCTGAAGGTAGACGATGGAACTCTCATCACGTACATCCTTCCCCATCTGCAGCTGTGGCTATTGCATCTGGATTGGATTCTGTTAAAATCTTAAATTCCTGTTGTTTCACACTCCAGTTTGCCTCAGAGTCCGTACATAAACAATTCCCTGTCATCTGATCTGTTTGTAACAGTGTGCAGACTCCCTTCCAGTCACCTCTTCGAAGAAGTGCATTTTTCCTGTTCTGATGTACAAAAAGAACAGAAACTGCTGGCAACACTTAGCAGGTCAGGTATCATCTGTGGAAAGTGAAATAGAGTTATGTATCATTTCAGGTTGAAGACTCTTCACCATTTCTCACATGAAATGATAAGCTTGTTTCTGTTTCTACAGATACTTCATGACTTGCTGAATGTTTCCAACATATTCTGTTTCTATTTCAGTTTTCCAAGCAGCAGTTTTTTCTGATTTTTTTATTCTATGTTGATGTTATATTTCAGACCACACTCCTGTTTCTTTTTACAAGCTCCTACCACACACCTTCTATTGATGTGAGCAGCACTTCGGCTCTTTAACAGCAACATTGTGTGTGGAATGACTGCCAGTGCATCTGTAAAATGGACCAGAAGAGTGATCACATGTTGCTGCTCTGGGTGCTGCACCAAAGCTTTGGTAATTTTCTTTGACATAGTCTGTCGCTACTTCTGTAGCTAGCACTAGAATTCCCTGTCGTTCTTTGCTGTCTTCTCCATGGAAGTTGAAATCCCACCCAGCAAATCAAACATAAACTTCTCTGTGCCTGACAGCACTAACCTGATCTTTTGGGGCAAACATTATCCTCTCTCTGAGTTCACAATCCAGCAACTCTCCAACATCACAATGACCCGACAGATGGCCGGGGATGGGGATGCAGTCACTCACAGTTTCTCCAAACTTTTGATGGTAAATGCTGAATTGATAGCTTCCCACTTCTCAGATGGGTGTAGATAGAAGTATGTATCTTACAACATCTGAACCATCTCCAAGAAAGGGATACCTTCTGCAGATCTTTTATTAGAGAATGTGTCCTGCTGCAGTGATGAATGGCTTCATAGCTGTGGTCTCACTTTCGTGAACTTCAGTTACTGAATGTTATTTGCTTGCTTTTATTGTTTCTGAGATTTCTTTATACAATTTATTTTTTGTTGTGAACATTGGGTGTTTGATGATCTTTTCTAATTTTTTTTTTGTTTTGTGGCCACCTGCAAGGAATTGAATCTCAAGGTTGTATATAATATGTACACTTTGATAAGAAATGTACTTTCAACTTCGAACTTTTGAACTTTGAATGTGTGACACACTTTAGAGACCTTTATGTAATTAAAATTCCTTCCTTATGTTCCCTTACTACAGCATTCAATGTCAGTGCAATTACAGTACTCTCTCAGATTTGTGGACTGTTACTGGCTTTGAGAAACATCTCCATCCTTCCCATGAGGGATATGAACGATTCACACTCCTTGTAAAACCCCTTAGGTTTTCATTGTTCTCCTGCTGGAACAATGCTGCAGTACCAAAACTTTGTGTGTTTGAACTTTCACTCAGCTTGATCAATGAACTTCACAGTGGCACTGTCTTACATCACTTAACTTTGCTGCAAAAATTGCTTGATACAGCTGCAAGAATGTGTTCTCTGGCTGCTGTTGCACAGTCAAAGCTAGCTGCCTGTCTGTACCTCTTTTATCTGAGCCTCGGCACCCGTGCAAGATGGATGTACTTATCCTGCTGTGCTGACGAGAGGCTGAACTGCTCTTGCCATCTCTGCTTGGAGCCAAGAGTTTTTTTTGCAGATTTCATGAACTGTCAGCTGCTCTTAAAGGAGCAACACTTATACCTATTACTAGTTTATACATCAATTCTGTTGGTTCTGAACTTCCCGGTTCCAATTTTAATGTATCAAGAAATGAGTATGCATTTTGGTAAAACATGTCTGAGATGGTTCCCCTGTACCCCATGGGAGTTGCTTGTAGAGGTGCTCTTTAAGTCATGTGGTGAAGACCTGTTTCTGCATGAGGATGTATTTGTGATTGAAGAATGAGAAAGTTGCATCTAGACATGAGTTGCATATTACTGTTGTCACTCTATGCATTATCTCATTAAATGCAGAGGACCCAGAGAAAACTTTGCATTCTAATTCTAGCACAATTGCCATTTAAAGTCAAAGTTGAGTTTATTGTCACGTGCACAAGTATATAAGTGCAGAGATGTAATGAGAAACTTACTTGCAGTAGCTTCACATAGCATCAGTTAAGCAGCGATCTCAAGAAAAACATAAATCAAATGTAAATTATACACAATTTTTGCAAGATAAAAACACAATTAAAAAATACCATGTCCATTTTTAGAGCAAATGATCAGTGGTCATGGTATTGTTAAACTAGGGGTTAGTAGGGTTTTGCTAGTTGGCTCAAGAATTGAGTGCTCAAAGTTCAAAGTCAATTTATTATTAAATACATATATATCACCATATATTACCCTGAGATTTGTTTTCTTGTGGCCATTCAAAGTAACTACAAAGAAACACAATAGAATCAATAAAAGACTGCACACAGCCAAGACTGACAAATGAACAATGTGTAAAAGAGAACAAATTGTGCAAAAGCATACATACATAAATACACATTGAGAACATTGGTTGTGAGCTTTTGAAGTGAGTCTATAGGTTGTTGAATCAGTTCAGTGTTAGGGTGAGTGAAGTATTCACTCTGGTTCAAGACTCTGATGGGTGTGGGGTAATAATTCCTCAGTTTGGAGGAACAACACTTTATATACTGGCTGGGTAGCTCCAACCTGATGGCATGAACATTGACTTCTCTATCTTCCGTTAATGCCCCTCCTCCACTTCTTACCCCATCCCTGACATATTTAGTTGTTTGCCTGTTCTCCATCTCCCTCTGGTGCTTTCCCCCCCTTCCTTTCTTTCTCCCAAGGCCTCCCGTCCCATGATCCTTTCCTTTCTCCAGCTCAGTATCACTTTCGCCAATCACCTTTCCAGCTCTTAGCTTCATCCCACCCCCTCTGGTCTTCTCCTATCATTTTGCATTTCCCCTTCCCCCCTACTACTTTCAAATCTCTTACTATATTTCCTTTCGGTTAGTCCTGACGAAGGGTCTCGGCCCGAAACGTCGACAGTGCTTCTCCTATAGATGCTTCTCTGTACTCTCTCTATTTGTTGACATCTTTCCTATAATTCGGTGACCAGAACTGTACACAATACTCCAAATTTGGCCTACCATTGCCTTGTACAATTTTAACATTACATCCCAACTCCTATACTCAATGCTCTGATTTATAAAGGCCAGCATACCAAAAGCTTTCTTCACCACTCTATCCACATGAGATTCCACCTTCAGGGAACTATGCACCATTATTCTTAGATCACTCTGTTCTACTGCATTCTTCAATGCCCTACCATTTTCCATGTATGTCCTATTTGGATTATTCCTACCAAAATGTAGCACCTCACACTTATCAGCATTAAACTCCATCTGCCATCTTTCAGCCCACTCTTCTATATCTCTCTGCAAGCTTTGAAAATCTACTTCATTATCCACAAAAATGTTGGTTTTCCTTCCATATAATTGTATCTATGTATTTAGTCCAAGACAGATCATCCAATATATTAATGCCCAGAAATTTAAAGCTACTGGTTCTCACTAGTCCTTTTCTTCTCCCGCCACATGTAGACTGGAATATATTCACCCTCCTTTTCCTTCATGAGGTCAACAATCATCTCTTTAGTTTTGATGACCATATAACAATATAACAATTACAGTACGGAAACAGGCCATCTTGGCCCTTCTAGTCCGTGCTGAATACTTACTCTCAACTAGTCCCACCGACCTGCACTCAGCCCATAACCCTCCATTCATTTCCTGTCCATATACCTATCCAATATTACTTTAAATGACAATATCGAACCTGCCTCTACCACTTCTACTGGAAGCTCTTTCCACACAGCTGCCACTCTCTGAGTAAAGAAATTCCCCCTCATGTTACCCCTAAACTTTTGCCCCCTAACTCTCAACTCATGTCCTCTTGTTTGAATCTCCCCTACTCTCAATGAAAAAAGCCTATCCACGTCAACTTTATCTATCCCCCTCATAATTTAAAAAACCTCAATCAAGTCCCGCCTCAACCTTCTACGCTCCAAAGAATAAAGACCTAACTTGTTCAACCTTTCTCTGTAACTTAGGTGCTGAAACCCAGGTAACATTCTAATAAACCTCCTCTGTACTCCCCCTATTTTGTTGACATCGAGTGATGTGATGACATTGAGTGAGAATTCATTGATGCGGCACCACTCAACCAGGTACTCTTTCTCACTCCAGTAGGCAAACTCACATAGGAAAATAGGAAGTAGGTACACAAGAAAAGGTTCTATTCAATTCAGTTATTAACCCAGGAATATAAGTTCAAATTCCATTGGGATATTCTCAGAGCTCTTAGTAATGTAGCTCAAGATACATTTGACCTTAAAACTTATTATTGTGCAATAATGCTCACATGAGACTCCCGCTGCATAGCAACTTGCCTGATCCCTGAAATAACCTAGAAAATCAATCAGTTGTGTCGATGGTATCTTGAAACTTAAATGCCCAAAATTATGGAGGCAGAGAACTTGAGAATCACAGTCAACCATGAAAGCCACTTCTCATTTGAAAATTAGCCATGGTTGGAATAAGGTGCCCAACAGACATCCATTAAGAGCCTGAATCTACAGAATAATCCTTTCCATCCAAGATCATTACTCTCCTTGGAAAAAATTTTCACTCTTCAGAAAGAGCTATGTTCTAAATGGATATCCACATTTTGACTGCTTTGAAATGTATTCACTCTGCCCAAATGCTTGATCTATTAATGTCTCTTTGTAATTTTCTGCTTCCATCCACACGGCTTACAATTTTGCCTGTCTTTATGCAATTGTGAAGTTTGGATATACTGCCTCCCACTCTGCCTTCTGAGTCACTTGTATTGTGCTGTTGTCAGGAACGGGGGCCGGATGGACCCAAACGCAGGACGCAGACACTGAAGTACTAGGGGGAGGACAGGATGGGAATGCCATGGCATGTAAGGGTTAATGCAGGTGGGAGGATCCCAGAGTTCAGACGAGGCAGGCAGGCGGGAGGATCCCAGAGTTCAGACGAGGCAGGTAGGTGGGAGGATCCCAGAGTTCAGACGAGGCAGGCAGGCGGGAGGATCCCAGAGTTCAGACGAGGCAGGTAGGTGGGAGGATCCCAGAGTTCAGACGAGGCAGGTAGGCGGGAGGATCCCAGAGTTCAGACGAGGCAGGCAGGCGGGAGGATCCCAGAGTTCAGACGAGGCAGGCAGGCGGGAGGATCCCAGAGTTCAGACAAGGCAGGTAGGTGGGAGGATCCCAGAGTTCAGACGAGGCAGGCAGGCGGGAGGATCCCAGAGTTCAGACGAGGCAGGTAGGCAGGAGGATCCCAGAGTTCAGACGAGGCAGGTAGGTGGGAGGATCCCAGAGTTCAGACGAGACAGTTAGGTGGGAGGATCCCAGAGTTCAGACGAGGCAGGCAGGCGGGAGGATCCCAGAGTTCAGACGAGGCAGGTAGGCAGGAGGATCCCAGAGTTCAGACGAGGCAGGTAGGTGGGAGGATCCCAGAGTTCAGACGAGGCAGGCAGGCAGGAGGATCCCAGAGTTCAGACGAGGCAGGTAGGCGGGAGGATCCCAGAGTTCAGACGAGGCAGGTAGGCGGGAGGATCCAAGAGTTCAGACGAGGCAGGTAGGCGGGAGGATCCAAGAGTTCAGACGGGGCAGGCAGGCGGGAGGATCCCAGAGTTCAGACGAGGCAGGTAGGCGGGAGGATCCCAGAGTTCAGACGAGGCAGGTAGGCGGGAGGATCCAAGAGTTCAGACGAGACAGGCGGGAGGATCCAAGAGTTCAGACGAGACAGGCGGAAGGATCCCAGAGTTCAGACGAGGCAGGTAGGCGGGAGGATCCAAGAGTTCAGACGAGACAGGCGGGAGGATCCCAGAGTTCAGACGGGGCAGGCGGGAGGATCCAAGAGTTCAGACGAGACTGGCAGGAGGATCCAAGAGTTCAGACGGGGCAGGCGGGAGGATCCCAGAGTTCAGACGAGGCAGGTAGGCGGGAGGATCCAAGAGTTCAGACGAGGCAGGTAGGCGGGAGGATCCAAGAGTTCAGACAGGGCAGGCAGGCGGGAGGATCCCAGAGTTCAGACGAGGCAGGTAGGCGGGAGGATCCCAGAGTTCAGACGAGGCAGGTAGGCGGGAGGATCCAAGAGTTCAGACGAGGCAGGTAGGCGGGAGGATCCAAGAGTTCAGACAGGGCAGGCAGGCGGGAGGATCCCAGAGTTCAGACGAGGCAGGTAGGCGGGAGGATCCCAGAGTTCAGACGAGGCAGGTAGGCGGGAGGATCCAAGAGTTCAGACGAGGCAGGTAGGCGGGAGGATCCAAGAGTTCAGACGGGGCAGGCAGGCGGGAGGATCCCAGAGTTCAGACGAGGCAGGCAGGCGGGAGGATCCCAGAGTTCAGACGAGGCAGGTAGGCGGAAGGATCCCAGAGTTCAGACGAGGCAGGTAGGCGGGAGGATCCCAGAGTTCAGACGAGGCAGGTAGGCGGAAGGATCCCAGAGTTCAGACGAGGCAGGTAGGCGGGAGGATCCAAGAGTTCAGACGAGGCAGCTGGCGGGAGGATCCAAGAGTTCAGACGGGGCAGGCAGGCGGGAGGATCCAAGAGTTCAGACGAGACTGGCAGGAGGATCCAAGAGTTCAGACGGGGCAGGCGGGAGGATCCCAGAGTTCAGACGAGGCAGGTAGGCGGAAGGATCCCAGAGTTCAGACGAGGCAGGTAGGTGGGAGGATCCCAGAGTTCAGATGAGGCAGGTAGGCGGAAGGATCCCAGAGTTCAGACGAGGCAGGTAGGCGGGAGGATCCAAGAGTTCAGACGAGGCAGCTGGCGGGAGGATCCAAGAGTTCAGACGGGGCAGGCAGGCGGGAGGATCCCAGAGTTCAGACGAGGCACGTAGGCGGGAGGATCCCAGAGTTCAGACGAGACTGGCAGGAGGATCCAAGAGTTCAGACGGGGCAGGTGGGAGGATCCCAGAGTTCAGACGAGGCAGGCGGGAGGATCCCAGAGTTCAGACGAGGCAGGCGGGAGGATCCCAGAGTTCAGACGGGACAGGCAGGTGGGAGGATCCAAGAGTTCAGACGAGACAGGCGGGAGGATCCCAGAGTTCAGACGGGGCAGGCGGGAGGATCCAAGAGTTCAGACGAGACTGGCAGGAGGATCCAAGAGTTCAGACGGGGCAGGCGGGAGGATCCCAGAGTTCAGACGAGGCAGGTAGGTGGGAGGATCCCAGAGTTCAGACGAGGCAGGCAGGCAGGAGGATCCCAGAGTTCAGATGAGGCAGGTAGGCGGGAGGATCCCAGAGTTCAGACGAGGCAGGTAGGCGGAAGGATCCCAGAGTTCAGACGAGGCAGGTAGGCGGGAGGATCCAAGAGTTCAGACGAGGCAGGTATGCGGGAGGATCCAAGAGTTCAGACGGGGCAGGCAGGCGGGAGGATCCCAGAGTTCAGACGAGGCAGGTAGGCGGGAGGATCCCAGAGTTCAGACGAGGCAGGTAGGTGGGAGGATCCAAGAGTTCAGACGAGACAGGCGGGAGGATCCCAGAGTTCAGACGGGGAAGGCGGGAGGATCCAAGAGTTCAGACGAGACTGGCAGGAGGATCCAAGAGTTCAGACGGGGCAGGCGGGAGGATCCCAGAGTTCAGACGGGACAGGCAGGTGGGAGGATCCAAGAGTTCAGACGAGACAGGCGGGAGGATCCCAGAGTTCAGACGGGGCAGGCGGGAGGATCCAAGAGTTCAGACGAGACTGGCAGGTGGGAGTATCCCAGAGTTCAGACGGGGCAGGCAGGAGGATCCCAGATTTCAGACGAGGCAGGTAGGTGGGAGGATCCCAGAGTTCAGACGAGGCAGGCAGGCAGGAGGATCCCAGAGTTCAGACGGGGCAGGCAGGCGGGAGGATCCCAGAGTTCAGACGGGGCAGGCAGGCGGGAGGATCCCAGAGTTCAGACGGGGCAGGCAGGAGGATCCCAGAGTTCAGACGGGGCAGGCGGGAGGATCCCAAAGTTCAGACGAGGCAGGCGGGAGGATCCCAGAGTTCAGACGGGGCAGGCAGGCAGATCCCACGGTTCGGGGCAGGCAGTCAGGCAGGCAGGCAGATCACACGGTTCGGGGCAGGCAGGCAGGCAGATTCCACGGTATGGGGCAGGAAGGCAGGCAGATCCCACAGTTTGGGGCAGGCAGGCAGGCAGATTCCTCATGGCGGGCTGCAGGGATCCTGGGCAGGGCCACCTCCCAGGCAGAAACACAGAGGCCTGGGCCAGTCGCGGACACCTGGGCAGGTGCGGGGCACAACCCTTAGAGAGCAATAGGTGGAAGGGGCAGAACCCCCGCTGGGCAGCGGCAGTCCGGTCAGATCCGCCCAACGGAGGCAACGGGTAGGAAGGGGCAGAACCCCCGCCGGTCAGCGGCAGTCCAGCCGGACCCACCCGATGGAGGCAACGGGTAGAAAGGGACATAACCCCCACCGGGCAGCGGCAGTCCAGCCGGACCCACCCGATGGAGGCAACGGGTAGGCAGGGGCAGAACCCCCGCCGGGCAGCGGCAGTCCAGCCGGACCCACCCGACGGAGGCAACAGGTAGGAAGCTGGGTCCAGGGTAAGCAGCAAAACTACAGTGATCCACCGGGTACATTGGTAAATAGGGAAAGGCAACCGACAGCGTGGCAGCGCAAGCAAGGAGAATAAGGCAGAACAGCAGGACCAGCGCACAGGAAAGAAGCAGGGGAACAAGACCAACCAGATAGAGCATATCCAGAACAGTCCAGCAACCAGGGCAGAGCAGGATTCTGAGCAGGGCAGCAACCAGGACATAACAAAACAACCACCAGCCCGGTCTCCGTCCCACAGTCAAATTGGCCACAGGTGTGCCTCCTTGATCCAGTCTGATCTTAATAGGTTCAAAGGGGCCAGGAGGGACAGCTGCAAGACCTGGAGTCTGGAGCTCTCGGACCGGATCGACACCTGGAACGCGGATTTGGACCGGACCGGACCCTGACAGAGGTTTGCAAGCACCATAGGCATCCGTTAGTCTCCAGAGACCATGGATTTGCACCGTGGAAAGTTTCCAGGGCACAGGCCTGGGCAGGGTTGTATGGGAGACCGGCAGTTGCCCAAGCTGCAAGTCTCCCCTCTCCACACTCTAACGTTATCCCAGGGAAGGGGAAGGGCTGATACAGCTTGGCACCGGTGTCATCACAGAGCAATGTGTGGTTAAGTGCCTTGCTCACAATATGCTGCCTTAGCTGAGGCTCGAACTAGTGACCTTCAGATCACTAGACCAACACCTTAACCACTTGGCCACGCGCCAACACTTGCAAGCACCAACTTTTTCAGATTCCAAGTCATATCTTGTCACATCATATACCTGCATATTATTTCTTTCTCTGTCTCGTGTTACCTGCTAACTAGGTTAATGATCTGCATTTAATTTCATGAGTTCCTATTTTAGCTATGAGTCTCCTGTGAGGGTATTTATCAAATGTTTCCTTGGAGTCAATATTACCGTAATAAAATTCCACTACTTAAGTCACTTTTTCCAATAAAAATTAATTGTTCAACAGACATGACCTATCTGTGCAGATTCTAATCAACTACAAGTTTCTAAGGTGTACAGTCAAGATTCAAGATTGATTTATTATCAAATAATTTATAAATTATACAACCTTGAGATTTGCTTGCTCACAGGTAGCCACAAAGCAAGAAATCTGAAAGAACCTAATTAAAGAAAAGAAAGACTAAAAAAAGACTATCACTCGACATGCATGAGAAAGAAAAAAAAATACAAATCATGCAAACAATTGAAGCGAACATGAGAGGGCACAGTTTTAATGTGCTTGGAAGTAGGTACAGAGGAGATGTCAGGGGTAGACTTTTTTGCATAGAGAGTGGTGGTGAGTGAGTGGAATGGGCTGCTGGTGATGGTGGTGGAGGTGAATACAATAGGGTCTTTTACAGACTCCCAGATAGATACATGGAGCTTAGAAAAAAAGAGGGCTATACGTAACCCGAGGTAATTTCTAAAGTACATGTTCAGCACAGCATTATGGGCCAAAGGGCCTATTTTCTATGCTTCTATGTTTCTATGAACAACAACCCCTATTCTAGATCCAGATTGAGTCCTCATATCCGAATCCCAGAGCAGACTGGAGTAGGCCAAAAGCCTTGCTTATCTGTTCATCATATTAGCAGGCATGAAGTACAGCAGCAAGGGCATTCTTCATAGCCTTAGCGCCTTGGAAATGACCATCGCGGAGATCGAGTAAAATCGGCTCTTGTCCTGACTGACAATCTTTTCAATCTACCTGGGCTGGCATTTAAATTGGCCAAACAATGGAACAGGATATCTTTGGCATCCTGGAGAGAGGAGTGAAGATCACAGAGAGCAGGCAAAATCGGTTCTTGCCTCCGATCTAGGCCAACGTTTAAATTTTCTTATCAGCATAAGGTACCTTGCAGTAGGACCCGGACACTGGGCCCAGACCACGTCGCCCAGCAACTCACTTCAGGCCCAGATTCCTTCACCCAGCCCAAAGCCACTCTCAAGCTCTTCACGTCAGATCAGCGCCCAGAGTGACCCAGCCTTGCTCCCAAGCCAGCATCCAGGCCAGCTGTACAGGCATCGGAACTACAACTGCAATGATTCTGCAGCTAGGCTCATCCTCCAAACTCGCCTCACCTTCACTCATCTCTTCACTGTTTGCAGTGATAATTTAAAACTATTTACCAAAGGAAAGGTATTTTTAGGTGAATTTCTTATATTTTTGACTATTGAAAACTGTCAAACACATTTGGTTGGTAGCACCATCTTAACTGTCATCCTTATTCTTATGAGGCAGTCCCTCCTGATCAAGTTCCTTGCTTCCATCCAGTTTCGTGAGCTCTGAGGTGACTGAAGAGCACAGTATGAGAACTGAAGACTCTTCCACAAGCAGAGAAGATGGTAATTAACTGCATAGGCAAGTGGGCATTGCAATGGCTTGTTCCTTTGACCACTTATGCAGGGCCTGTGTGCTCCTGCTGTATGGCTTCGAAGTTCTCAATGCTACCGTGAATACTCCTCCTTCAGTCTGAGGGAGCTACAGTTCCTAAGAGTCAGTAAACTCAATAGCAGGGGTTCCCAACCTGGGGTCCATGGCATTAAAAATGTTGGGGACCCCTGCTCTACAATAACTCCCTGAGAGTGAATGTTACCTGACTGATCTATTATTCCTCATTTTCTTTTCTTATTTTTCACAAAAACATGAGAGGCATGTAGGATTTTCCAATATGAAAGGGAAAAAAAGTTGTTTCAACTGACCTTTGGAAGATTAGGCTTTCAAGGTCTCACCTACTTCTTTCGAACCTTGGGATGAAATTATCTGGTCCTGAGGTTATGTTATTTTAGTAGCTCTGTAGTTCTATAATTTTATTGATCTGTTATTTTTTACTTATTTTAATTTTGATGAGTCTTTATCCCTGATTTGATATTAGTTCCTGTGGTATACTCTGACTATCCTCTTGCTCCACTTTGTAGTCATTTACCATGGGGTGCCACTTCCTTACCTTAAAAAATGGCACCATTACCAGTTTTCAAGAGTCCTACAATGCTCCAAGCCAAACTCCTTTGTTCAAAGTTCAAAGTAAATTTATTATCGAAGTACGTAAATGTCATCAGAACAAAGTACAGTAGAACAAAGAAATAGAACAGAATCAATGAAAACTGTGTACATAGTCTGACAAACTGTGCAAATACAAAAAAAGCAAAAATAAAAAATAAATAAATGAGAAGATAACTAATACTGATTACTTGAATTATAGAGTCATTGAAAGAGAGTCTATGAGTTGTGGAATCAGTTTAGTGTTCAGTAAATTTTTTCATGCTAATTCAGGAGCCTAATTTGTGGTGAATTTATGCAATTTATTACCACAGGCAGCTGTGGAGGCCAGGTCATTGGGTGTATTTAAGGTAGAGCTTGATCGGTTCCTGGTTGGAGATGGCATGAAAGGTTATGGGGAGTGGGGCTGAAGAGGGGGAGAAAAGGATCAGCCATGATTGAATGGCTGAGCAGACTTGATAGCCCTAATGGCCTAATTCTGTTCTTAAGTCTTATGGTCTAATAGTTGAAGGGGGTAATAACTTTTCCTGAACCTGGTGGTGTGGGACCTAAGGTTCCCATATCTCCTTCCCAATTGCAGCATGAAGAAGACAGCATGGCCTAGATGGTGGAGGTCTTAGATGCTGCTTTCTTATGGCAGAGCTTCTTGTAGATGTGCTTAATAAGCTGGAGGGCTTTTCCTGTGATGGACTGTGCAGTGTCTATTACTTTATGTAGGATTTTCCTTTCTTGGACGTCAGTGTTTTCATACTAGGCTGTGATGCAATACTCTCCACTATGCATCTATAGAGGTTTTTCCAAGGTTTAGATGACATGCTGAATCTGCACAAACTTCTAAGAAAGCAGTGGTGCTGTTGTGCCTTCTTTATAATGGCACTTACATGTTGTCCCAAGTTAGATCCCTTGAAATTATAACATCAAGAAATTTAAAATTACTGACCCTTAAAATTACTGACAAATTATTGTCTATGGTGGGTGAACCACAAGTGTGAGTCTGTATAGGGGTTCTCATTGGCTTCTATCTTAGGGGCCTCACTTCCCTTTGCGCTTACTAAACTGAATAAACAAATGACTAATCCAATAACTAAACATACAATACGAATATGGTTTCAATTTCATAATTTTTTTAGATTGACTTAATTTATCCTATCAAGTCCTATTATATCTAATTCTTTCTTACAACCATCCAGAATTGATCAAGCTTTTCTTTTATGGAGAATGAAGGGAATAACATGTTTTCGTGACTTATTCATGGATAACTGTCTCATGTCTTTTGAACAGTTGTCTAATAAATATAGTTTGCCTAGATCACATTTTTTCAGATATTTACAGATTAGAAACTTTTGAATATTATTTTACCTACTTTCCAGGTATCATATCAAACTGAAATTACAGAAAAAAATTAGGTTTAAACCCCTATCAGAAGAGTTTAATAGCAATTATTTATGATCTGATTACAAAAATACATCTAGGTACATCTGATAAAATTAAGAATGAATGGGAAAGAGAACTTCAGGTATCTTTACCTATAGAGAAATGGGAGAAAATTCTCCAACTAGCTAACACTTCTTCAATGTGTGCTAGACACACTTTGATACAATTTAAGGTGGTTCATAGGGCCTATATGTCTAAGGATAAGTTAGTTCATTTTTATTGCCATATAAATCCTGTCTGTGACAGATGTAAGTCTGAGGTAGCTTCCTTGACACATATGTTCTGGTCTTGTCCTCTTTTGGAAAAATATTGGAAAGACATTTTTGATATTACTTCAGCAGTTTTGCGTATTGATTTACAACCTCATCCTATTACTGCAATTTTTGGATTACCGATGATGGACTCTAGTCAATTATCCCCTTCAGCTTGCTGTTTGATTGCATCTATTACATTAGCAGCCAGAAGATTCATTTTATTTAAATGGAAAGATTCTAATCCCCCTACTACATTTCAATAAATTTGGAAAAAAATTAGGAGTGGCACTATCGACCCTTCGGTTAAATTTGAAAAAACTTGGAGACCATTTATTCAATATTTTCATATGATGCAAGCTAACCTTTTCCGAATCCTTCTCAATAACTTTTTGTTGTTGTATAGAGGAGCGGAGTTAATGACAAATAACGATTTTAACCAATAAAACAAGGCAGCCCAGCTTTTGTTTTGCTTTGTTTTTATTTAGGTTTCTCTTTTTGGTAATTTAGGGGGATTTTTTTCTTGTAAAAATCTTTTTTCTTTGAATCTTTCTCATGTTTAGTTACTAAGAGATTGGAAGGCTTAGATTATACATGTTACTCGGAGTCTGTTTATGTATATGTTAACCATTATTAATGTAATCCCGATCTCTTTGTATCATTATCATTGTTACGTTTATCTATTTAAAACTCAATAAAAAAGATTGATAAAGAAAGTAAAATTACTGACCCTTTTCACCTCCAATTCCCTAATGAGGACCTCCAGTTTCTTCTTCTTGTAGCCAATAATCAGCTCTTTGGTTTTGCTGATAGACAATAGACAATAGGTGCAGGAGTAGGCCATTCGGCCCTTTGAGCCAGCACCGCCATTCAATATAATCATGGCTGATCATCCACAATCAGTACCCCCTTCCTGCCTTCTCCCCATATCCCTTGACTCTGATATCTTTAAGAGCTCTATCTAACTCTTTCTTGAAAGCATCCAGAGAATTGGCCTCCACTGGCTTCTGAGGCAGAGCATTCCATAGATCCACAACTCTCTGGGTGAAAAAGTTTTTCCTCAACTCTGTTCTAAATGGCCTACCCCTTATTCTTAAACTGTGGCCTTTGGTTCTGAACTCCCCCAACATCAGGAACATTTTTCCTGCCTCTAGCATGTCCAATCCCTTAATAATCTTATATGTTTCAATCAGATCCCCTCTCATCCTGCTAAATTCCAGTGTATACAAGCCCAGTCGCTCCAAACATTCAACATATGACAGTCCCACCATCCCGGGAATTAACCTCATGAACCTGTGCTGCACTCCCTCAATAGCGAGAATGTCCTTCCTCAAATTTGGAGACCAAAACTGAACACAATACTCCAGGTCACTGAATTAGAGGAAAGATGTCAACAAAATGGAGAGAGTACAGAGAAGATTTACTAGAATGTTACCTGAGTTTCAGCACTTAAGTTACAGGGAAAGATTGAACAAGTTAGGTCTTTATTCTTTGGAGTGTAGAAGATTGGTGGGGGGGACGATAAAGGTATTTAAAATTATGAGGGGGATAGATAGAGTTGACATGGATAGGCTTTTCCAATTGAGAGCAGGGGAGATTCAAACAAGAGGACATGAGTTGAGAGTTAGGGGGCAAAAGTTTAAGGGTAACATGAGGGGGAATTTCTTTACTCAGAGAGTGGTAGCTATGTGGAACGAGCTTCCAGTAGAAGTGGTAGAGGCAGGTTCGGTATTGTCATTTAAAGTAAAATTGGATAGGTATATGGACAGGAAAGGAATGGAGGGTTATGGGCTGAGTGCGGGCCAGTGGGACTAGGTGAGAGTAAGTATTCGGCATGGACTAGAAGGGCCAAGATGGCCTGTTTCCGTGCTGTAATTTTTACATGGTTATATAGGTGTGGTCTCATCAGGGCCCTGTACAACTGCAGAAGGACCTCTTTGCTCCTATACTCAACTCCCCTTGTTATGAAGGCCAACATGCCATTAGCTTTCTTCACTGCCTGCTTACCTGCATGCTTACTTTCAGTGACTGATGAACAAGGACATCTAGATCTCGTTGTTCTTCCCCTTTTCCTAACTTGACACCATTCAGATAGTAATCTACCTTCCTGTTCTTGCCACCAAAGTGGATAACCTCACATTTATCCACATTAAACTGCATCTGCCATGCATCTGCCCACTCACCCAACCTGTCCAAGTCACCCTGCATTTTCCTAACATCCTCCTCATATTTCACACTGCCACCCAGCTTTGTGTCATCTGCAAATTTGCTATTGTTACTTTTAATCCCTTCATCTAAATCATTAACGTATTTTGTAAATAGCTGCGGTCCCAGCACCAAGCCTTGCGGTACCCCACTAGTCACTGCCTGCCATTCTGAAAAGGACCCGTTAATCCCAACTCATTGTTTCCTGTCTGCCAACCAATTTTCGATCCATGTGAGTACCCTACCCCCAATACCATGTGCTTTAATTTTGCCCACTAATCTCCTATGTGGAACCTTATCAAAGGTTTTCTGAAAGTCCAGGTACACTACATCCACTGGCTCTCCCTTGTCCATGATGTTGAGTGACAAGTTGTTGTGCCATTATTTGACCAGATTGGCCCAATTTAAATGAATTTCAGCTGATCATAAATAAGAGCAAATTTGCCGATGCTGGAAATTCAAGCAATACACACAAAATGCTGGAGGAAATCAGCAGGCCAGGTAGAATCTATGGAAAAGAATACAGTCGACATTACTGGATGAGACTCTTCAACAGGACTGTCAATGATCCAATGTGCAGAGATAGAGAAAAAAACAAATTGTATAAACATAGAATTGGTGGTACAGGAGATAGCAGAGAAATATTTAAAATACTCTTAGAAAGGCAACTGAATTTGCAGATTATTAAAGACAGCCTGTCCACAGACTCATTTCACCTCATTTCACTGCAGATCTGAGTAAATGTCGCAGAGCAGATATAGGCAGGGAAGAAAGATTAGATTAATTAGCAGACTGGTTTAATTCGAATGGCACAATATCAGAGACTGAATGACCTCTCTTATGCTATAATTTCCCTTCCAACACGTCAGTCTATGGCCTCCTCTATTGTCATGATGAAGTCACTCTTAGGTGGAGGAGCAACACCTGATATTCCAACTGGGTAGCCTCCAACCTGATGCCATTTTATATCTTATATACCTATATATATATCTAATATATATTTTATATACTTAAAATTAAGTTAATTTTTTCCCCTCCTCCCCTTCTCTCTTTTTCCATTCCCCATTCTGGCTCCTCCTTACTCCTTTTCTTTCCTCACCTCCCTCTGGTGTCCCTCCTCCTTCCCTTTCTCCCATGGTCCACTGACATCCCCTATCAATTCTTTCTTCTTCAGCCTTTACCTTTTCCACCTATTACCTCCCAGCCTCTCCACCCATCTGCCTTCCCCTTCACCTGGTCTCACCTATTACCAGCCAGCTGTACTCATTCCCCTCCCCCACATGATTTGCAGATGAACCCTAATGCTTCTACCACTTCCTTTCCAGTCCTAATGAAGGTCTCAGACCAAAGTTTCAACTGTTTATTCCTCTCCATAGATACTGCCTGAACTGCGGAGTTCCTCCGGCATTTTGTATGTGTTTCTCCGGATTTCCAGCATCTGCAAAATTACTTGTGTCCCTGCTGTATTCATTGTGCGCATAGAAACATAGAAACATAAAACATAGAAAACCTACAGCACAATACAGGCTCTTTGGCCCACAAAGTTGTGCCGAACACGTCCCTACCTTAGAAATGACTAGGCATACCTATAGCCCTCTATTTTACTAAGCTCCATGTACCTATCTAAAAGCCTCTTAAAAGACCCTATTGTGTCCGCCTTCACCACTGTTGCTGGCAGTCATTCCATGCACTCACTATTCTCTGAGTAAAAAACTTTCCCCTGACATCTCCTCTGTCCCCAGCAATGTAAACCTGTGTCCTCTTGTGGCAACCGTTTCAGCCCTGGGAAAAAAGCCTCTGACTATCCACACGTTCAATGCATTTCATCATCTTATACACCTCTCATCTTCCTTTGCTCCAAGGAGAAAAAGCCAATTTCACTCAGCCTATTCTCATAAGGCATGCTCGCCAATCCAGGCAACATCCTTGCAAATCTCCTCTGCACCCTTTCTATGGCTTCCACATCCTTCCTGTAGTGAGGTGACCAGAACTGAGCACAATAGTCCAAGTGGGGTCTGACCAGGGTCCTATATAGCTGCAACATTAGCTCTCGGCTCTGAAATTCAATTCCACGATTGATGAAGGCCAATACCCCATATGCCTTCTTAACCACAGAGTCAACCTATGGACTCGGACCCCAAGATCCCTCTGATCCTCCACACTGCCAAGAGTCTTACCATTAATACTATATTCTGCCATCATATTTGACCTACCAAAATGAACCACTTCACACTTATTTGGGTTGAACTCCATCTGCCATTTCTTAGCCCAGTTTTGCATCCTATCAATGTCCTGCTCTGACAACCCTCCACACTATCCACAACACCTCCAACCTTTGTGTCATCAGCAAACTTACTAACCCATCCCTCCACTTCCTCATCCAGGTCATTTGTAAAAATCACGAAGAGTAAGGGTTCCCGAACAGATCCCCAAGGCACTCCACTGGTGACCGACCTCCATGTGGAATATGACCTGTCTACAACCACTCTTTGCCTTCTGTGGGCAAGCCAGTTCTGGATCCACAAAGCTATATCCCCTTGGATCCTATGCCTCCCGACTTTCTCAATAATCCTTGCATGGGGTACCTTATCAAATGCCTTGCTGAAATCCATATACACTACATCGACTGCTCTACCTTCATCAATGTGTTTAGTCACATCCTCAAAAAATTTAATCAGGGTCGTAAGGCATGACCTGCCCTTTGTAAAGCTATGCTGACTACTCCTAATCATATTATACCTCTCCAAATGTTCAGAAATCCTGCCTCTCAGAATCTGCTCCATCAAATTACCAACCACTGAGGTAAGAGTCACTGGTCTATAATGTCCTGGGCTACCTCTGCTCCCTTTCTTGAATAAAGGAACACCATCGGCAACCCTCCAATCCTCCAGAACCTCTCCTGCCCCCATTAATGATGCAAAGATCATTGCCAGAGGCTCAGCGATCTCCTCCCATGCCTCCCACTGTAGCCTGGGGTACATTTCGTCCGGCCCCGGTGACTTATCCAACTTGACGCTTTCCAAAAGCTCCAGCACATCCTCTTTCTTAACATCCACATGCTCGGGCTTTTCAGTCTGTTGCAAGTCATCACTACAATCACTAAGATCCTTTTCCATAGTGAATACTGAATTAAAGCATTCATTAAGTTGCTATTTCCTCTGGTTCCGTATACACTTTCCCACTGTCGCATTTGATAGGTCCTATTCGATCACGTCTTATCCTCTTGCTCCACATACTTGTAGAATGCCTTGGGGTTTCCTTAATTCTGCCCGCCAAGGCCTTCTCATAGAGAGCCTTTTGGCTCTCTTAATTTCCTTCTTAAGCTCCTTCCTAGTAGCCTTATAATCTTCTAGATCTCTAACATTACCTAGCTCTCTGAACCTTTTGAAAGCTTTTCTTTTCTTTTTGACTAGATGTATTACAGCCTTTGTACACCATGGTTCCTGTACCTTACATAACTTCCTTGTCTCATTGGAACGTACATATACAGAGCTCTACACAAACATCCCCTGAATATTTACCACATTTCTTCCATACTTTTCCCTGAGAACCTGTTTCATATTTAAGCCTTCAATTTCCAGCTTGATAGCCTCATAATTCCCCTTACTACAATTAAATGGTTTTCTATCTTGTCTGTTCCTGTTTCTCTCCAAAACTATTGTAAAGGATATAGAATTATGATCACTATCTCCAAAATGCTCTCCCACTGAGAGATCTGACACCTGATCAGGTTCGTTTCCCAATACCAAATCAAGTACAGCATCTCCTCTTGTAGGCTTATCTACCTATTTTGTCAAGAAACCTTCTTGAACACACCTAACAAACTCCACCCCAAATAAACCCCTTGTTCTAGGGAGATGTTAATCAATATTTGGGAAATTAAAATCTCCCATCACAACTCTGTTATTATTACACCTTCCCAGGATCTGTTTCCCTATCTGCTCCTTGATATCCCTGTTACTATTGGGTGACCTATAAAAAACACCCAGTAAAGTTATTGACCCCTTCCTGTTCCTAACCTCCACCCACAGAGACTCCATAGACAATCGTCCATGGCATTCACCTTTTCTGCAGCTGTGACACTATCTCTGATCAACAGTGCCATGCCCCCACCTATTTTGCCTCCCTCCCTGTCCTTTCTGAAACATCTAAAACCTGGCACTTGAAGTAACCAATCCTGTCCCTGAGCCATCCAAGTCTCTGTAATGACCACTTTTACATACCCATGGGTATCTTGTACCTATCATGTGACCATGATGTAATTGAGGCTATGCTGGACATGAGGTAATGGTCTTGTGATGGTGGAGTGACGTCATTTTCCCGCCGGTGAGAGGTCATCTGATGGTTTTTTTCAACAGGGTATAAAAGGAGAACCCCGCCCTGTGAGGTGGGGCAGTTCGTGGTTGAATTCATTCAGTGACTCCATGTTGCTGCATAATTCGATGTTATGATGCAGTTTCGTTTAGAAGTGGAGTTTTACTTTCTGTCTTAAGTCAAAGGTTATTGCCGGCAATTTTGCTACAATACTGCCAGCTAAAAAGTAGTCAGAGAGTGAAGATTCGTCGAAGTTCGGGAAGCTGAAAGATCGAGGAAAGTTGATGTCGGCTGTGAAGCAGGTTCGACCTTTATTTAATCTTCACACGAGGAATCAGTAACTTGTGTCCATGTTAACTCCTGCTTTGCCAAAAGAGCAGAAAGAGTTGGATGCAGAGTTTTGCTAAAGAAAGGTCAGTGCCTTTAAGCTGTTTCATTTGCTTCATCGTAAATCATTTGATCAAAGCATACTTCGTCTGGGATCAGCAGTAACACCACGAAAGAGTTTTTAAAAAATACTTCAAGGAAAGTCTCTCCTAAGCAACTGTGTAAACATCAGGACTTTCACATTACTACTTCTAAGAACTGTTTTTGCATTATCACTTTAAGAACTGTTTTTGCATTATCGCTTTAAGAAATGTTCAAGCTGCCGCATAGCAGCTGACTTCCAGTTAAGTTAGTCGTTTGTTTACTATTGGGTTTTTTTTTAACAGTGTTTAATAAATGTTTTATTTGTTACAAAAAAACCTGTCTCAATCATATATTCATTGTTGCTGGATCATAACACCACCACATCATATCTCCAAGTAGTGATCCACTCTCTAAGCTCATCTGCTTTGTTCACAACACTCCTTGCATTAAAATAGACACATCTCAAGCCTTTGATCTGCGCATGTCCCTTCTCTATCACCTGCCTATCCTCCCTCTTGCACTGTCTACAAGCTTTCTCTATTTGTGAGCTAACCTCCTCTTCCCCAGTCTCTTCAGTTCGGTTCCCATCCCCCAACAATTCTAGATTAAACTCTCCCCAGTAGCCTTAACAAACCTCCCCACCAGGATATTGGTCCCCCTGGGATTCAAGTGCAACCCATCCTTTTTGTACAGGTCACACCTGCCCCAAAAGAGGTCCCAATGATCCAGAAATCTGAATCCCTGCCCCCTGCTCCAATCCCTCAGCCACGCATTTATCCTCCACCTCACTCTATTCCTATTCTCACTGTCGCATGGCACAGGCGGTAATTCCGAGATTACTACCTTTGCAGTCCTGTTTCTCAACTTCCTTCCTAACTCCCTTTTCTCAGGACCTCTTCCCTTTTCCTACCTATGTCATTGGTACCAATATGTAGCACAACCTCAGGCTGTTCTGCCTCCCACTGCAGGATATAACCATATAACAATTACAGCATGGAAACAGGCCATCTCAGCCCTTCTAGTCCGTGCCGAACGCTTACTCTCACTTGCCGAATGCTTATTCTCAGGATATCTTGGACGCGATCCGAAACATCCCTGGCACCTGGGAGGCAAACTACCATCCAAGTTTCCTTCCATGTTCACATTATGTTGTAACAAAGTCCTATCTTCACACCAAAGACACCCTTCATTTTGTTGTGTGGTACTACAGACATGCTAAATGGGATAAACCCAGAACAGACTAGCAGCATAGATCTATCCACACAAGATTCACTGTGAATTATCTGGAACAAAGGTACACCACAATCTGGAGGTCAGAAATGTGGACAGGTTTAAAAGCTGAAGCTGAAACCAGGCAACATTCACATAGAGTTCAAGATTGTTTAATGGTATTTGCAGTACAGAAATGTAAAGGAGAATGAGATATTTGTTACTCCAGATCCAATGCAGCACAAAGAAAAACACAGTAATTATAATTATAAAAGTTAGCTTATATACATAAATTGTATAGGACATAGAACATAGAACATAGAATAGTACAGAACAGTACAGGCCCTTCGGCCCACAATGTTGTGCCGATCCTTAAACCCTGCCTCCAATGTACCCCCCCCCACCTTAAATTCTTCCATATACCTGTCTAGTAGTCTCTTAAATTTCACTAGTGTATCTGCGTCCACCACTGAATCAGGCAGTGCATTCCACGCACCAACCACTCTCTGAGTAAAAAACCTTCCTCTAATATCCCCCTTGAACTTCCCACCCCTTACCTTAAAGCCATGTCCTCTTGTATTGAGCAGTGGTGCCCTGGGGAAGAGGCGCTGACTGTCCACTCTATCTATTCCTCTTAATACCTTGTATACCTCTATCATGTCCTCTCTCATCCTCCTTCTCTCCAAAGAGTAAAGCCCTAGCTCCCTTAATCTCTGATCATAATGCATACTCTCTAAACCAGGCAGCATCCTGGTAAATCTCCTCTGTACCCTTTCCAATGCTTCCACATCCTTCCTATAGTGAGGTGACCAGAACTGGAGACAGTACTCCAAGTGTGGCCTAACCAGAGTTTTATAGAGCTGCATCCTCGCGACTCTTAAACTCTATCCCTCGACTTCTGGAAGCTAACACTTCATAAGCTTTCTTAACTGCCCTATCTACCTGTGAGGCAACTTTCAGGGATCTGTGGACATGTATCCCCAGATCCCTCTGCTCCTCCACACTCCCATGTATCCTACCATTTATTTTGTACTCTGTCTTGGAGTGACTCTAGGCACAGGAATGTCTGTACATAGGTAACTGATAAAGTAGTGGTAGTTGGGGGGAGATGTGGTGAGTTAGTGGGTGGAGGTATTGGTCAGCCTTACAGCTTGAGGGAAGTAACTAATTTTCAGTTTAGTACCTGTAGTGGCTGCTGTGCAACCTTCACCCTGATGGGAGTGGGACAATCAATCCCTCAGCAGGGCAGGTGGGATCCTTCATGATGTTACTGGCCCATTTCTGAGGTTTTTTTAAAGAGCTTTCTGTCCACTGACTGCTCTATGTCAGGGTTAGTGACAATTGTTAGAAGCTTTGATGACAGAAATGTTTATTTTGTTTACAGTGGCAAGTATATGTCCTTATTTGAAAACAGTTATTGATGAGAGCCCATTAGAAGCACTGTAGGGATGAGATAGAGAGAAGGGACAGACTATTCTTGTAGCGGTGAGTTTAATGAAATACATTTCATCTGCTCTACAATTCAGCTAAATCATAGGTACAGTATAGTCATGCAGCACAGAAATAGGTCCTTTGACCCACCACATCTATGCTGACTATCAAGTACCTATCTATACTGTTACATACCTCGTGGGTATCTTGTGACTGTCTTATGATCATGATGTAATTGAGTATCTGTTGAGCATGAGGTCACATGATGTAATTTTCCCACCAGTGAGAGGTCATGTGATGGCCTGTTTCAACAGGTATAAAAGGGGAAAGCCTTGCTGTGATACAGGTCAGTTCATTGTTTAATTCATCAGTGACTCCGTTATGCTGCGTATTCATCTCATGTTGCTTTTGAAGTGGAGCTTTACTTTCTGCCTTAAGTCTCAAAGGTTATTGCTGGCAGTCTCGCCAAATGCTGCCAGCTTAGTCCAGTCGGAGAGTGAAGAATTTACCGAAGTATGGAAAACCCGAAGGATCGAGTAAAGTTGGTGTCATCAGTGGTAACACAGGATCAATCTTATTTAATCTTCATTCAAGGAATTAGTAATCAGCATCCGGGATGGCCCCTGCATAGTGAAAGCAGAAAGGGCTGGACGCGGCGGTTCCGCCAAGGAAAGGTCAGTGCCTTTAAGCCATTTTATTTCCTTCATCGTAAATCCTTCAGGCAAGGCATATTTCAGCGGGGATCAGTGGTAACGTCACATCGTCGAGGAATTCATTACTTCAGGAAAGTCTCTCCTAATTGACTGTATAAATCATTTGGACTTTTGCATTTATCACTTTAAGAACTGTTCAAGTTGCTGTATAGCAGTTAACTTCCAGTTA
Organism: Hemitrygon akajei; assembly: GCF_048418815.1. Lineage (NCBI taxonomy): Eukaryota > Metazoa > Chordata > Chondrichthyes > Myliobatiformes > Dasyatidae > Hemitrygon > Hemitrygon akajei. Next base: position 7,918,544 of record NC_133145.1, on the reverse strand, counting down.
AGTTAGTCGTTTGTTTACTTTTCATTTGTTGTTGAGCTAAATTTAAATAAATCTTTTATTTGTTTATAAAAAAAACTATTCGCCAATTCTATATTCATTGTTGTTGTACCTTAACAATACTAATCCTGTTTACCACACCTAGTTTGTACCCTTTAAATCATTAGAAATTCAGGTGTGCATTCCTCTGCCTCTATTATTCCTTCAGGCAGTGTGTTCTAGGTTGAAACTATCCTCTGGGAAAAAAATTCCTCTTACTATTCACCTTAACCCTATGCCCTCTGATCTTAGACATCTCTTTCACAGGATAAAATTTCTTACAACCTACTCTGGCTATATTGCATGCAATTTTGTACACCTCCATCAGGCTTCCCCCACAGACCCCTCTGCTCCAATGAAATGAAATCAGACCGCCCAGGATGAACTATTTCATCCCAGGTAACTTTCTGTTGAGTGTCTTCGGCATGCTCTCACATCCTTCCTGGAGTGTGACACAATATTCCAGTTGTGGCCTCACCAATGTTTGGAATGTTGTACCAGCAGCTGTCTGCTCCTACATTTGGTGCCACTGCTAATGAAGGCAAATATTCCAAGTGTCTTCTTTACCATTTTGTTTATCTGTGTGAATCTTTAGAGAATCTTTGGGCTCAAACATAAAGGACCTTGGTCTTCCGCACTCCTTAGTGCTGATATGTGTAGACCACCAAAAATTGATTACCTCACATTTATCAGGATAAAATGTCATCTGCTAGTGATCTGTCAAAGTTACCAGCTTCTCAATATCATTCTTTAAGCTGAATACCCTCCTCACCATCAACATCACCACCAATGTTCATGTCATCGTCAAAATCATACCTTCTATATCCGTATCTAAGTTGTTAGTGTATTTAACAAACACTCAGTGTCCCTGTACTGATGCCTGTCCTGGTCACAGACTACCAATGACAGTAGCAACCCTTCCTCATCACCCTCTGTCTCCTATTACCAAGCCAATTTTAGATACAATCACCAGCTTGCCTTGGATCCCATAGGATTTAAACTTTTTGACCAGTCTATTACACAGGACTTACTGAACTCTGAACTCTGTTACTGAACACATTAACTGCTCTGCCTGCATCAATAATCTTAGGTACCACTTCAAAAAATTCAATGTAATTAGTCAGACAGTGCCTTCCACCAACAAATGCCTGATCAATCCTTGCCTTTCTAAGTGTAGATTAATCTTGTCCCTCAGGATTTTCCATATAATCTCCATACCACTGACATTAGACCTGTTGGTCAATAATTAGATATATATATATTAGACCAGGCAACAATGAATTCTGGATTCAGTTTTATATTAGTTGGTTACAAACTAAAGAAGGGAAGAGTCAACACACACAAAATGCTGGAGGAACTCAGCGGTCTTGCTGAAGGGTTTCAGCCCAAAACGTCAACTGTACACTTCTCTATAGATGCTGCCTGACCTGCTGAGTTCCTCCAGCATTTTGTGTGTGTTGCTTGGATTTCCAGCATCTGCAGATTTTCTCTTGTTTGTGAAGGGAAGAGTCAATGTTTTAACGGGATTAAGGTGACAGTATAAATTCTTTGACTGAGGCAGAGTTCTCAAGTTGATCATGAAATGCAGAAGATGTAGCTAGCTCTTTTTTAACTTGGTTGTGTCTATCTAAGGATTTACAACTTTAGTGAAAAGCTGGATTGGCTCTATTTGAGTGCGTGAGGTATGTCCCAACCAATTCTTCATTGTGTCATGGTGATGTGGAGCCAAGCTGCAGAGTGGGATGTCCAAGCATCAGTGCACCAAGACTTGTCACATGAGGGCGCTGAAAAATTGACTCTAAAATGTTTAACACAAACTTGAAGTGTCAGACTTAATGCTCAGACTCAATAAAATAGAGCATCCATGGTAGAGAGGCAGTTTGTGCAATGCTAATAAAGCTCGGAGCGTCGGAGTTCAGAGTTCAAATCCTGTGCCTACTGCAAGGAGTTTATATGTTCTCCGCATGGCCACATGGATTTCCTCCCACAGTCCAAAGATTATGGTTAAGACTGTAGGTTAATTAGTCGTAACTTGTCCTGTTTTTAAGCTAGGGTTAAATAGGTGGGTTGCTGGGCGATGCGGCTCATTGAGCTACAAGGGCCTGCTCCATGCTTTATCTCTAAATAAAAAAAAATTGGATAGGTATATGGACAGGAAAGGAATGGAGGGTTATGGGCTGAGAGCAGGTTGATGGGACTAGGTGAGAGTAAGTGTTCAGCACAGACTAGAAGGGCTGAGATGGCCTGTTTCTGTGCTGTAATTGTTATATGGTTATATGGTTAAAATAAAATAAATCTGTGAATTACTGAGTAACATCTAGGCAAACCTGCAGGACTTTCAGAAAAGATGAGTGTAGTACTAATTGTCCAGCACTTTCAAAGGGTTAGCAGAAATATGATGGTCCAATGGCCTCATCTGCAAAGCATAATTACAGGATTCAATATTTATTTCAGTTCCATCACATCATTCATAACACAATAGGTTATTGGCATTGGATCATGACTCACTAGGAAGACTGAACAAGAACTGAAATTAATATTATGATAATCAATAGTAATAACTGTGGAGAGGATGCACTGGCAGGGTCTATACAGTATTACCACAGTTTGATAAATAACTGATTTATTTCAATAAACACTTTTTTATATATACTAAGTAAGAAAGAAAGAAAATTAGGGAACTTTGCAGCACAATCAGCGTGAATTAATCAGATTATATCAAAGTATTGTTAATTTTTGCTTGTATTTGTATGGTCTTATGATATCTTGCTACTTTAAATCACAGTCTATTAACTTATCCCTCTCAATGGGAGTGATGGAGATCAGTCTATCTTTCATTAATTTTGATTTTTGTTTCCATTGATCAAGTAAGAATTTAAAAAAATCTAACTTGACAGTGATGTGGTGAATGTGTCAACCTGGACTGAAGATTAGTTATCACATGGATGATGGAAATACGGGAAAATAGAAATCTTTTCACAGGTAGAGAATGTAAATAGCTAAGTGTCCCAAGGATCATTTGTAGTAATATTTTGTAGTAATGTTCCGGAGGAGGAGGCAGTGTAGGATTGCCAAGTGTACTGATGATATGAAATAGGTGGGAGAGCATGTTCAGATGAGAACCCTGCAATCAGCTATAGTGAGTGGGGGGGAAACCTGGAAAATGGAAAATTGTGTGTTTTTGCACCTCAGTAAGAGGGCTATTGTATAAGTGGAGAGAACAAATGAGGAAAAAGGAATTTGGCACTGAGCACAAATAACAAAAGTTACAGGCAGGCATAGATTATAGTTAGGAAAGTATTGTTGCATTTATTGCAAAAGGATCAGGAATTAGAAACAGGGGGCATATTGTTATTATTTAACATGCGTTGGGAGATTATATCTGGAATATGCACCCTGTTCTGGTCCTCATATTTAAAAGATTTGAGGCAGTTCAAAAGAGATTTGCTAGGTCAGTTGATGGGATGAGAAAGATGGCCAGTAGGATAGCAGCACGTTCGGATGCAACGGTTTCTTAGAGGCCAAACAAACATGCTTTTTTTTCTTTGTTAAATGTGTTTTTTTACAATTGCAAGACAATTCAACTCCAAGAACTTTGGGATTGCAGGGTTACTCCATCAGTGAACTGCTCATCAAACAGAGCAGCTGGATTGATATCAGTTGTGGAGCCAGCCGAGGTGTCAAAGGGACCAGCTAGGATGTCAGTGAAGGAGCCAGTTGGGATGTCGGAGAAGTTGGTTTGAGTTCAGAGGAGCTGGCCTGGCTGTAGATCTGCTGCTGCCTACTACTTGAAGGCATTGGAGTTGGTCCACGAAGGTGGCATGAAGTAGAACTGTGGGAGATTGTCTCAGATATTTCACTGCAATAGCGAAACTCTGTTGGACAGTGATAATGTAAGTTGCTGCAGGTCTGTTACCCTTGTCTGATGGTGCAACAAACCATGTAGCTGTGTAGACTCGATTATAGCAAGGACTAGGCCTCAATTTGTGTGCTTGCCTGCTGCTGCAGACCAAGTGAGGAAATGTCAGAGGCAGTACAGCATGGTGTCTGCACTTGGCTGGGGTATTGCCTGAAGAATTTGGACCTGCATTCTTTGGAGGTGAGAAGGATAAGTAATGGAAACAAATATGATCATGAGGTGGCAGAACAAGGTAGATGTTGAGATTTTCTACTGGAAAGGGAACTCAAACTAGGGACCATGGCTAAAAGAGAAATGCATGATCAGTTACAACTGGAGTGCTTATGAACATCTTTGTGCAGAAGATAGTGAATCACTAAAAGATTCGCCGAGGAGGTAGATATGTGTTTGAAAGGTTGAGATGTGGACAAGTTTTGTTTTACCTTGGATGGCACTACAATTCCATCCATCACTGAGCAGCCAGTCAAGAGCTTGGGGAAGGTCTTCGACTATAGTCTCAGAGATGCAGCTGCCGTCCGATCAACTTTCAAGGAGCTTGAGAGCTGGCTCACCACAATGGACAAGTCAGGCTTACCTGGAAGGTTTAAAGCCAGGATTTACCAGCATGGCATCCTACCCTGAATCTTATGGCCGTTACCGGTATATGAGGTGCCTGTAACAACAGTGGAGTTGCTGGAGAGAAAGGTCAGTAACTACCTTCAAAGGTGGCTGGGCCTACGTCACAGTCTGAGCAGCACAGCACCATACGGATGGTGCAATAAGCTGCGACTTCTCTTCAGCTGCCTGGATAAGGAGTTCAGGGTTTCCTGCACAGGAGAAATGTTGCAGTACAGGTATTCCAAAGACCCTAAAGTGACAGCAGCTGGCATCCAGGTATGGACGGACAGGAAGTGGAGGGCGCAGGAAGGTTCGGTGGTAGCAGAGTCCCGGCTGAGACACAGGGCTCTGGTGGGGATAGTGTCAACTGGGTGAGCGTGTTTGGGCTCCTTTTCACAACCTTGCTATGACAAGGCCAAAGGCAAGGACAGACGCCAACTAGTCCTGGAGGAAGTGTGGGCCAGCATTGAAGAGGAGAGGAATAGCAGGATGGTGGGCATGTGGCAGCAGGGAGCATGGACAAGGTAGGAAGGTGCACTGGAGTGGAAAGTCTCCTGGTCTGACATCTGGCAGGAAGAACCCCAGCGCATTAAATTTATGATCCAGGCTGTCCATGATGTCTTACCAAGCCCTGCAAACCTCCATGTCTGGGGCAAGAGTGATACACCAGCATGTCCACTCTGTCCAGGAAGAGGATCACTGCAGTACATCCTTAGCAGCTGCTCCAAAGCCTTGGGGGAAAGTCGCTTCTGGTGGCGTCATGACCAGGTGCTGAAGGTAGTGGCAGAGAGCATTGCGATGGTCATGACCACCAGTAAACAGAGTGGTCAGAGGAAGAACATCTCCTTTGTCAGAGCCAGAGCACAGACCCTACATCAGCCCAGACCAGCATCATCATCGGGCTTGCTTAGCACCGCAGCAGATTGGCTGCTTTAAGTTGACCTGGGGAGGCAGCTGAAGTGTCCCGACAATATCGCAACAACTTCGCTGAGGCTAGATGTGGTACTTTCTTCAGTGTCCTCGAAGCAGGTTGTACTTATTGAGTTGACAGTCCCCTGGGAGGACCGCATTGAGGAGGCAAATGAGCAGAAGCGGGCCAAGTACCAGGAGCTGGTGGAGCAGTGCTGGAGGCAAGGCTGGAAGGCTCGCTGTGAGCCCATTGAAGTAGGGTGCAGGGGTTTTGCCGGCCACTCACTCTGCAGAGTCTACATCCTACTTGGCATCAGTGGGGCTGGCAAGAGGAAAGCTATCAGGACCATCACAGAGGGCACCGAGAGAACCTCCAGATGGCTATGGATCAGGAGGGGTGATCCTTGGGCCAATGCTGCTAGGACACAAGCTGGGGTCTGATCAAGCCTGGCTGGGTCGCCTGAGCGAGGGTGTATGATGTTGAAAGACCCGAAACACCCGACGACCCCAGGTTACATCACTGATGATGTGTCCCAGCGCATCCGCAGGGTGTGTCTCAGAATCAGATAAGCAATTGAGAGCAATGGAAAAGTTGCACAGAAAGAGAGTCGACTTTTAGGGTGGATCAGCTGTAATAATCTATAATGATGGGGCAGGTATGAGGGACCAGGTGGCCAGCTTTTACTTTCTTGTATGTTCTTGTAACTTGCTATTTCTTATTGTACATCAGTTACAGTTACTGATGTAAAATACCGTAAATAATAGTAAGTATATATCACAGGTCCATTGGTTGGCATCACAGTTTCTATGCTGGCTCAGATAGAGTCTATGCTGTACATCAAAGAATTACCTGGACATTAATATCCCTAGCATAGGCAGATGGCCTATGTTAGGGCTAGGGCTTTGCATGAGGAACCTCCAATATTCCTACTGCAGGAGCTTAGCACACAACAGTAGGACAAGCAAAGTCATTCGGGGACATGAGCAAACATGCAAACATACGAGGAAAGTTGATGAGGGTAAAGCAGTGGATGTTGTCTATATGGACTTCAGTAAGGCCTTTGACAAAGTTCCGCATGGAAGGTTAGTTAGGAAGGTTCAATTGTTAGGTATTAATATTGAAGTAGTAAAATGGATTCAACAGTGGCTGGATGGGAGATGCCAGAGAGTAGTGGTGGATAACTGTTTGTCAGTTTGGAGGCCGGTGACTAGTGGTGTGCCTCAGGGATCTGTACTGGGTCCAATGTTGTTTGTCATATACATTAATGATCTTGATGATGGGGTGGTAAACTGGATTAGTAAATTGCCGATGATACTAAGGTAGCTGGCATTGTGGATAATGAAGTAGGTTTTCAAAGCTTGCAGAGAGATTTAGGCCAGTTAGAAGAGTGGGCTGAACGAATGCAGATAAGTGTGAGGTACTACATTTTGGTAGGAATAATACAAATAGGACATACATGGTAAATGGTAGGGCATGGAAGAATGCAGTAGAACAGAGTGATCTGAGAATAATGGAGCATAGTTACCTGAAGGTGGAATCTCATGTGTATAGGGTGGTGAAGAAAGCTTTTGGTATGCTGGCCTTTATAAATCAGAGCATTGAGTATAGGAGTTGGGATGTAGTGTTAAAATTGTATAAGGCCAAATTTGGAGTATTGTGTACAGTTCTGGTCACCGAATTATAGGAAAGGTATCAACAAAATAGAGATAGTACAGAGAAGATTTACTAGAATGTTACCTGGGTTTCAGCACCTAAGTTACAGGGAAAGGTTGAACAAGTTAGGTCTTTATTCTTTGGAGTGTAGAGGGTTGAGGGGGGACTTTATAGAGGTATTTAAAATTATGAGGGAGATGGAGTTGACGTGGATAGGCTTTTTCCATTGAGAGTAGGGGTGATTCAAACGAGTGGACATGAGAGTTAGGGGGCAAAAGTTTAAGGGTAACACGAGGGGGAATTTCTTTACTCAGAGAGTGGTAGCTGTGTGGAACGAGCTTCCAGAAGTGGTAGAGGCAGGATCAGTATTGTCATTTAAAGCAAAGTTAGATAGGTATATGGACAGGAAAGGAATGGAGGGTTATGGGCTGAGTGCGGGCCAGTGGGACTAGGTGAGAGTAAGCGTTTGGCACAGACTTGAAATGCCAAGATGGCCTGTTTCCATGCTGTAATTGTTATATGGTTATATATGGTTATAATGAGACTTTGCTGGAGTAACACAACCCAGAAATAGGACCTTTGGCCAACCAACTCTGCGTCATCCATTATTTATTCATTAACATTAACTCTACTTTTATTCTGCCTCTACATAGTAACTGCCTCAGAATGCTACCACACAAGTACACAAGATGCAACTTACAGAGGACAATCCATCTACAATGGACATATCTTTGGGAAGAAATCAAAGTAGCCAAATAAAACCGACACAATCACAGGGATAGTGTGTATACTTCACACAGGCACTACTTCAGGTCAGGATTGAACCTTGTTTGCTGGAGCCATGATGCAGTGACTCTAGTGACGTCATCACTGTGCTATCAATTCACTTACAATGATATCTATTTTGTCTTGTTGGACCATGTAAGTATGATTTGGAATGTTTATTTAGTTGGGGATTTCTATCTCAGAGTGCATGGAAGTCATTCTGTCCCTTGAGCAGGTGCTGAGAAACTATGTTCTTGACCTACGACAGTCCAGTAAAGGCAGCACCACACTCCTCTAGGATAGGAAGCTCCAAGAATTTGATCCCATGGCGAAGGAGGAGCTCAGATGCTTTTCCTAATCTGCACAGTACAGTCATGGAGGCAAACAAGTAGGGATGTCCCCTTACAATTGCTGTTCTTCTCCTAGCTGTGGTTCAATAGTTCAATAGTTCCATTTAATATCAGGGAATGTATACAATATAATCCTGAAATTCTTGTTCTTTGCAGACATCCCCAAAAACAGAATAGTGCCCCAAAGAATGAATGACAGTAAAACATTAGAACCCCAAAGCACCTCTACTTCTCCCTCCCACACACACTCAACAGCCTCTCATACCTCCACCCGCTTCTGCAAAAAATGCATCTGCACCCTCCACCCACCAAGCAAGCAATAGCAAAGCCCCCAAGAGAGGCCATGATCTGCAGTACAACAAAAACAAATCATTCACCCAACAATCTGACATCTCACAGTCTCTGTCTCTCCCCGGTATAGGGAGAGAGTGGCATCACTCTTTCACAGCAAGAGGGGGGACAAAATAAAACAAATTGCTGATTTGCAAAATTAAAGTCTGCCACATCGCTTTTTTCTGAGTTCTCCAACTTGAGAATCAGCAATAAACTCTTCCCCTACCAACAAGAGGGAGAGAGGAAACACATAATTCACTGAGTACAGAGCCTCCAAAAGCTGATCCTCTACTTCCGCTACTCCGTTTTCTCCCACAACACTTCAGTTGCAGTAGCGACATAGAATCAGACCATCCACAGGGTCACAAAGCCTTGGAATCCTCAAAGCACGCTCGTCTTCTAGGCTGCATCTCTGGGATTTCGAAAAGCGGCTGGTAATGAGTCTTGGAAGTGGGTCCCACTGCCACAAAGAACCAAAGCCTAAGTGTATCTCCAGGTCAGCTTTTTCAACAGAACCCCATCCACCCTGAAAAGGATATTAAAGATAGAAATTAAGCTGTTTCTGCAGATGAGCTTGAAGGATTTGCTGATGTGCTATTGTCGCTCTGCCCCTTCACAGAATATTTCCATTTGTTTACATAGAATTCTTGTGAAGGTGTCATAGTGTATTTTGCGTGCATCCAGAGAAGATTGGACTCTGCAGTCGTGGAGTGTTGTGGAGAGAGGCTGCTATAGTGTTTGCATAGAAATCAATCAGTGTGGCTTGTGATATACTATATTAGACATCCTGAGTGTTGTCAGAATTAGAGTCAGAATCAGGTTTATTATCACCGGCATGTGTCATGAAATTTGTTGACAGTAGCAGCAGTTCAATTCAATACATAATATAAAAGAAAAGGTAAAAATAAATAAATAAGTAAATCAATTACTGTATATGTATATTGAATAGATTAAAATCATGCAAAACAGAAATAATAAATATTTTAAAAATGAGGTAGTGTTTATGGGTTCAATGTCCATTTAGGAATCAAATGGCAGACGGAAAGAAGCTGTTCCTGAATCTCTAAGTGTGTGCCTTCAGACTTCTGTACCTCCTACCTGATGATAACTGTGAAAAAAGGGCATGCCCTGGGTGCTGGGCATCCTTAATAATAAACACTGCCTTTCTGAGACACAGCTCCTTAAAGATGTTCTGCGTATTTTGTAGGCCAGTACCCAAGATGGAGCTGACTAAATTTACAACCCTCTGCAGCATCTTTCAGTCCTGTGCAGTAGCCTCCCCCCCATACCAGGCAGTGATACAGCCTGAACATCCACAGAAGTTCTTGAGTGTATTTGTTGACATGTCAAATCTCTTCAAACTCCTAATCAAGTATAATTGATGTCTTGCCTTCTTTATAACTACTTTGGTACGTTGGGACCAGATTAGATCATAAGACTATAAGATTTAAAGCAGAAGTAGGCCATTTGGCCCATCAAGTCTGCTCTGCCATTCAATCATGGGCTGCTCACTTCATCCAGTCATCCCCACTCCCCTGCTTTCACCCCATACCCTTTGATGCCCTGGCTAATTAAGAACCTATCTATCCCTGCCCTAAATACACCCAATGACTTGGTAAATTCCACAGATTTACCACCCTCTGACTAAAGTAATTTCTCCACATCTCAGCTCTAAAAGGAGGTCCTTCAATCCTGAAGTCATGCCCTCTTGTCCTAGAATCCCCTACCATGGGAAATAACTTTGCCATATCTAATATGTTCAGGCCTTTTAACATTTGGAATGTTTCTAGGAGATCCCCCATCATTCTCCTGAACTCCAGGGAATACAGCCCAAGAGCTGCCAGACGTTTCTCATATGGTAACCTTCTCATTCCTGGAATCATTCTCGTGAATCTTCTCCAGACTCTCTCCAATGTCAGTATATCCTTTCTAAAATAAGGAGCCCAAAACTGCACACAATACTCCAGGTGTGGTCTCACAAGTGCCTTAAAGAGCCTCAACATCACATCCCTGCTCTTATATTCTATACTTCTAGAAATGAATGCCAACGTTGCATTCACCTTCTTCACAACCGACTCAAACTGCAGGCTAACCTTTAGGCTATCTTGCACAAGGACTTCCAAGTCTCTTTGCATCTCTGCATTTTGAATTCTCTCCCTACCTAAATAATAGTCTGTCTGTTTATTTCTTCCAGGATGATTTAACCCTTTCACATTAAAACTGAGTATATTAATAATTTGGCCCATTTTTAGAATTATTTAACAGAAGGGTTAAAATGTATGTTAAAACCAATCCATAAACCTTGAGAAATGGTAACCAAGCAATAAGTTGGCTAAAGACAAATTTGAAACCAGCTTCTGAGAGAAAAAAACATCCCCTCCGCCCACCTCCCAAAGAAAGAAAACCGACCAATAGAAAACCGGCATCTACAACTACAGACAACACCCCCCCCAAAAAAAAACCTGGTGATCACTCTAATTAGTTTCAAGATTGTTTATATTTCAACCTAGACTAAACAATATCCAAACACGAAATTCAATTCTCGTATATCAAAAATACAGTATTAAAAATACAAAGGAAATTAGTTACAAAGGTTTACCGAAAGTAAAAGATACCATTATTCATACAGAAAGGCATTAAACATTTAATCTTATGTCTTCATAAAAAAACAGACTAATCAGTTAGCTTTCAAATTTAAGAAAATCTTTATGCTTCAGCATTCAAATGAAACCATTCAAAGGGTCCATCTTCAATGCGATTCTCAGTCAAACCAGGTAGCCAAGGGACAGATTAAAGCCCTTATTAAAAAAATTCCAACAAAGCTTGTTTAAACTTAGCACATTCCTGCATAACTTCAAGCAAATAGTCTTCGGGACTCTTCATATTCCACCCTATCATGTTTTGATGGGATTTGCAAATTAAAAGTTTCTCGTTTAATCTTGTGTCTTCATGCAAAGACAAATTAAACAGTTAGCCTTAGGATTTTAAAAACCTTTGTGCTTCAGCAGTTGATTGAAACCATACGAAAGAGCCATTTTTAAGTGTGATTCTGAGATGAGCTGGATAGCGAAGGGAGGGTTTAAAACCCTTGTTAAAACACTTGGACATAACTTCTTTGAACTAAGCATGTACACAACGCTGATGAAGGTTCTCGGCCCGAAACATTGGCTACTCTTTTCTCATGGATGCTGCCTGACCTGCTGAGTTCTTCCAGCATTGTGTACATATTCTTTGATCAATAATAATCAATAATGCACCTTCAACGAGATTCACGTATTAACAATTCCTTTGTTGTAAATTCATGAAAACAGGTTATTACGGATCTTGGTCTATCTCTGTTTGGAGGTCTAAACACGGGAGACCTGTGTGCTCAATCAATCATAGGCAAAGGCGCCAAAATTTCTGGAAATAATTCTTGCAGAAAGTTTGCAAAGAATTCCATAGGATGATTACCTTTGATTAATTCTTCGAGATCCAGAACCCGTAGGTTGTTCCTTCTACTTCTATTTTCAATGTTGATAATCTTCTGTTGTAAATTTTTGTTGGACTTCGATTGCTTTTCACAAAGCTTTTGCAGTTCATCCACTTCCGTTTCCAGAGATGACAAAGTTGCTTCATTAATTTTAATACGTTTATCATGTTCATTAAGAGTTAGCTGAGTAGAATTCAGTTTACCATCTATTTGTTTAAATTCAGAGCTGAATTGTTGAAACTTCTCAGAGGCTTCTCGTGTCTGACTTTGCAGCAAATCCAAAAGAGAATCCAAAGAAGCAGGGGGATCATCCTTTTTAGTACCTCTGCCACCCCCTAATGTAGCCATAATAAAAAAAATCACACTTAAAAAGGAAGTTTCAAGACAGGTTGGAAATAGTAAGATAATTAGAGTTGGAGCAATGGGAGATTGCTGTTAGTCCATCAGCCACCACCAGGAAATCTGGGGAAGTTTTAACCCTTCAGATTTCAGGTGGCCGAGCACCTTCAGTAGCCTCACTTCATGTTCCTCCAAGGTGGATCCAAATACTATGAAGTCATCCAAATACACCAACACCTCAAGCAAGCTCATATCCCCCACCATCTTCTCCATGACCCACTGGAAGTTTGCAGGGGCTCCTGATATGCCTTGGGGCATCCTTTCGAACTGGAAGAATCCCAGGGGACATATAAATGCCATCTTCTCTTTGTCGGTTTCACTCATGAGGATCTGGTAATATCCACTCCTCGAATCCAGCACACTAAAACAGTTCACACCACTCAGACAGGCCAAAGCATCTTCGACCCTTGAGACTATATACTGATCAGGGACGGTGCGCCTGTTCAGAGTCCTAAAGTCCACACACGTTCTTCTTCCCGGCCACTACTATTGGGGACACATAGGGGCTTCAGGACTCAGCAATGATCCCTGCTTCCATCAACTTACACAAATGCTGCACACATCTTCCACATCTGCAGGGGCCAGTCACTGCGACCTCTCTCTAAACGGGGTGTCCTCAGTCACCCAGATAGTGTGACGAGTGCTCTTGGAACAACCCACATCAAATTCTCTAATGGAAAAGGTACCTTCCAGCTTCAACATCTTCTCTACCATCCTCCTCTTCCAACCCGGTGGCACCGTGGAGTCCCGAAGTTGAATGACTCAGCGGTCAACTTTCCTCCCATTTCCAATAGTTTCTCCCCTGCGTGCCTCACGGAGGCTCTAGACATTACCGTCACTGGGAATAAATGCGCCAGGGGCATCCCCCGCTTGAAGGTGACCTTCCTCTTTGTAGTATTCCTGATGATCACTGCCATCCTGCTCGCCTGTACAACCGAGGGCTTCTGCAAATCTGGCCTCACCAGTAGCCCAGCTGGAAATCCCAACTCACCCTCGTGGTCTTCCGGAGCGTCCACTAAGAGAGCTTTGCCCTCAGGCACTCCAGGAAATTTAGGGATCCCCATCACTCTCGCTACTTCCCTGGGCCATACCAGCATTGGCTTCAACTGGATGAACCACAAAGTCCCTCATTTAAATTTGGTATCCGGCCCAATGCTGCCAAGGCACTTCCTCAAAAGCAGCTCAAAGATTGGGTGCATGGACAATGTCCCCAGAAAGCTCTCACCAGCCTTCTCCTTGCAGGCCCACATGAGCCTCCTCACAAGAGGGTTGCTGGTCCCCACCAGAACTGAAACGCCGTCCGTCTCAACAGGGTCTGGACAAACCAGCAGCACTGTATTGAGAACCTCAGACACTCCCACATCGGCCTCCGAGAACTCCAGTTTCATTGACAAATAACGGTTGTATGGATAATCACTGGCACTGAGACCCCAAATCTCCAGAGCACTGAATGGTGTCAAGGATAAATGCTTCAGATACTGGTTGTAAAATGAACGGTACAGTAACGTGACCTGCGACCTGGTGTTGACTATGGCTTTAGCGTAAATACCCTCTATCCATAGCGACACATGGAGTGTGGTCCCACTAAGCCTTCAGGAATAGGGTCTTTTGCTTGGTACATTGCTGGAACGTGTTCCCCCCAGAGACACCAGGCCACGCCCTCACTGGGTCTCCTTTAGGTTTTCCCAATGACTCTCTCTGCTGAGGTGCCCTAGGGCTCACTCTGCTTCTAGCGTGACACCTGCTGCCAGCAGCTCTCTGCATTGTGCGTCCCTTTGGGGAATCCGTCCCCCATCAGCTCCATCATATTGGGGGGGGTCACATTTGCTGATAACAGTTGATATATCTCCGTTCTCAACTCTGCCACAATCTCCTCTACCACTCCCTTGGGTAGGCTGATTGTGGTCACCACCGCAGGGGACCACTACCGAGGACGGTACCCTGCTGACTTGAGTCCTCCCATGCCTCCGCTGCGTTCTCCTCTTCCCGTACCTCTCTGATCAGCTCAACCAAAGATGGAGGAGGGCACATCTTATGAGACTGTTGGAGACCCCACACAATCAGGTCATGGGACTGGGTGCCCTTGGCTATCTGGTCCATTCTTAACTGATCCACCTCAGCTGCCTGAATGACCCTTCAGCACCACAAGCAATTTGGCTGCTTCTCTAAGCCGAAAAATAAAAGCAGAAAGCTTCTCTCCCTTCCCCTGAAGCATTATTAGTCAACATCTGTACTTGATAACAGATCAAAGATTTTGAAAGTAATTCAATAAAGGTCTCCACAATGTTAAAAAGTCTTGTCTTGATTCAGAAATTGAACAATGAATCTTCTCTAAGTTTAAGCATGATATAACATCGCTTAGCCATTGAGCATGAGTAGGCGGAGCAACACCCTTCCACCTAAGCAACAATGCCCTCCTAGCTATAAGAGAAATAAAAGCCAAAATATGCAAATCAGGTGTCTCCAAGATAATATATTTTCCTCCAACAATACCGAATAAGACAGTCAAAAGGTTTAGTTTAAAATTTACTTTAAAAAGTACAAAAAAAATTTGAAATACTTCCTTCCAGTATTTTTCAAGACTCAGATATGTCCCGAACATATGAATTAATGAAGCCTCTCCATTGTTACATTTATCACAATAGGAAAATATACCTGAACAAAAACGAGACAGCTTATCTTTAGTCATATGGGCCCTATGGACATCACATAGCATCCAATGGAATCAACTCTGAACGTAGCCCCCACAATTGTAACTCTTAATATTGTAACAGCTTAAATTAGGGGGTGTAACCCCCTGCCCGGCCAAACTTAAGAAATCTCATTTGGGTTGATGCTATGCAATGTGTCCTCTGTTACAAATCAGTACCCTGAAATAACAAACAGTACACAATATGCAATTAAACGATTAGCTTTATAACTCTTACTTTGACTAAATGGTTAGTAGAGAAACAAAATAAAAAAGGGCTCCAAATCTTATTAAACAGTCTGTGCACAAAGTTGGAGCTCACTCATAGGCCAATCAGTCCCCATCGACCTCCTCCGATCATTGCTGCCCATCGGACCCTTGCTCCGAATCCACCCCGTCTGGCAGCCTACCAAATCTCTCCATTCGCGTCTTCTCTCTTCATCTCCCTCTCTCTCTCCAGCAAAAGCCCATGAAATTAACTGCTTCCAGATTCACAAGGTAGGGCAACAAAATCCTGATTGGCTAAGCTGCATCCATAGTCCTGTTATCTCCAGCCATAACCCAAACATTGCTGCTACAGAGAAACTGTTACTTCAGCAGTGAAACCTTACAGCGCATTACGCAGCTCTTCCAGGTGAGGCAGAAATTCTCATGCAATTCTCAAACCTGGTCTACTGCATTCTGTGCTTGTGATGTGACATCCTTTACAATGTTAAACCAAGTGTATTGCACAGCATCTGCATTCTGGCTACAACACACAATCTCAATCTGCTGGGTACATGCCATTTGAAATGTCTTTCTCCCTCCCACACTGACTGGCCTGTCATCAGTCTCCTGCATTGTTATGGAGAAGCCAACCTCAAAGCATTTTACAGTCATTTGGATGTGCAGTCAGTCAGGTAGTAAACATGACTTGTGGGAAAGACCCCTCACCAAAAGCCAGATGGTAAAATTGAGGTCCATGTTATTGAAGCGGGCTACAGTAGGAATGGGGAAGAAGCTTAAAGTCAGAAAGCTGAGAGCAGTGGTAACTAATTGTTTCTCAGGCTGGAGGAAGTGGACAGTGGTGCTTCCCAGGGGTCATTGCCACAGTTTTTGATACTTGTTATCAATCATGCATAGTATTTCCAAATTGTGGATGAAACAAAACTTGGGAGAATAGTGAACTGTGGAAGAATGGGGGAGACTGTTAGAAGAATATAGGCAGGCTGGATGAATGGGCAGGCAAGTGATGGATGGAATGAGAGGCAAAATGGACTGAAGGAGCATTTCCAAATAGTGTGCAGGGCCAGCAGCATCAATGTGTTTGAAAGTGGCAGGACATGTTGAGAGAGTGGTTGGTAAAGTACACGAGATCCTTCAATTCATAAGTTGAAATGCAGAGTACAAGAGTAGGGAAGTTATGATTAGCATGTAAAGAACATTGTTTTGGTTACAACTGGAGTATTGCATGCAAGTATTTCACTATTTAAGAAGGGTTTGAAAGTCCTCAGGAAACTGTGAAAAGAATTAATCAAGTCAAATTGAGTTTATTGTCACCTCTACAAGTACAGTGAGTGTAAAGCTTTATACTGCCAACAATCACAATCAGGATTTAATTTCTGCTGCTGTCTGTAAGGAGTTTGTATGTTCTCTCTGTTACTGCATGGGTTTCCTCCATGTGCTCCAGTTTTCTTCTACATTCCAAAGTCATACAGGTTAGGAAGTTGAAGACATGCTATGAATCACTAGAAGCATAGTGACACTTGTGAGCTGTCACCTATACATCCTTGGATTGTGTTGATCATTGATGCAAACAATGCATTTTGCTATATGCTTTGATATTTCAATGTACTTATGACAAGTAAAGCTAATCTAATCTACTCCAGAGGACTGAAACTGGCAAATGTAATAGGGATTACCCTGAGAAGTATAGACCAGTGTGTCTTACATAGAAGTGTGTCTTTTGGAAGAAGACAGCGAGGCTTTGAGTGGAAGTGCGGTGGCGGCCATTTTCAAATTGCTTCTCAGATCAGAGTTCTGAGAGGCGGGACTGCGCAGGCGCGTGAAGGAGGCCTGGGAAGGAGGGAAGATATAAAAAGAACACAGCCTTAAGCAGCGGGCAGCTTCGTTTGCGGGCAGCGGAGTGAGCCGGGAGCAGAGTGTAGCGCTTGGGCGGAAGAGGGCACAGTAGGCTTATCTTTTAGTTCTCCTTGTTATTTTCAGTTATTCGGGAAGTATGAGTGTGAGGGCAGCTTGTTGTTTTCGGTGTCGGATGTGAGAGATCCTGGAGTCTCCGAGCCTCCCGGACGTCCACATCTGCGCCGGGTGCGCCGAACTGCGGCTCCTGAGGGACCGAGTTAGGGAACTGGAGCTGCAGCTGGATGACCTTTGCCTGGTCAGGGAGAGCGAGGAGGTGATAGAGAGGAGTTACAGGCAGGTGGTCACTCCAGGGCCACGGGAAGCAGATAGGTGGGTCACGGTCAGGAAGGGGAAGAGGCAGGTACTAGAGAGTACCCCGGTGGCTGTACCCCTTGGCAATAAGTACTCATGTTTGAGTACTGTTGGGGGGGACAGCCTACCTGGAGGAAGTGACAGTGGCCGGGCCTCCGGCACAGAGGACGGCCCTGTAGCTCAGAAGGGTAGGGATAGAAGAAAGAAGACCATAGTAATAGGGGACTCGATAGTCAGGGGTTCAGACAGGCGGTTCTGTGAAGGTGATCGGGAGTCCCGGATGGTAGTTTGCCTCCCTGGTGCCAGGGTTCGAGATGTTTCTGATCGCGTCCAAGATATCCTGAAGTGGGAGGGTGAGGAGCCAGAGGTCGTGGTACATGTAGGTACCAATGACATAGGTAGGAAAGGGGAAAAGGTCCTGAAACGCGAGTATAGGGAGTTAGGAAGGCAGTTAAGAATCTCGGGATTACTGCCTGTGCCACGCGACAGTGAGAGTAGGAATGGAATTAGGTGGAGGATGAATGCGTGGCTGAGGGATTGGAGCAGGGGGCAGGGATTCAAGTTTCTGGATCATTGGGACCTCTTCTGGGGCAGACGTGACCTGTTCAAGAAGGACGGGTTACACTTGAATCCTGGGGGGATCAATATCCTAGCGGGGAGGTTTGCTAGGGCTACAGGGCAGACTTTAAACTAGTAAGATGGGGGGGGCGGGAATCAATTTGAGGAAGCTATGGGAGAGGAGGTTAGTTCACCAGTAGAGCAAGTAAGTAGACAGTGTGTGAGGGAGGAAAGGCAGGTGATGGAGAAGGGATGCGCTCAGTCCGAAGATGTAGGGGAGAAGAAAGAAAAGGATAATAAATTTGAATGCATTGTTAGGGATGAAAAGAGAGGAGGAGGTGGAGAGTATCTTAAATGTATCTATTTTAATGCTAGGAGCATTGTAAGAAAGGTGGATGAGCTTAAAGCGTGGATTGATACCTGGAATTATGATGTTGTAGCTATTAGTGAAACATGGTTGCAGGAAGGGTGTGATTGGCAACTAAATATTCCTGGATTTAGTTGCTTCAGGTGTGATAGAGTAGGAGGGGCCAGAGGAGGAGGTGTTGCATTGCTTGTCCGAGAAAATCTTATGGCGGTGCTTTGGAAGGATAGGTTAGAGAGCTCCTCTAGGGAGACTATTTGGGTGGAATTGAGGAATGGGAAAGGTGTAGTAACACTGATAGGAGTGTATTATAGGCCACCTAATGGGGAGCGTGAGTTGGAAGAGCAAATGTGTAAGGAGATAGCAGATATTTGTAGTAAACACAAGGTGGTGATTGTGGGAGATTTTAATTTTCCACACATAGATTGGGAAGCTCATTCTGTAAAAGGGCTGGATGGTTTAGAGTTTGTGAAATGTGTGCAGGATAGTTTTTTTGCAACAATACATAGAAGTACCAACTAGAGATGGGGCAGTGTTGGATCTCCTGTTAGGGAATGCGATAGGTCAGCTGATAGATGTATGTGTTGGGGAGCACTTCGGGTCCAGTGATCACAATAGCATTAGCTTCAATATAATTATGGAGAAGAACAGGACTGGACCTAGAGTTGAGATTTTTGATTGGAGAAAGGCTAACTTTGAGGAGATGCAAAGGGATTTAGAGAGAGTGGATTGGGTCAAGTTGTTTTATGGGAAGGATGTAATAGAGAAATTGAGGTCATTTAAGGGTGAAATTATGAGGGTACAGAATCTTTATGTTCCTGTTAGGTTGAAAGGAAAGGTTAAAGGTTTGAAAGCGCCATGGTTTTCAAGGGATATTAGAAACTTGGTTCGGAAAAAGAGGGATGTCTACAATATATATAGGCAGCATGGAGTAAAGGAATTGCTCGAGGAATATAAAGAATGTAAAAGGAATCTTAAGAAAGAGATTAGAAAAGCTAAAAGAAGTTACGAGTTTGGTTTGGCAAATAAGGTGGAAGTAAATCCGAAAGGTTTCTACAGTTATATTAAAAGCAAGAGGATAGTGAGGGATAAAATTGGTCCCTTAGAGAATTAGGGTGGTCAGCTATGTGTGGAGCCGAGGGAGATGGGAGAGATTTTGAACGATTTCTTCTCTTCGGTATTCACTAAGGAGAAGGATATTGAATTGTGTAAGCTGTGGGAAACAAGTAAGGAAGTTATGGAACCTATGACAATTAAAGAGGTGGAAGTACTGGCGCTTTTAAGAAATTTAAAAGTGGATAAATCTCCGGGTCCTGACAGGATATTCCCCAGGACCTTGAGGGAAGTTTGTGTAGAGATAGCAGGAGCTCTGACGGAGATCTTTCAGATGTCATTAGAAACGGGGATGGTACTGGAGGATTAGCGTATTGCTCATGTGGTTCCATTGTTTAAAAAGGGTTCTAGAAGTAAGCATGACAATTATAGGCCTGTCAGTTTGACATCAGTGGTGGGTAAATTAATGGAAAGTATTCTTAGAGATAGTATTTATAATTATCTGGATAGACAGGATCTGATTAGGAGTAGCCAGCATGGATTTGTGCGTGGAAGGTCATGTTTGACAAACCTTATTGAATTTTTTGAAGAAGTTATGAGGAATGTTGACGAGGGTAAGGCAGTGGTTGTAGTCTATATGGACTTCAGCAAGGCCTTTGACAAAGTTCCACATGGAAGGTTAGTTAAGAAGGTTCAGTCGTTAGGTATTAATGCTGGAATAATAAAATGGATTCAACAGTGGCTAGATGGGAGATGCCAGAGAGTAGTGGTGGATAATAGTTTATCGGGATGGAGGCCGGTGACTAGCGGGGTGCCTCAGGGATCTGTTTTGGGCCCAATGTTGTTTGTAATATACATAAATGATCTGGATGATGGGGTGGTAAATTGGATTAGTAAGTATGCTGATGATACTAAGGTAGGAGGTGTTGTGGATAATGAGGTGGGTTTTCAAAGCTTGCAGGGAGATTTATGCCGGTTAGAAGAATGGGCTGAACGTTGGCAGATGGAGTTTAATGTTGAGAAGTGTGAGGTTCTACATTTTGGCAGGAATAATCCAAATAGAACATACAGGGTAAATGGTAGGGCATTGAGGAATGCAGTGGAACAGAGAGATCTAGGAATAACAGTGCATAGTTCCCTGAAGGTAGAGTCTCATGTAGATAGGGTGGTGAAGAAGGCTTTTGGAACGCTGGCCTTTATAAATCAGAGCTTTGAGTACAGAAGTTGGGATGTAATGTTAAAATTGTACAAGGCATTGGTAAGGCCAAATTTGGAATATTGTGTACAGTTCTGGTCACCGAATTATAGGAAAGATATCAATAAATTAGAGAGAGTGCAGAGACGATTTACTAGGATGTTACCTGGGTTTCAGCACTTAAGTTACAGAGAAAGGTTGAAGAAGTTAGGTCTCTAATTATTGGAGCGTAGAAGGTTGAGGGGGGGATTTGATCGAGGTATTTAAAATTTTGAGAGGGATAGATAGAGTTGACATGAATAGGCTGTTTCCATTGAGAGTAGGGGAGATTCAAACGAGAGGACATGATTTGAGAGTTAGGGGGCAAAAGTTTAAGGGAAACACGAGGGGGTATTTCTTTACTCAGAGAGTGATAGCTGTGTGGAATGAGCTTCCTGTAGAAGTAGTAGAGGCCAGTTCAGTTGTGTCATTTAAGGTAAAATTGGATAGGTATATGGACAGGAAAGGAGTGGAGGGTTATGGGCTGAGTGCGGGTAGGTGGGACTAGGTGAGATTAAGAGTTCGGCACGGACTAGGAGGGCCGAGATGGCCTGTTTCTGTGCTGTGATTGTTATATGGTTATATGGTTATAGATGGAGGAGGATTCTTAGAGACAGGACCAACGTGCATTTGCAGAAGCATGGTCTGATTTGTGTGTCAACGTGGATTTGTGAGGGGCAGGTTATGCCTCACAGGCCTGATTAAATCCTAATGGAGGAACAGAGGGACCCTGGGTTCACATCCATAGATTCCTCAAAATCACAGTACAAGTTGATAGGGTGGTTAAGAAGGTGTATGGTGTGTTGATCATTAATTGTAGGATAGAGTTCAAGAGTCATGACATAATGCTGCAGCCCTGTAAAACTCTGGTTAGAGTCTTGTGTTCAGTTCTGGTTATAGGAAACATGTGGAAGCTTTAGAGAGGGTGCAGAGATTTACCTGGATGCTTGGATTTGAAAGCATGTCTTATGAGGATAGGCTGAGCAAGCTAGTGCTTTTCTCTTTAAGAGGTGACTTGATCAAGGTTTACAAGATACATACACAAGTGGACAGCCAGAAACATTTTCTCAGGGCAGAAATAGCTAATACAAAGAGGTGTAACTTTAAGGTTAGGAGGAAAGTGTAAAAGGGGGGGGGGGATGTCAGAGGCAGGGTTTTTTACACAGAGGATAGTAGGTGTGTAGAAAACACTGCCCAGGGTGGTGATAGAGTCAGATACATTAAGGACATTTAAGAGACTCCATATGAAAGAAGAATGGAGGGCTATGGGAGAGGGAAGGGTTAGATTTATTTTGGAGTAGATTAAAGGGTTAATGCATCATTGTGGGCCGAAGGGTCTATACTAATCTCTAATGTTCTAATGGCTCTACCTTTGCTTCAAGCAGCATCACAGGCAACACAGAGAACTGATACATAAATTATAACAGACAATGAAGAAATTAAAATTTGTGTTAAACAAGATGTTAGAGGAAAAAATACTGTAATTTTTGTAAAAAGATTGAACAAGTTAGGTCTTTATTCTTTGGAGCATAGAAGGTTGAGGGGGGACTTGATAGAGGTATTTAAAATTATGAGGGGGATAGGTAGAGTTGACATGGATAGGCTTTTTCCATTGAGAGTAGGGACAAGAGGACATGAGTTGAGAGTTAAGGGGCAAAAGTTTAGGGGTAACACGAGGGGGAACTTCTTTACTCAGAGAGTGGTAGCTGTATGGAACGAGCTTCCAGTAGAAGTGGTAGAGGCAGGTTCGATTTTGTCATTTAAAAAAAAATTGGATAGGTATATGGACAGGAAAGGAATGGAGGGTTATGGGTTGAGTGCAGGTCGGTGGGACTAGGTGAGAGTAAGCATTCGGCATGGACTAGAAGGGCCGAGATGGCCTGTTTCCGTGCTGTAATTGTTATATGGTTATATTGTTAATTTACTGGGATGGTTCCAGGAACAAAGGATTCAAGCTCCAGAAGTCAGCTAGAAAAGCTGAGCAGCAGCAGAAGTTGAGATTTGACTAAGTTGGACACAGTTGCAGGGTTTAGAAAGATCAAGGGAATCTGGTCTCAATACTGGATGGTTCAAAGGCTGGGGACACTGATTAAAACTTCTTAAAAATAATACAATAAGAATGTGGAAAATGCTACATGGAGAAAGTTTGGACTTGCACTGCCTATAGGGGCAGTGGAAGCAGCAAAAACAGCTTCTTTGAAAGAGAATAAGGTAGGCACATGAGAGAGAATAATTTGCAGAGGTACAAAGAAAGAACAGAGAATGGCCCTGATGGTATTGCTATACCTGAAGCTGGCAGAAACTGGGTAAATCAAATGGCCTCACACATAAAATGCTGGTGGAACACAGCAGGCCAGGCAGCATCTATAGGAAGAAGCACAGTCAACGTTTCGGGCCAAGACCCTTATTCCTTGATACTACCAGAAGTATCAAGGTAGTTTGCAGTACACTAGCATCATAAAATAT
Source organism: Hemitrygon akajei (assembly GCF_048418815.1). Lineage (NCBI taxonomy): Eukaryota > Metazoa > Chordata > Chondrichthyes > Myliobatiformes > Dasyatidae > Hemitrygon > Hemitrygon akajei. The sequence continues at coordinate 7,895,313 of NC_133145.1, read as the reverse complement.
ACTGCATAACTACAAACTCCAGCAAGATATTGAGTCAACATTTCTCATAATTTCACTATGTTAGTGATCCATTATTGTATTTGGCTCAATATATTCTTATAAGTCATCTTCTGTGACAATTTGATTTCATTTTGGAATGCATCATGAATTACCATTAGCTGTTAGTGTAAGTAAGGATTTACTATGAGCTGAGGTATGAGTTGGCACTATGCCATGAATTTGTTCAATGATAGCTGCCTTATGGTCGGTGTTTTGCAATTTATTATTGACTATAACTTGGCAAGTTGGCTGCATTATAGTTTTCCTCCTACGACCTTTTGATAAGTTTGTTGGGTTTAATTAAACTTAAGGATTGGCTGACTGTCAGGAGAAGCTTTTCAGCTTGGAACAGATGGCAATAGAGCATGGTATAACTCTCAAATTTTCCAGACACTAGTCATTTAAGTGTGCTCACTAAATGGAAGGTAGATTGACCTGAAAATGCCAGCACAGGAAGAATTCAATAGTTCCATTTAATATCAGTGATTGTATACAATTTACAAACTGAAATTTCTTGTTTTTTGCAAACATCCACTAAAACAGAAGAGTGCCCCAAAGGATAAGTGACATCAAAATATTCGAATCCCAAAGCTCCCTACTCCCCCCTCCCACGTACAAGTAATGGTAAAGCATCAACTACTTACTCCCCCACTTACTTCAACAGAAAGAACTTCAGCACTCTCCACCCACCAAGCAAGCAACTGCAAAGCCCCCAAGAAAGACCATGATCTGCAGAACAACAAAAACTGATCGTTCAACTGACAATTCTATATACCACTGGATCTCTCACACTCTCACTCTCTCTCTCTTTCTCCCCCTCTCCCTCTCTCCTTCCCCCCCCAATAAAAAGACAGTGAGGTTTCACAGTAAGAACAGAGGCCAACAAAAGCAAACTACTCACTGACTTGCTGTGTTGAAGTCTACCACATTGCTTTTTTTCCAAGTTCTCATTGTTTTTTCCCCACCAACAAGAGAAAGAGAGAGAGAGACAGCAATTCGCTGAGTACAGAGACCTCTGAGAGCTGATCTGCTGTTCATATAACCATATAACAATTACAGCACGGAAACAGGCCATCTTGGCCCTTCTAGTCCGTGCCGAATGCTTACTCTCACCTAGTCCCACTGGCCCGCACTCAGCCCATGACCCTCCATTCCTTTCCTGTCCATATACCTATCCAATTTTACTTTAAATGACAATATTAAACCTGCCTCTACCACTTCTACTGGAAGCTCATTCCACACAGCTACCACTCTCTGAGTAAAGAAATTCCCCCTCATGTTACCCTTAAACTTTTGCCCCCTAACTCTCAACTCATGTCCTCTTGTTTGAATCTCCCCTACTCTCAATGGAAAAAGCTTATCCACATCAACCCAATCTATCCCCCTCATAATTTTAAATAACTCTATCAAGTCCCCCCTCAACCCTCTACGCTCCAAAGAATAAAGACCTAACTTGTTCAACCTTTCTCTGTAACTTAGGTGCTGAAACCCAGGTAACATTCTAGTAGTTCATGATATTCCATTTTCTCCTGCAACACTTCACTCAGTGGCACCAGCTTTGAATTGGCTTGTCCCCAGGGAAGCAAAGCCTTGGAACCCTGAAGGCACACTTGTCTTCTAGGCCACATCCCTGGGATGTTGAAAAACAGCCAGTCATTGAGCCCCAGGAGCAGGTCCCATCACCGTACAGAACTGAAGTTTGAGTGTAGCTCTAGGTCAGGGTCTTTGACAGAACCTCATCCACCTTGAAAAGGAAAAGGAGACATTAAAGGTAGAAATTAGCTGTTTCTGCAGATGGGCTTGATAACATAGCTGCTGAGTGCCATCGTAGATCTACTTGGAATTGAAATTGAAAATGGAGTTAATTAATGATTGTCACATGTACCTAGTTACATGCTTGTCTTGTATACTGTTCATACAGATCAAATTATTACATAGTGCATTGAGGTAGAAAAAGGTAAAGCAGTATCAGAATGCAAAATAATGTGTAACAGCTACAGAGAAAGTGTAATGCAGGTGTAAGATCATAACGAGGTAGATTATAAAATCAAGAGTCCATCTTATTAAAGAGGAGAAAGATGCAATGAGGAGCATTTAGAGAGTAAATATATCACATTTACTGTCATGTCTGAAATGTAGCTCCTGAAACAATGTGGGAAAGATTGAAGAAGAGGTCAAGTTTTTCACACAGAAGTTGGTGGATATATGGAATGAGCTACCAGAAGAAGAGGATGAGGCTGGTGTAATTACAATGTTTAAAAGGCATTTAACAAGGTACATAGATAGGAAAGTTTTAGAGTTTCCTACCTTGACACCTCACCATGGCATAGGAGTGACACTGGCCGAACATTCATTCTCTGGCAGGTATAACCTAGCTGTGAAGGTGATGTTCCATCGGTATAGTACTAGACTAGATCTAGTAGTAGGATCGTGGCTAGCTAAGTGCAAAGTCTGCACCCAACGAGGATGCTGGCAACAGGGCATCTGATGGTGTCTGTGGCAGATGAATCCAAAAGGGCCAATGGTACAGCCACCTTGGTGGCATGCAGAGGAACCAGAGTGCTGGTCAACGGATGGCATCACTAGACTAGTTAGTTGTCACTGCGGGGCAGCTTCCTTATCCACTAAATCTGTACACTCCTGTGTACCACTTAGCATCAGATTTGGAAGCCCAGAGAGACTATATGCTGGGGGGCACAACACTGTCTGTCTTATTACTGTGCAAGACATGTTGCAGTACTGCAGAGACTAAACTCTCAGCACAGTCAACACCGAAATCAATGGACAGCCGAAGAAGAGTGATATGGGCCAAATATAGACAAATAAGACTAACTCAGCAAGATACCTTGCTCAACATGGAATGAGTTAGCCTAAAGGGCCTATTTCATACTGTATAACTCTATGCCTCTATATTCCCATATAACAAGATAAACTGTTCGTGTGATGTTGGATAAAGTGATAATGGGCAAGAGATTTCGTCCATTTGACTAGGAATAGGCCATCAGATCCCGAACATCTACTCAGAGCGTAGACATAATATTTTAATGTCTGATCAAAGAGACAGCAAATGGAAGAGACATGCACTTGAATAGAAAATAGGAGCAAGTATATGCCACTCAGCCCCTCAAACCTGCCCCACCATTCAATATAATCGTAGTTGATTTATATATGTGCTTCAAAGGCCTTTATGTGCCAGTTCCTCATAACACCCAATTCCTTGATTTTTCAGATATTTGTCTATCTTAAGAAAAGCCCAATTATCTGAACTTTGCCACCCTAAAGGAAAGTGAATTTGTGAGGTTCACTGTCCTCTGAGAGAAGAAATCTCTACACACCTCAGTTTCAAATGACCAGCTTCTTAATTTGTAATAATGACCCTGGCTCGTGGCTGTCCCATCAGTAAAAACATCTCAACATCTACCCGGTCAAGCTCCCTTAGTATATTTTATGATTGAATAAGGCCACCTCACTTTCTTTTAAAGTTCAAGGAAAGCAGACTCAAATGATAAGACATTTGAATGACAGTTTCATTTCAGGAATTAGCCTGGTGACTCTCCTTCCGACTGCCTCCAATGTTATATCCTTTTCTTTATGTAAGGGGACAAAAATCTGTGTGCTGTTATGGTCTCATCAATACCCTGTACATGTACAACAAAACCTCTTAATTCTTTAACACTAATTCTTTTTACAATAAAGAGCAAAATTTGCCTTCTTAACTAGCTAATTGTTGGGCCAGCTTGCTAATATTTTGTACTCATGTACCAGAACATCGAGATCTCTGTGAACTTCACTCATTTGCAGTCTCTCACCAGTTAGATAATAATCTTCTGACAGAAGTGTATGGCTTCACTCTTCCCCATATTAAACTTACTTTGCCATATTTTTGCACACTCTATCAGACTATCTATGTCTTATTGCAGTCACAATGCTATCATCACAATATGCACTTCCACCTATTTTCACATTACACTGGACAACAAAGATTTTACTTCCTGGATACTCTTGGGTGTACTTTATCAATTTTGGACTGCTGATCATGAGAATCAGCATGAAATTTCCTTATCATGCACCATTTAAAAACAAAGCCTATAATTGTTATTTCAATTCATAATTCAATTCAGAATAACTGATGTCAAGATTAAGGAAGGCATTTTTGTCAGTCCACTAACCAAACAGACCATCAATGACAAGCAATCTGACCAGAGAAAAATGCATGGAAGGCATTCAAAGATGCTTCTTGGCAGCTATAAAGCATTAAACTACATGCAGCTGGTTGAGAAAATGCTTCAAGCATATAAAACCATGAAGTGCAATATGTCACCAAGGACTCATTTTCTACATTCCCATTTAGACTACTTCCCTGCAAATCTTGGTGCTGTCAGTGATGAGCATGGTGAAAGATTTCACCAGCACATTGTGGTCATGATGAAACTGTATCAGGGTAACTGGAATCCATCAATGCTGGCTGGTATAGTTGGACACTTCAGCGAGAAGCTTCAGTCACTGAAGACAAATGAAAATCATTAACAATACATTTTAGCTTAGCTGAACTATGGCAAAGCATCAGCACCATTATGCAATAACATGTATTTTTTCAATAAAAGTTGATTTCTTCTTTCTCCAAATACCTATGTGATACAAGTAGTCTAAAATTGTATTTGTGTTCAGCTTCAAGTGGTCTTTCATAAACAAAAAAAATTCTATGGAAGCAACACTTGAAAAAATTTGTTGTCCAGTATTATCAGCAAATTTGGAAGCCCTACATTTTGTAACCTCCTCCAGGCCATTCATGCTAATAATAAGTAATTGAGAGCCAAGAATTACTTCTTGGAATCCTCCACTGGTTATATCCCTCCAACCTGAAAATGACCCATTTATTCCAACTCTATGTTCTCAATGTAACAACCAATTTTCAATCCATGCTAACACACTTCATTCAACATTCTGGGCTCTTAATTTATGCAATGGTCTATTATGTGACATTTTGCCAAATGCCTTTTGGAAATCTAAATGCACCTCATCTACAAATTTCCTTCTGTCAACTCTTTTCTGCTACATCCTGAAAGAATATCAGCTTGTGTTTCAGGAACCATGTTGACTAGATTTGATTACATTCATCTTTCCTAATTGATTGGCTATTTCCTCCTTGATCATTGACTCAAGCATTTTGGCAACCATAGCAGTTAACTAACTGACCTAGAGCTCTAATAACTTGCAACACATACAAACTGCTGGAGGAACTCTGCAGGCCCCCCCCCGCCCCCCTTCTAATAACTTAGAATTTCTCTAATACCTTATTCTCATGATTGGGATATTTTATAAGTTCTTATAAAATATTTGCTTTAAAAGTTCTTATTCATTTAAATAATCCATATGGGTTATATGCAAAAAAAAATGTGAATGGCATACATCATTACACCACATGTTATATGTGCACGTCTAACTAAAATTATAAAAGACGAGTACATTATTACCTCAATCTGCCACCATTTTTCTTTCAATTGGTTTTATGTTTTGGGGTATAAAATGTTTCAACCAATATCTGTACGAAAGAGATTTTACCCTCATCACTGATCAACCAGTAATTTCTATTTTCAATACACAGAAGGGTGTTCCACTAACAGCAACAGCATGAATGTGACAATGAGTATAGGAATAGAATGAGTTAGAAGATAAATGCGTGGCTGAGGAATTGGAGTAGGGGGCAGGGATTCAGATTTCTGGATCATTGGGACCTCTTCTAGGGCAGGTGTGACCTGTACAAAAAGGACAGGTTGTACTTGAATCTGAGGGGGACCAATATCCTGGCGGGGAGGTTTGCAAAGGCTATTGGGGAGAGTTTAAACTAAAATTGCTGGGGGTGGGAATCAAACTGACAAGATGGATGAAGGGGCGATTTGCTCACAAATAGAGAAAGCTTGTAGACAGTGTGAAAGGGAGGATAGGCAGGTAATAGAGAAGGGACGCACTCACACCGATGGTTTGAGATGTGTCTATTTTAATGCGAGGAGAATTATGAATAAGGCAGATGAGCTAAGAGCGTGAATCAGCACTTGGAGCTATGATGTTGTGGCCATCACAGAGATTTGAATGGTGCAGGGGCAGGAATGGCTACTTCAAGTTCCAGGGTTTAGATGTTTCAGAAAAGACAGGGAGGGTGGCAAAAGAGGTGGGGACGAGGTACTGTTGATCTGTCATGGCTGCAGAAGAGGAGGAAGTCATGGAGGAATTGTCTACAGAGTCTCTGTGGGTGGAAGTTAGGAACAGGAAGGGGTCAATAACTCTACTGGCTGTTTTTTATAGACCACCCAATAGTAACAGGGACATCAAGGGGCAGATTCTGGAAAGGTGTAATAATAACAGGATTGTTGTGGTGGGATATATTAATTTCTGAAATATAAATTGGCATCTCCCTAGAGTTTGTTAGGTGTGTTCAGGAAGGTTTCTTGACACAATATGTAGATAAGCTGCAAGAGGAGAGGCTGTACTTGATCTAGTATAGGGAAATGAACCTGGTCAGGTGTCAGGTCTCTCAGTGGGAGAGCATTTTGGTGATAGTGATCACAATTCTAACTCCTTTACTATAGCATTGGAGAGGGATAGGAACAGACAAGTTAAGGAAATATTTAATTGGAGTAAGTGGAAATATGAGGCTATCAGGCAGGAACTTGGAAGCATAAATTGGGAACAGATGTTCTCCTGAAAATGTACAGAAGAAATGTGGCTAATGTTCAGGGGATATTTGCATGAGTTCTGCATAGATACGTTCCATTGTGACAGGGAAAGGATAGTAGGGTACAGGAACCGTGGTGTACAAAGGCTGTTGTAAATCTAGTCAAGAAGAAAAGAATAACTTATGAAATATTCAAAAGACCAGGTAATGATAGAGATCCAGAAGATTATAAGGCTAACAGGAGGGTGCTTATGAATGAAATTAGGAGAACCAGAAGAGGCCATGAGAAGGCCTTGGTGCACAGGATTAAGGAAAACCCCAAGGCATTCTGCAAGTATGTGAAGAGCAAGAGGATAAGATGTGAGAGAATAGAACCAATCAAGTGTGACAGTGGAAAAGTGTGAATGGAACTGTAGGAGATGTACTTAATGAGTACTTTGCTTTGGTATTCACTATGGAAAAGGATCTTGTAATTGTAGGGATGACTTGTAGTAGACTGAAAAGCATGAGTGTGTAGATATTATAGAAGAGGATATGTTAGACCTTCCAGAAAGCATCAAGTTGGATGTCACCAGGACCAGACAGGATGTATCCCAGGCTACTGTGGGAAGTGAGGGTGGAGATTGTTGAGCCTCTGGCAATGATCCTAGCATCATCAATAAGGATGGTAGAGGTTCTGGAGGATTGGAGGGTTGTGGATATTGTTCAAGAAACGGAGTAGGGATAGCCCAGGAAATTATAGACCACTGAGTCTTGCTTCAGTGGTTGGTAAGTTGATGGAGAGATCCTGAAAGGCAGGATTGATGAATATTTGGAGAGGCATAATATGATTAGGAACAGTCAGCATGGCTTTGTCAAAGGCAGATTGTCCCTTACAAGCCTGACTGATTTTTTTGAGGATGTGACTAAACACATTGATGAAGGTAGAGTTGTAGATGTAGTATATATGGATTTTAGGAAGGTATTTGATAAGGTACCCATACAAGGCTTATTGAGAAAGTAAGGAGGCATGGGATCCAAGGGAACATTACTTTATGGATCCAGAACCGGCAAAGAGTTGTTGTAAATGGGTCATATTCTGCATGGAATCCAGTGACCAGTGGTGTGGCTCAGGGATCTGTTCTGGGACCCCTACTCTTTGTGATTTTTATAAATGACCTGGATGAGGAAGTGGAGGGATGGGTTAGAAAATCTGCTGATGACAGAAAGGTTGGAGATGTTGTGGATAGTGTGGAGGGCTGTGAAAGGTTACAACGGGACATCAATAGGAAACAAAACTGGGCTGAGAAGTGGCAGATGTAGTTCAAGCCAAATAAGTGTGGTGTTTCATTTTGGTAGGTCAAATATGATGGAAGAACTTAGTATTAATGGTAAGACTCTTGGCAGTGTGGAATGATTTTGGGGTCTGAGTCATAGGACACTCAAAGCTGCTAAGCAGGCTGACTGTGTGGTTAAGTAGGCATATGGAGCATTGGCCTTCATCAATCGTGGGATTGTGTTTCAGAGCCGAGAGGTAATGTTGCAGCTATACAGGACCCTGGTCAGACCCCACTTGGAGTACTGTGCTCAATTCTGGTTGCCTCACTACAACAAGGACGTGGAAACCATACAACAGGTGCAGAGGAGATTTACAAGGATGTTGCCTGGATTGGGAAGCATGCCTTGTGAAAATAGGTTGAGTGCACTTGGTCTTTTCTCCTTGGAGAAACAGTGGATGAGAGGTGACCTGATAGATGTGTACAAGATAATGAGAGGTATTCATCATGTGGATAGTCAGAGGCTTTTTCCCAGGGCTGAAATGGCAGGGACAAGAGGGCATAGTCGAAGCAAGAGGCGGAGAGGGAAGAGGTCAAAGAAGCTCGGAGACAAGCTGTTTTTTTTTAACTGATTGGGGCAAAGAGGCTAGACTGCACAGGCACGTGATGTAGCGTGCCAAAGGTTTAAAAGAAAGACTGCCATATACACCGGCCATCACCGTAGCGGCCATTGTCAGAGCGAACTGAGGCAGAGTGGGACGGCTTTGGCTCAATCAGGCTTCGGTGAGAACAGGCAGAGGCAAGGATTGAACAGTGCAAGCACGTGAAAGTTGGCCTCTGAGATCAGCAGGGGAATTTAAAAAGCGAGCAGAGGCTGAGTATGAGCTTCACTCCAGGTGAAGTAAGGCCGGATAAGCTCCTTTAATTAATCTAATTAGATTAGGAGTAGGTAATGGAGGAGGCATTTATGGCAGTTGAGTGCTCCGTTTGCAGTATGTGGGAAGTCAGGACAAGCACAGCTGTCCCTGATGACTACACCTGCAAAAGGTGCATCCAGCTGCAGCTCCTGACAAACCGTGTTAGGGAACTGGAGCTGAAGCTGGATGAACTTCAGATCATTCTGGAGGCAGAGGCAGAAATAGACAGGAGTTTCAGGGAGATAGTCACCCCTAGGAGTCAGGAGACAGGTAGTTGGGTGACTGTCAGGAGATGGAAGGGGAATAGACAGGAAGAGCAGAGCACCCCTGTGGCCATTCCCATCAACAATAAGTATACCGTTTTGGATACTGTTGGTGGGGATGACCTACCAGGGACAAGTTGCAGTGGTTGCGTCTCTGGCACCAAGACTGGACCCTCAGCTCAGAAGGGAAGGAGGGAAAAGAGGAGAGCAGTAGTGATAGTTAGGGGGACAGATAGGAGATTCGGCTGAAGAGATCGAGAATCCCAGATGGACTGTTGCCTCCCTGGTGCCAGGGTCCACGTTATCTCGGATCAAATACTCAGTATTCTCAAGAGGGAGGGTGAGCAGCTGGATGTCGTCGTCCATGTAGGGACCAATGACGTGGGTAGAAAGAGTGAGGAGGTCCTGAAATGTGAGTTTAGGGAGCTAGGTGCCAAGCTAAAGGACAGGACCTCCAGGACAGCAATCTCAGGATTGCTACCAGTGCCATGTGCAGGTGGGTTTAGAAATAATAAGATAGTGCAGATCAACACATGGCTGAAGACATGGTGCAGGAGGTAAGGCTTCAGATTTATAGATAATTGGGCAGTTTTCCAGGGAAGGTGGGACTTGTTCCGATGGGACGGTCTACATCTGAACTGGAGAGGGACAAATACTCTTGCGGGTAGTTTGCTAGAGAGGCTCCAATGGATTTAATCTAGATATGAGGGGGGGAGGGGCACCAGAGTGTAGGAACAGATGTATGAGAGAAGAAAGAAAAAGAAGACAGTAAAGTTCTTTGTACTGTTAGAGATGAACAGAGAGGAAGAGGTCGAGAATTTCTTAAATGCATTTATTTTAATGCTAGGAGCATTATAAGAAAGATGGATGAGCTGAGAGCATGGATTGATACCTGGAAATATGATGTTGTAGCTATTAGTGAAACATGGTTGCAGGAGGGGTGTGATTGGCAACTAATTATTCCTGGATTTCATTGTTTCAGGTGTGATAGAATCAGAGGGACAAGAGGGGGAGGTGTTGCATTGCTTGTCAGGGAAAATATTACAGCAGTGCTCTGGCAGAATAGATTAGAGGGCTCGTCTAGGAAGACTATTTGGGTAGAATTGAGGAATGGAAAAGGTGTAGTAACACTTATAGTAATATTATAGACCACCTAATGGGGAGCAAGAATTGGAGAAGCAAATTTGCAAGGAGATAGCAGATATTTGTAGTAAGCACAGGGTTGTGATTGTGGGAGATTTTAATTTTCCAAACATAGACTGGGAAGCCCATACTGTAAAAGGGATGGATGGTTTGGAGTTTGTAAAATGTGTGCAGGATAGTTTTTTACAGCAATACATACAGGTACCAACTAGAGAAGGGGCAGTGTTGGATCTTCTGTTAGGGAATGAAATAGGTCATGTGACGGAGGTATGTATTGGGAAGCACTTTGGGTCCAGTGATCACAATACCATTAGTTTCAATATAATTATGGAGAAGGATAGGACTGGACCCAGGGTTGAGATTTCTGATTGGAGAAAGGCTAACTTTGAGGAGATGCAAAAAGATTTAGAAGGAGTGGATTGGGACAATTTGTTTTATGGGAAGGATGTAATAGAGAAATGGAGGTCATTTAAAGGTGAAATTTTGAGGGTACAGAATCTTTATGTTCCTGTTAGGTTGAAAGGAAGGGTTAAAAGTTTGAGAGAGCCATGGTTTTCAAGGGATATTGGAAACTTGGTTAGGAAAAAGAGAGATATCTACAATAAATATAGGCAACATGGAGTAAATGAGGTGCTCGAGGAATATAAAGAATGTAAGAAGAATCTTAAGAAAGAAATTAGAAAAGCTAAAATAAGATACGAGGTTGCTTTGGCAAGTAAGGTGAAAATAAATCCGAAGGGTTTCTACAGTTATATTAACAGCAAAAGGATAGTGAGGGATAAAATTGGTCCCTTAGAGAATCAGAGTGGACAGCTATGTGTGGAGCTGAAAGAGATGGGGAGATTTTGAACAATTTCTTTTCTTCAGTATTCACTAAGGAGAAGGATATTGAATTGTGTAAGGTAAGGGAAACAAGTTGGGAAGTTATGGAAACTATGACGATTAAAGAGGAGGAAGTACTGGTGCTTTTAAGGAACATAAAAGTGAATAAATCTCCAAGTCCTGACAGGATATTCCCTAGGACCTTGAGGGAAGTTAGTGTAGAAATAGTAGGGGCTCCGACAGAAATATTTCAAATGTCATTAGAAACGGGGATGGTACTGGAGGATTGGCGTATTGCTCATGTGATTCCATTGTTTAAAAAGGGTTCTAAGAGTAAACCTAGCAATTGTAGCCCTGTCAGTTTGACGTTAGTGGTGGGTAAATTAATGGAAAGTATTCTTAGAGATGGTATATATAATTATCTGGATAGACAGGGTCTGATTAGGAACAGTCAGCATGGATTTGTGTGTGGAATGTCATGTTTGACAAATCTTATTGAATTTTTTGAAGAGGTTACGAGGAAAGTTGACGAGGGTAAAGCAGTGGATGTTGTCTATATGGACTTCAGTAAGGCCTTTGACAAAGTTCCACACGAAAGGTTAGTTAAGAAGGTTCAATCATTAGGTATTAATATTGAAGTAGTAAAATGTATTCAACAGTGGCTGGATGGGAGATGCCAGAGAGTAGTGGTGGATAACTGTTTGTCAGGTTGGAGGTCAGTGACTAGTGGTGTGCCTCAGGGATCTGTACTGGGTCCAATGTTGTTTGTCATATACATTAATGATCTGGATGATGGGTGGTAAATTGGATTAGTAAGTATGCAAGGTAGGTGGCGTTGTGGATAATGAAATAGGTTTTCAAAGCTTGCAGAGAGATTAAGGCCAGTTAGAAGAGTGGGCTGAAAGATGGTAGATGGAGTTTAATGCTGATAAGTGTGAGGTGCTACATTTTGGTAGGAATAATCCAAATAGGACATACATGGTAAATGGTAGGGCATTGAAGAATGCAGTAGAACAGAGTGATCTAGGAATAATGGTGCATAGTGCCCTGAAGGTGGAATCTCATGTGGATAGGGTGGTGAAGAAAGCTTTTGGTATGTTGGCCTTTATAAATCAGAGCATTGAGTATAGGAGTTGGGATGTAATGTTAAAATTTGGAGTGTTGTGTACAGATCTGGTCACCGAATTATAGGAAAGATGTCAACAAAATAGAGAGAGTACAGAGAAGATTTACTAGAATGTTACCTGGGTTTCAGCACCTAAGTTACAGGGAAAGGTTGAACAAGTTAGGTCTTTATTCTTTGGAGTGTAGAAGGTTGAAGGGGGACTTGATAGAGGTATTTAAAATTATGAGGGGGATAGACAGAGTTGATCTGAATAGGCTTTTTCCATTGAGAGTAGGGGAGATTCAAACAAGAGGATATGAGTTGAGAGTTAGGGGGCAAAAGTTTAAGGGTAACATGAGGGGGAATTTCTTTACTCAGAGAGTGGTAGCTGTGTGGAACGAGCTTCCAGTAGAAGTGGTAGAGGCAAGTTCGGTACCGTCATTTAAAGCAAAATTGGACAGGTATATGGACAGGAAAGGAATGGAGGGTTATGGGCTGAGTGCGGGCCAGTGGGAATAGGTGAGAGTAAGCGTTCAGGATGGACTAGAAGCACTGAGATGGCCTGTTTCCATGCTGTAGTTGTTATAGGGTTATATAGTTTTAAGGTACTTCGAAGTAGATACAGAGGAAATGTCAGGGGTACGTTTTTTACGGACAGAGTAGTGAGTGCATGGAATGGGCTGCCGGCGGCCGTGGTGGAGGCAGAAACGATAGGGTCTTTTACAAGACTCCTGGATGGCTAAATGGAGCTTAGAAAAATAGAGGGCCATGGGTAAGCCTTGGTAGTTCTAAGGTAAGGAAATGTTTGTCAAGTTTATGGGCCAAAAGGCCTGTATTGTGCTGTCGGTTTTCTTTGTTTCTATGTCTCTGTGAATGTGGAGATGAGTTCTATTTTTTGGAGGACACAATTACAAGATAGAATTAAAGAGGAGAACTAGTCATGGAAATGCTGTTGGATTGTCCTGTTTATCCTTGGAAAAGGAAGTAGCTGAGAAATTTACAAAAGAGGACATTCCTCTTGACGTATTCTCCATGACACAAATTGGAAGACTCCCTATTGCGGCAGAGGTGATCCAAAGGAAACCTTAAAAGATTTCACTCTGTCTGAGGTCTACATGGAAACTCAAAACAGCTGAAATATGCAGCAGAATTCTAATTTTCCTCATTTTTACCAAGATCAGATCGCCCTTGATAGGGGTTGCCTTATGTAGAGATTGAGATTTGCTGTACCATCCCAGCTGAGAGCTAAAGTGTTGGAGGAGCTACTTGCCATCCATGTATGGAGTAGATCAGCAGGTTGAGCAGCTTACCATGCACTATTCAGGATGCCAACGTCCAGAAGATGTCAAGAAAAGCGCCTCCCCTTCCCTGGGAATTGCCTACATTGCCCAGGCAGAGGAATCATGTGGATTTTGCCTATTCATGGGCTCATGGGCTCATATTTCTTGGTAGTGGTGGATACAGCTACAAAGTGACCAGAAATGTTCCCAATAGCCTTCATTACAGCCTTGCACACTTCTGATGTGATTCTGAAAGTTAGCTGGAAGAATAGGCGTAATAACTTCAGCATCCTAGGCCAGGGCCTTTCATCAGTGGAGATTCTTGTGCAGATGGTTTGCACATGCTCGACAAGATCCTGAGCAGGAGACAGGCCGGACATTGTCCCAGGTTGGGAAGTGGGACTGCGATGCATTGAGGCCAGACTTGGGCTAGTCATCTTTGACTTCTTGAGGTTGTCCCATTTGGTTCGCCATGTGATTATTGAGGCAGGTGGACTGGTCGATCAGAGCCTTAATTCTTCTCCTGGCTTTACAAAGGCATCCTTTAGTTCACCTCGGAGTCCATGGTGGTACAGAGTGGCCCGTTCCAGCCACTCTCCTTGGCCAAACTTTGAAATTCAAAAGCATAGTCGGCTGCTGACCGACTACCCTGATGCACCTTTGTCACACCATCTGAGGCTCTGTTTGCTCTGGTGGGATGATGGAATAACCTCTTCTTGGCAACCATAAATTCCTCCAAATCTAAGCAAATGTTCAACTCTGCTCCCAATGTGTGGTGGCTCAGACCAAGGCTCTCCTCGTCGCAAGAGCCCTCCTTTCTGTGCTCTGTAGGGAACCAAGAAGGCTGGAGTTCAGACACTGATGAACACTGAGTGAGGAAGCCGTAGCAAGAGCTCGGGTCACTGCCAAATCTCTCTGGTGTCAGAAGATGGATTGACTCCGCAGAGTGACTGACAGCCTCACCCAAGTGACTCTGGCTTCCTCCTTGTGAAAGTTGGTGAAGGGCGACCTAGAGGTCGCATATCTCCAGGTTCTGTCTTGATATTTTCTTGCTGTGTCTAGCTGTAGCTAATGAGAGGCTCTGATACCCTGCTGCGTCCATGTTAGATGCAGTCATACTGTGATGGTTAGGACCTAAGTTCTGGAGTATCCATGACTAGAATTGAGACACAATATGAGACTGAAACAAAGACAGGGTTCTAAACTCAACACTAGATGAAATTTCAAAGTTGAGCTGATGATTAAGCACCAAACCTCAGTTCAGGTGCTCATTAAGTATTAAAATCTTGGAGGTAAAGCATAGCTGGGTGGGCCTGAATCTTTAAAGCCAGCTATCCATATTCCAGAGAGTAGAAAGTCTAAACTCCAGAGACTGGCGCGGTTGGGTGAAAGTCGTAACAGTTGAGGAGTGAATACAAAGGCAGAGAACAGCTGAGGAAAGAATAAGAGAGATGGTGATGTACTGATTCTTTTTAGAACACAATCAGTTAATAACAAAATAGAGTCAAACTGTATGCTAAACTAAGTCCTCATAATTTAATACATTCCAATGCAATTGCCAAATATGAATATACAAAAATGCTGATTGCAAACTCAGTGTTAATCACAACACATTCAAGATCTAATGAGGAGCTTTCCCCAACTGAGGTTTCATCCTAAATATTGCTGTGTACAAGGGGCTATACTGAAGCTTTAATAGATGACAATGTTAGTGTATTAATAGTGTACAGTACATAGCTGGGAAAGGGGAATTGCCCACTTAGTTCTGAGTTGTTTCACAACTACATATCAGTAGATCAAAATACAAAATTAATTTGATCTGGATTTGCATATATGGCAATGCATGAAATAAACTGAATTGGGAAATTACAAATCTTATCATATACAGTATAAAGCTCTGATTCATGCTGTCTGTCTATGTGATGAGCTGAGAAAGAACATAAATTCAACCTACCATGTTCGTTCACAGCTACAGAATGGAAACACTATAGTGAATGTAGATGAGGTTAGTTCTCCTGACTTTATGAGGATCTCTTTAGCACACTTATTGACTGATTAAACTGGAGTTAGGACCTCTGAATACAACAGTGGAAGACTGAGTGTTCATTTCAGGACTTTTGGATAAATTTATCTGTATTCAGAGGTGTGTGTGTGTGTGTGTGTGTGTGTGTGTGTGTGTGTGTGTGTGTGTGTGTGTGTGTGTGTGTGTGTGTGTGTGTGTGTGTGTGTGTGTGTGTGTGTGTGTGTGTGTGTGTGTGTGTGTGTGTGTGTGTGTGTTTGAAGTTCAAGTTTAATTTGCATTCAACCATACATTAATGTTTATGAATACAGCCAAATGAAACAGTGTTACTTTGGGGCCAAAATGCAAAACACAGAGCCAACAGTCACACACGGCACAAGGCACATAGAGTACGTCTAAGAGAGCAGTCGTATATAAGAGATCAGTAAGGTGCAATCACACAAAATAACTATATAGTCCAAGACCTTGAGTCCATGAATTTTTAAAAATGATATGTGTTTCTTGTCCTTAAATAGAACATAAATATTTGCTTTATTTATCGAAATATGGTAACAACACACACAAACTGCTGGTGGAACACAGCAGGCCAGGCAGTATCTATAAGGAGAAGCGCTGTCGACGTTTCGGGCCGAGACCCTTCGTCAGGACTAACTGAAAGGAAAGATAGTAAGAGATTTGAAAGTAGTAGGGGGGAGGGGGAAATGCGAAATGACAGGAGAAGACCGGAGGGGGTGGGATGAAGCTAAGAGCTGGAAAGGTGATTGGCGAAAGTGATACAGAGCTGGAGAAGGGAAAGGATCATGGGACGGGAGGCCTCAAGAGAAAGAAAGGGGGAGGGGGGAAGCACCAGAGGGAGATGGAGAACAGGCAAACAACTAAATATGTCAGGGATGGGGTAAGAAGGGGAGGAGGGGCATTAACAGAAGTTAGAGAAGTTCATGCCATCAGGTTGGAGGCTACCCAGCCGGTATATAAGGTGTTGTTCCTCCAACCTGAGTTTGGATTCATTTTCACAGTAGAGGAGGCCATGGATAGACATATCAGAATGGGAATGGGACATGGAATTAAAATGTGTGGCCACTGGGAGATCCTGCTTTCTCTGGCGGACCGAGTGTAGGTGTTCAGCGAAACTGTCTCCCAGTCTGCGTCGGATCTCACCAATATATAAAAGGCCACACTGGGAGCACCGGACGCAGTATACCATACCAGCCGACTCACAGGTGAAGTGTCAACTTACCTGAAAGGACTGTCTGGGGCTCTGAATGGTGGTGAGGGAGGAAGTGTAAGGGCAGGTGTAGCACTTGTTCCGCTTACAAGGATAAGTGCTAGGAGGGAGATCAGTGGGAAGAGATGGGGGGACGAGTGGACAAGGAAGTCGCGTAGGGAGCGATCCCTGCGGAAAGCAGAAAGGGGGGGGGGGGAGGGAAAGATGTGCTTGGTAGTGGAGGTAGCAGAAGTTATGGAGAATTATACGTTGGACCTGGAGGCTGGTGGGGTGGTAGGTGAGGACAAGGGGAACCCTATCCCGAGTGGGGTGGCGGGCGGATGGGGTGAGGGCAGATGTGTGGGAAATGGGAGAGGTGCGTTTGAGAGCAGAGTTGATGGTGGAAGAAGGGAAGCCCTTTGTTTAAAAAAGGAAGACATCTCCTTCGTCCTGGAATGAAAAGCCTCATCCTGAGAGCAGATGCGGCGGAGACGGAGGAATTGTGAGAAGGGGATAGCACTTTTTGCAAGAGACAGGGTTGGAAAAGGAATAGTCCAGATAGCTGTGAGAGTCTGTGGGCTTATAGTAGATATCAGTAGATAATCCATCTCCAGAGATAGAGAAAGAAAGATCAAGAAAGGGGAGGAAGGTGTCGGAAATGGACCAGGTGAATTTGAGGGCAGGGTGAAAGTTGGAGGCAAAGTTAATGAAGTCAACGAGCTCAGCATGCATGCAGGAGGCAGCGCCAATGCAGTCGTCAATGTAGCGAAGGAAAAGAGTGAGACGGATACCTGTATAGACTTGGAACATGGACTGTTCCACAAAGCCTACAAAAAGGCAGGCATAACTGGGACCCATGCGGGTGCCCATGGCTACACCCTTGATTTGGAGGAAGTGGGAGGAGCAAAAGGAGAAATTATTGAGGGTAAGAACTAATTCCGCTAGACGGAGGAAAGTGGTGGTAGAGAGGAATTGGTTAGGTCTGGAATCCAAAAAGAAGCGAAGAGCTTTGGGTGGGGGATGGAGGTATATAGGGACTGGACGTCCATGGTGAAAATAAGGCGGTGGGGGCCAGGGAACTTAAAATCAATGAAAAAATTCAAAGCATGAGAAGTGTCACGAACAGAGATGGGAAGAGATTGAACAAGGGGGGGGGGGGGTAAGACAGTGTCAAGGTATGCAGAAATGAGTTCGGTGGGGCAGGAGCAAGCTGAAACAATAGGTCTACCTGGACAGGCAGGTTTGTGGATCTTGGGTAGGAGGTAGAAACGGGAGGTGCGGGGTGTGGGAACTATGAGGTTGGTGGCAGTGGATGGGAGATCCCCAGAGCTGATAAGGTTGGTGATGGTATAGGAGACAATGGCCTGGTGCTCCTTAGTGGGGTCATGATCAAGGGGTAAATAAGAGGAGGTATCAGAGAGTTGTTGCTGTGCCTCGGCCAGGTAGCGGTCAGTATGCCAGACAACAACAGCTCCCCCCTTAGTCAGTACACCAGACAACAACAGCTCCCCCCTTAGTCAGTACGCCAGACAACAACAGCTCCCCCCTGAAATATGGTAACATGCAATAAAATATCCTATTTGCATTAATGACCAACACAGTCCAAGGATAGGCTGGGGGAAGCCCACAAGTGTTGCCATGCTTCTGATGCCAATAAATTTCTAACCTGTAGATCTTTGGACTGTGGGTGGAAACTGGAGCACCTGGAGGGAACACTCACAGTCACTGGGAAAACATATAAACTCCTTACAGACAGTGGCGTGAATTGAATCCCAATCGCTGATGCTATGATGCTGCTGTGCCATAAATACAGGCATGTTTCTGTGTTAGTGTACCATAATACTTGTGTGCATGTTAATGCTGGTGTATCCTTGTGTATGTGTTGTGGTTTTTTTGTTTACTTGTTGGTCTTGTTATCAGTCTGTGAATGTGTTTCTGTGGTGTCTGAGTTTGTGTACATATATGTACTATGTGTACAGCGTATTCAGTGTACACATGTATGGTGTGTTCAAAGTACACTTATTATCAATGTATGTATACTACAAACAACCTTGAGATCCATCTCCTTACAGGCAGCCACAAATCAAAGAAACTCTATAGAACCCATTTTTAAAACTGGACCATCAAACACCCAATCTGCAGAAGAAAAAAAACAAATCTTGCAAACAATAAAAGTAAAGAAATAGCACTTAAACCTGAGGTTCATAAAAGTGAGTCCACAGACATGAAGCC
This sequence comes from Hemitrygon akajei, assembly GCF_048418815.1. Classification (NCBI taxonomy): domain Eukaryota; kingdom Metazoa; phylum Chordata; class Chondrichthyes; order Myliobatiformes; family Dasyatidae; genus Hemitrygon; species Hemitrygon akajei. The sequence goes on along the minus strand of NC_133145.1, from coordinate 7,876,359 downwards.
AGGCATACTGCAAACAATTCAGGAGCAGGCCACAACCTCAGTTTAGTGTAGGGATGAGAAAGTAATAGTGTGCGTGACTAATTGTGTATATATCGGTCAACTGTGTTATGAATGTATAGATGTCTGAGTTTGCATGTGTACTATATGTGAATTTATGAGTATATCTTTGTATTACTGTGAATGTTGCTGTACCTGTAACCATTTCATTTCTGACTATTTAAAACTCTTCCTATCTTCTCAGCACTAATTCTGTTTTGTTTCCAACAGTTAAGATGACAAGCAACAAGTAGACAGCTGGGTAACAAGCTCCAGAAACATGAGTTTCAAATGAAGGGAGCAGGGTAAAGCTTCTGATCTTCATTCAACATGGTGTGAGATGGATGAAATCCTTTGTCAAAGTCAGCTGCCTTTACGATAACAAACTCAATTCAATACATGGAGATCAAAGTGCCAACCTCTCTTAAGCAGCATAGCTGAATGCTTTTGATCAAACTCCAAGAAGTTCCTAATCCCCGAGCTCAATCTCCAAAACAAGGCTTAAAAGTTAATTTAACAAGGCAGGCCTGAATAGACTGAGGAAGCTGCCAGGGGCTTCTGGAAGCTTGGTGCTTGAGGTATACTATAGTTAAAATGCCTGTAATATTTTGTCAGTCTTCATTTGAAACTCATGTCAATTTCACTGGGTTGACTTGTAAAAAAAATTAATGCACTTTGAAGAAAATTTTCACTGCCCAGTATCTGAACTGAGAGATCTGGGGAACTAGGCTATTCCAATGAATCCCGTTGTAACGCATGCATTGGCTCTGGTACAGTTGCCTCATTAATTTAATACCTATTAAATTTTCAGGATATGAAAGCCTATAACAAACCAGCACTTGAACACCTATTCTCATTAGGACACAAGTGTTGTTAAAATAAAGAATCTATTTGTTTATATCTAAGAATTTCAGAGTAATTGGTTCCTCTGTTTTGAGAGATGAGGGTTAAATGCTGCCAGCAGCTTTGGTTTGGTTTATTGTTTTCATTATAAGTCTGTGTTTTTATAAAATAAATTTCAGGGCAGAACAACCATAAATAGATTGCTGTTTCTCTTTCACCTCCCTTATCAAACTAGCTGTCTTCAGATATTTTCTGCCTATCAGTCATTGCCCTTGAAAATGTGTGTAATCTTGTATGTATGTTGTTTGATTAAGCATTCCTGTTTGTTTAAATAATTCATTATGGGTTATATGTATAAATACATGAATTGCATATGTCAACACACTTGAAGTAAACTCGAAGTTAGACCTGCATGCCCATACTCCTATGTCTTCCTTTGAATTATTTTAATATTTTGAAGTTATAAAACATAATGTTGGCAACGAGGTATTTTCAAAACAAGTCCAAGATGGCTAACAATCTGTTGAAGCACAGTGAGATGTTTGAACTAAAGACAAGCACGTTGAGGAAAGATGAGTAAAAAATACATCCTAGCATGTGCAGAGACCTTTGAGTTTAAAAAAAGGAGCAGCACAGGACGTGTTCTTCAGAAGGGAAGACATGATCAAGTATTTTTTAAAAAGTCAGAAAACGGAAGAATTCACATGTTCATAAAGTGTGAGTACTGAGTGATAAATAGTCATAAAAAATTAGTAGGAAGGGCTGGCTACATTGGAATGATTGACATGCTTGATTACACATGGGTAACTGGCAAAAGTATACTGAGCTAACTTTGATGTAAATGAAGTAGCCAACGAGAAATGAGTACCATATTTGCTAAGAGTATTGGGCTTAAAGGCATAGAGTTCACTTCGAAGTTTGACTGCTCCAACTAAACCAGTAGATATGAGATTTGTTGATATTTTTGAAGTAATGCAGGAACATTTAGAACCAAAGCTATTGCTGACTGCAAAACATTCTAGGTTTTATTGTGGAATCCAAAAGAAGGGAAGTTCATTTCAGCATACATAGCTGAATTAAAGAAAAAGTTGCAGTTTTAAAAAGAGCACTATTCTACATCCTGTTGATGAAAAATCTGATAATGATGAGAAATAAACAGAACTTAGTAGCCTTGTGATTTACAATCTGAAAATTAACAATGGTGTACACCAGAAGTGAACAGAAAATTAATTAAAATGGAATTAGACACTGGTTTGGCTGTTGCAATTATTCCATGAATTGAGTTTGAATGGCATTTCAAAGATACTGAACTGAAGCTTGCAGATATCCAAGAACTTGTACTGGAGAAGAGATAACTCCTGTGGAAAAGACATCTGTAACTGTCAAATACAACAACCGACAAGCCACAATGAGCACGTATGTGGTAAAAACAGGACGACCAGTACTGTGGAGACTTGATTAGAGATTCATCCATCATTTACATGCTACGATAAAGTCAACTGAAGGCGACTTAAGAAAAATAATACAACTGTTTCTGTGCCGAACACCATGAACCATTGCCCAACAGGGGACAAACAGGTATTGTTGTCGACCTATCTGCCTCTGGTTGGAAAGCATATTGGACCAAGGACGGATCATGCTGCTTGGAGGAATCATGAAAATGACAAAAGCAGTGGTCCAACAACAATAGTTTTTGTAGGCAACATATCTGAGAAAGCTTCTGATATGATTATCAGCCAGTTACTTGCAAAATGTTGTTCGGTTTTAAGCTGGAAGAGAGTTCAGAAAAGTTTCAAACATTCAACTTTTGTGAGTATAAAGAACCAGAATCTGCTTTGGTACATTAAAGTTATTTCATGAATTTCAAGTGGGAGACAAAAGGCTGCTTGTAAAAGTAGATCCAATAACCAAAGCCCAGCTAGATGAATGGAAGGTGAAAGAAAAAGGAATCAATGGAGTTATGAAAATTGAGGAGTCATCTGGTGATGTGGTTGAGGAAACCAAGAGGAGAGATCAGACCATAAAGGATATGGTCAGACCAATAGAAGGATTAATAAGAGAATACTCCAGAGAATTAAATGCAGCTTCTCAAGATCAAAATGCATAAATTAGAAGAAAAAAAGGGAAGAAGAAACTTGTCCAGAGCTGGTGGAACCACTTCCTGCAGTTTTAGGGTCAACTCCTACAGCCAGTATGGAGAAGGCCCCAGAACCTGAGATTGCTTCACAGCCACAAATCTCACCTGCCAAGCAGATTCATCCCCTTTGTCAGAGAAGAAGTTATCTCACAAGAGTATAAATACTCCAGAGTGATTAAATCTTTAGGCCTGAATGGGACAATTTAAAAATTACTATGCTGTGGATGTCTGTAAAGTGTTTGTACTATATATAGTATATTGTGTGTGTATGTAGTTCAGATACATTCTCTATTGAGTTGGAGTTTATAGCTAAGCAGGGAGGAGTGTTGTATATTTAATATTTCAATAATATTTGAATAATCTTGTACACATTGGCTGTTTAAGCATTCTTGTTTGTTTAAATAGTTCATTACGGGTTATGTGTATATATAAGTGAATTACACATGGAGTCACATTACTGCGCTCAAAGTTAGACTCACATTTTATACTTCTGTGTTTTCCTTTGAATTGGTGTAATGTTATGAAGCCACAACGCATAACACCACCACACATACTTTTTTCTCAAAGCAGCTTGAAGTTGAAAGAATATCTATGATATCTTTTGATTTGGTCAGTTCTAACAATGCAATGTGCTTTCTGACTCTGCCCTGACCCCTCAAGTAATTAAAATTCAGTCAGATGCCTCATCAATTTTAAACAAAACCCAACTGTTTTCCAGTATAAATTGATTGTGAGATGCAATTGTGATGTTAAAATATATAGTGCAAAGCCAAAGAAGACGGAGGAGAGAGTAGGAGTGTGAGAAATAGAGCAGAAATTGAGGGTTCTATTGACTCTGATGGAGGGAAAGTGTCATAAAAGAAAAGCATTGAGGGCTCAACTGGCAGCCTGAGGTTGTCTGGAATGACTTGATGTGGCTGACATCAGTGTGAGATTGGCTGACACTCTGCTTGTCCAACAAGAACTCAAGCTTGAACAGAACAAATGTGAGTTTGACCACCATGTCTGACCTTGACCAGCACAAGTGTACACTTGACCTGCAGGATTCTAAGCTTGTCTGGTAGCTTCTTCAGGATGGCTGACAACAGCCTAAGTAATGCTGCCAAGATTTTGAACTTGGCTGGCAGTATATTCAGTGGAGGTTTCCTCTAAGACTGAACACAATTGGCAATAGTCTGAGCTCCTCCAGTAAGTTACAAGTGGCATTAACCACCAATCATCTACACATGTTTGTATTTACACTAATCCCATTTTATCAGGGGCCTTTGAAAGGAAGCTATCTAAGTATGCAGGACTGGTCAGCAACTGCCAGCAGGCTGGATGGAGAGCGAGGTGTCTCCCAGTGGAAGTTGATTGTAGGGGATTCGCAGCCTGTTCCTTAGCCAGAGCCTACAGCAATTTGGGCATCGAGGGAGAGAGGAAGAGGCGAGCCATCCACAGTACCACCGATGTGGCAGAAAGGGCCTCAAGGTGGCAGTGTCTCAAGAGAGGGGAGCCATGGAGTCATGTGTAGCTAGCCATCTGGACACAAGCTGGGGTCTGATCAGCCCCGGCTGGGACACCTGGAGAAGGGTGTATGATGTTGAAAGGCCCGAAACACCCGATGATTCCAGGAACATCACTGATGATGTGTCCAGAAGCATCAGTAGATGTATGCACACAGCTATTCTCCCCACATTCTACAAGAGTTTAAGGTGAACATGTGTGGAAACTTTTTCATTCAGAGGATCATGAGAGTGTGGAACGAGATGCCAGCCCAAGAGGTGCATGTGAGCTCAACTTCAAAGTTTAAGAGAAGTTTAGATAGATACATGGATGGTAGTGATATGGAGGACAAAGGTCCCGGTGCACGTCGATGGGAATAGGAAAATTTAAATGGCTTGGCATGATCTAGATGGGCCAAATGGCCGGTTTCTGTGCTGTATGATTTATAACCATATGACCTACACACATCGGGCAATTTACAATGGCCAATCCACCTACCAACCCACAAGCTTTGGGATGTATGGGGGGAAATGGAGCAGCCAGGGGAAACCTATGTGGAAAACTGTCCTATTCACAAAAAAGCAGGACAAATTTAACCTAATTCCCATCAAATCAGTCCACTCTCAACCATCAGCTATGTGATGGGAGCCATTGCTTACAATCTTATTCAGTGATACCTACTCACCAATGCCAATTTTGGGATTGCTGTGACCACTCAGTTCTTGACTTTGTTGGAGCTTTGCTCGCAACTTGGATGAAAGACCTCAATTCCAGAGATGAGTTAATGGTGACTTTGATATCAGGGCGGCATTTGGTCCAGTTTGCATCCAGGTGCCCTGGTAATACTGAAGTCAGTAGGCATCAATGGGTAAAAACTCCAGTGGCTGAAGCTATACCTTGCAGTAAGGATTGTGCTTGTGGTTATTTAAAGATCAATCATCTCAGCCCCAGAGCATCACTGCAGGAGATGCCCAGGGTAGTGTTCAGGCCCAACCATTTTCATCTGCTTTAGCAATGACTTCCATTTAATCATAATATCAGAAGTGAGAATATTTGCTGATGATTGCACAACCTGTCAACAAATGAAGCAGCTCTTACTTCCATATACTGAAACCTGCACAATCCATAATTGGCTTGAAACACAAAAGTCCAAGGTAATGATCATCTACATCTAGAGACAACTGAACAGCACACAGAGCATAAAGCAGGAATACAGGAACAGACCGATCAGACCCTCAGATCAGTTCCATAATCCAATTAAACCATCTATTCTTAGCTTCAACACTACTTTACAATTCCCTTCACATTGCCTTTGACTTTGTTGAAATTCAAATGTCTCATCAGTCTCTACCTTAAATATATTCATATGTCATTCTGGGTATACAATTAGCAAATGTCCATTCTGAGAAAGTAAGTCCTCCTTATTTCCATTTAATGGGTAATTCTCACTTGAATAAATATCCTCTCAGTATCCACTCTGCCAATGTTCATCAAAATCTTATACGTATCATATCATATCAATTCTTTTAAACTCCAGAGAGGATTGAGACAACCTGCTCAACATCTGTTTATATGCTAACCTCTTCCTTTCAGGAAACAACCTGGAGAACCCTTGCTGCAATGTCTCTAAAACAAATATATCATTCCATAGAAATAGTAACCAAATCACTTCATCACTCCAAAAATTCTATACCTGTAACCACAATAGTCTAACATTCCTTAATGTAATTGCATGCCAACCTTTTGCTGTTCATATTCTAGAACTCACATACAGTATCTCTCCGTACCACAGCATTTTATAATCTCAATCCATTAAACTAATTAGTTGCTATTTCACTTTTCCTTCCAGAGGATAGCCTCACATTTTCCCATATTACACTCCATCTGCTAACTGCTTACCCACTCAATTGGACTGTCCATATTTCTCTGCAGACTCTTTGTTTTCTCCTCACAGCTTGAACACACATCTGTCTTTACATGATTAGTATATACGGCTGCAGTACCCTTGTCAACCGATAATATACTGTAGGCGGTAAACATTGAGGCTCTGAAAGTGTTTGATTGTTAATCCAATAAAGACTCATCTGTCTTAACTCTTTTTAAGGCGTAGGCCAAACACTAAACAATGTCTATGTATTGCCCCCAATTCTCCACACAGTAATGCTGGAAATTAATATATACTACATCTACTCATTCCACTTTATCTGTCCTATCTGTTTCATGTTCAAAGAATTCCAGCAAATTTCTCAGACACTATTTCCTATCTATTGAACATGTTGAATATGCTTGGTTGAATGAAGATATTCTAATTCTCCTGCTTATTATGAATATAAACTTAGCCAATAGCAGTGCAACCATCTGATCTGACTGGCCAAATGTTCTGAAGGTGGGTGTCTGACTTCAGTTAGCTCAGCCTGACTTTGACTCATGGCAGTCTGTTTGTATGTTACAATTTGAACTCAGCAGTCTAAGCTGTTTCACTAAACCTGACTAGCTTCAGTTTGAGCAACACACACAAAATGCTGGTGGAACTCAGCAGGTCAGGCAGCATCTATCGGGAGAAGCACTGTCGACTTTTCGGGCCGAGACCCTTCGTCAGGACTAACTGAAAGGAAAGATAGTAAAAGATTTGAAAGTAGGAGGGGGAGGGGAAAATGCAAAATGATAGGAGAAGACCGGAGGGGGTGGGGTGAAGCTGAGAGCTGGAAAGGTGATTGGCAAAAGGGATACAGAGCTAGAGAAGGGAAAGGATCATGGGACGGCAGGCCTAGGGAGAAAGAAAGGGGGAGGGGAGAACCAGAGGGAGATGGAGAACAGGCAGAGTGATGGGCAGAAAGAGAGAGAGAAAAAAAAGGAGGGGGGGAGAAAAGCTAAATATATCAGGGATGGGGTAAGAAGCGGAGGAGGGGCATTAACAGAAGTTAGAGAAGTCAATGTTCATGCCATCAGTTTGGAGGCTACCCCACAAAATAGCAGAATATAAGGTGTTATTCCTCCAACCTAAGTGCGGCCTTATCCTGACGGTGGAGGAGGCCATGGATAGACATATCAGAATGGGAATGGGATGTGGAATTAAAATGTGTGGCCACTGGGAGATCCTGCTTTCTCTGGCGGGCAGAGCGTAGGTGTTCAGCTTCAGTTTGAACTTTTAAATTCCATTCATATACATTTGTGAATATAATTCATATAATTTGAATAACTGTGAAGAGTTGAGAACCTTACAGCAATACCTGTGGCACTTCTCTTGCTACACCTTGCTCACCAGACTGTATACATACATCCACTGATGCCTCTGGACACATCTTCAGTGATGTTCCTGGAATCATTGGGTGTTTCGGGTCTTTCAGCATCATACACCCTTCTCCAGGTGACTCAGCCGTGGCTGATCAGACCCCAGCTTGTGTCCAGATGGCTAGCTGCATATGACTCCCCTCTCTTGAGCCACAGCCATCTTGAGGCCCTCTCTGCTGCATTGGTGGTACTGCAGATGGCTCTCCTCTTCCTCTCTCCCTCCACCCGGAGTACCACTGATGCGGCAGAGAGGGCCTTAAGATGGTTGTGGCTCAAAAGAGGGGAGCCATGGAGTGAAAGTAAACCTTTTATGTTAAACCTTTTTTATCCAAATAGGACATACATGGTAAATGGTAGGGCATTGAAGAATGCAGTAGAACAGAGTGATCTAGGAATAATGGTGCATAGTTCCCTGAAGGTGGAATCTCATGTGGAGAAGCTTTTGGTATGCTGGCCTTTATAAATCAGAGCATTGAGTATAGGAGTTGGGACGTAATGTTAAAATTGTACAAGGCATTGGTAAGGCCGAATTCGGAGTATTGTGTACAGTTCTGGTCACTGAATTATAGGAAAGATGTCAACAAAATAGAGAGAGTACAGAGGAGATTTACTAGAATGTCACCTGGGTTTCAGCACCTAAGCTACAGAGAAAGGTTGAACAAGTTAGGTCTTTATTCTTTGGAGCATAGAAGGTTGAGGGGGGACTTGATAGAGGTATTTAAAATTATGAGGGGGATAGATAGAGTTGACATGGATAGGCTTTTTCCATTGAGAGTAGGGGAGATTCAAACAAGAGGACATGAGTTGAGAGTTAGGGAGTAAAAGTTTAACATGAGGGGGAATTTCTTTACTCAGAGAGTGGTAGCTGTGTGGAACGAGCTTCCAGTAGAAATGGTAGAGGCAGGTTTGGTATTGTCATTTAAAGTAAAATTGGATAGGTATATGGACAGGAAAGGAATGGAGGGTTATGGGCTGAGTGCGGGCCAGTGGGACTAGGTGAGAGTAAGCGTTCGGCACGGACTAGAAGGGCCGAGGTGGCCTGTTTCCATGCTGTAATTGTTATATGGTTATATGTTGACTCTCCATTTCCTGACATATGTTTACCTCCATCAATATATAAACTTCTACACCTTGAACTTTCATTTTCTGAAATCATCTTTAGTCTAGTACCCACCAAACACCTTCTTGAAACCCAAGTATATAATATCTTTTATCCATAACATTTTTCTTTTTTCAAACACTCCAATAAATTGGTCTGAATGGTCTGAAATGTATATGATTTTCCATTTACAAGCCCATACTGAGTTTTCATGGTTAAGTTGTGTTTTTTAAGTTCTGGGCTGTAATGTTTTTAATCATGACTTCCAACATTTTCCCAGAATCAGAAACAGATGTATTATTATTGACAATGACAAAGATCTAAAAATTGGCAAAATAAATGAATAGTCCAAAAACAGATAGCAATGTGGTAATTATGAAACATTCATAACTTTGATGGAGAAGGGCAAGAAGCCGTTCCTGAATTGTTGAGTGTGCATCTTCAGGCCCCTGATGGTAGTATTGAGAAGAGACATACCCTGGATAGTGACAGTCCTGGATAGTGGATAGTTGCCGGCATCTGAAAGACCATCTCTTGAAATTGCCCTCAATGGTGCAGAGCGTTGTGCCTGTGATGGAGCTGGCTGAGTCTATATCCTTGTGCAGCCTCTTGCAATCCTGTTCATTGGAGGCTACATACCAGCCTGTGAGACAACCAGCCAGAATGCTCTCTATCATACACCTACAGAAATTTGGAAGAGCTTAAGATTATAAATCCACAAAAACAAGTGATAAGCTAACTGTTTTCTGCTTTCTAACCATTTTTGAATAAAAGAGTTACATTTGCTATTATCTAATCTCATGGAAGCTTCCTCAAATCCAGAAAATTCAGAAAATTAAAACCAATGCATCAACTGCATCACTAGTGTGGTTCATCACGCAACACTGAAGACCTCCCAAACATTTGTGAAATTTCAGGATCTGTTGTGGGGAGCATGGGTGTGAGGTGTAGGGGTCCAGTGCCTTTTCCTTTCTGCTCCAACTGTTGTGGCTTTGATATTTTTGCCATATAAAACTCACCAAAGTAAATTAGCTTTGCAATGATTTTCATAACATTCTTTGTAAGTTAAAATATCATCCATTCTATTCTTTTGGAGTAAGTTGTATTTTGGCTTTGCTCCATTCATTTTTCAATTTTTTTACCATCCTTTCACTATCTACATTAAAGTGTTTATAACACTTTTATATGCTTGAACTTTGATTTTTAATCGCTGGAAATGAATACCAGAGGGCAAAAGGCATCAGCCGAAGGCAAGGAAGCCAGTAATGGAAATGGAAGGAGAGAAGGTGCTTCTAAACAGCCTAAACAGTCTGAACTCACTTTGGAGGCTATATCGAAGCTCCTGGATGATAAATTCAATAAAAGATTTTCTACTTTGGAAGAATTGTTAAAGGAGATTGAAAGCAGACTGGGAGCACTTAAGTGGGAGAGTGAAAAACAACAGCGGCAAATTTCTGAACTCAATGAAGCTGGAAGATAGAGAGATCGTAGATTGGATTCATTGGAAAAGAAATTAATTTCAACCACTCAAACACTGGAACAATATAAATTCAAGATTATTGTCCTGGAGAGTTGCAGTCGTAGACAACACCTCAAATAATAGGACTCCGTGAAGACATTGAAATCGGTGACCTTACTAAATTCTTTTCTCAATTTTTAATGGACGTGTTCGGCTTTCAAGTTTTCTCTACTCCCCCTATACTTGATCGTGTCCACCGTGCTTTAAGAGTAAAACCTCCTAAAGAGTTGAAGCCTCAACCTGTTATACTCTGATTCCACTATGTGCATATCAAGTAGCATTTAATTCGAATTGCCTGTCAGAAAGGGAATATTGAACACGGAGATCTCAAGTTTTGTCTAGTTGAAGACTACAGTCCTGAGGTAATGTGAGAAAGATCGCTTTTTAAACGGGTGATGTCCAAGCTTTATCAAAGAAAGTTTCAACCAGTTCCATTAGTTCCAGCTCACTTAAGGGTTGTTCTGCCTGATAAGTCACGTAAATGGTTTAAATCTGTGGACGAAGCTCATCAATTCCTTGAGGATCAACTTGCAATCTCAGTTGTTTAATAAATTTACTGTTTCTTTTTGTCTGTATTCATTTGGTTTATCAGTTAATAACCAGTTCATAGATCTGGACTTTTAAAGTTTGGAGATTTTTGCCCTTGGTTTGATAACATTTGTACTTCATTTTGGAGTATGGATGTTTATCATGCTTCTATGTTAAAGTTCCCTTTTTTTCCTTTATTATTTTATGTTATTATTTTCAATTGTTTGTTTTTGAAAATAATTAATAATCTGATTTGTTGATTGATTTTTTTACCTGAAATATTAATAAGATTGTATTATGTTTCACTTTCCAAGATCTCACCTTTCAAAATGTTGTGCAAATGGCTGATTTTTTTAACATTTGTTTGATGTTTTTATGGTATTCTTTTCTCAAAGTTTTGACTATGGGTGGCATTTTGCATTCTTTTCAATTTTGGAGATTTGCCTTCAAGAGAGGGGGGTAGGGGAATTTCTAGATAGATTTCTGGCTGTCTGTTGGCCAGTTTTCGGGCTTTTGTGGGTGGGGGTGGGGCTATTTTTGGTTTAGTTTTTTCATCTGGGCTGATCTGAAACTACAAGTATGTCTGAATAGTCGTAACTTCTGGTTCCCCTTTAAGCCTTTTTCCCTCTTCCTTGTTCATGAGTTCCCTATGCAGTAAGGTTAACCCTTTACATACCATATGGCTTATTCAAGTAAAATTGTTAATATTATTGACTTTGTCTCATGGAATACGAATGGTTTGAATCATCTGATTAAACGTAAGAAGATATTTAAAGTTTTTCAAAGATTGAATGCTCAGATTATCCTTGCCCAGGAAACTCATGTGAGGAAGGAGCGTTTTTTAGGTTTTGGAAGGGTCAATATTTTCACTCCTACTCACAGGCTAAGCTGAAGGAGTTTCTATCTTTATAGACGCCTCAATTTCATTTCTTCACTATGAAACAATCTCAGACCCGAATGGTAGATTTCTGTTAATTACTGGTTCACTTTATAACCAAAAAGATGCTATGGTTAATATCTATGCACCAAATGCCGACTATCCTGAATTCTTTAAGCATCTATTTGCATCTCTTTCTAATTTGTCTTCCTAATTTCATTATGTTGATAATGGGCGGAGATTTTAACTGTTGCCTGAATCCTTCGATGGACAAGTCTGCATCCAATCAGGTACTTCCAAACAAATCTGCTATTTTTATTAATTCCTTTTTAGTTGACTGCTTAATTTTAGAAATTTGGAGGTTTTTACATCCTAACGATAAAGAGTTCTCATTCTTTTCCCATGTATATCATAATTACTCTAGAATTGATTACTTTTTTTATCGACTCTTGATTAGTTCCATCTGTTGCTGCCTGTGAGTACGATGCAGTCACCATTTCCGATCATGCGCTCTTGAAACTAACAATCAAATTAACTGAAGTAACTTTTAGCACTAGACAATGGTGGTTCAATTCTACTCTGCTTCAGGACAAACTTTGTTAACTTTATTAAAGAACAGATTGTCTTTTTCTTTTCAGCTAACTTTACGGAAGAAATTTCCGGTGTAATATTATGGGATCATTTTAAAGTATATATCTGTGGGCAAATTATTTCATATTCTGCTGGATTGAAAAAATGAATTAATAATGAAATATGTACATTGGTTGATAAAATTAAAGAAATTGATAAAATCTGCTGTTCCTAATCTGGAGCTTTATAAAAAGAGAGTTGTACTTCAGATGCAACACAGCTTGTTATTAACATCCGCGATTGAAAATCAATTACTTAAAACCAAGAGTCAATTTTATATACAGATTAGAAACTTTTTGAATGTTATTTTACCTACTGTTCCGATACCACATCAAACTGAAATTACAGAAAATTCTTTAGGTTTAAACCCCTATCAGAAGAGTTTAATAGCAGTTATTTATGATCTGATTACGAAAATACATCCAGGTATATCTGATAAAATTAAGAATGAATGGGAAAGAGAACTTCAGGTATCTTTACCTAGAGAGAAATGGGAGAAAATTCTCCAACTAATTAACTAACTAATTAACTAATTAACAAACATTCAATGTCTGTAGTGAGATGCTGAAGATGTTCTATAGGTCAGTTGTGGAGAGCGCCCTCTTCTTTGTGGTGGCGTGTTGGGGAGGAAGCATTAAGAAGAGGGACGCCTCACGTCTTAATAAGCTGGTAAGGAAGGCGGGCTCTGTCGTGGGCAAAGTACTGGAGAGTTTAACATCGGTAGCTGAGCGAAGGGCGCTGAGTAGGCTACGGTCAATTATGGAAAACTCTGAACATCCTCTACATAGCACCATCCAGAGACAGAGAAGCAGTTTCAGCGACAGGTTACTATCGATGCAATGCTCCTCAGACAGGATGAAGAGGTCAATACTCCCCAATGCCATTAGGCTTTACAATTCTACCGCCAGGACTTAAGAACTTTTTAAAAGCTATTATTAATGCTTTTTGAGATAGTGATTTAGATGCATATCATATTTTTTTTACTGAGTTAAGTATTGTATGTAATTAGTTTTGCTACAACAAGTGTATGGGACATTGGAAAAAAAGTTGAATTTCCCCATGGGGATGAATAAAGTATCTATCTATCTATCTATCTATCTATCTATCTATCTATCTATCTATCTATCTATCTATCTATCACTTCTTCAATGTGTGCTAGACACACTTTGATACAATTTAAGGTGGTTCATAGGGACTATATGTCTAAGGATAAGTTAGCTCATTTTTATTGCCATATAAATCCTGTCTGTGACAGATGTAATTCTGAGGTAGCTTCCTTGACACATATGTTCTGGTCTTGTCCTCTTTTAGAAAAATATTGGAAAGACATTTTCAATATTATTTCAGTAGTTTTGCATATTGATTTACAACCTCATACTATTACTGCAATTTTTGGATTACCAGAGATGGACCCTAGTCAGTTATCCCCTTCAGCTTGCCGTTTGATTGCATTTGTTACATTAATAGCCAGAAGATCCATTTTATTTTACTTAAATTGAAAGATTCTAATCCCCCTACTACATTTCAATGGATTTCCCAAACTATAACATATTTAAATTTGGAAAAAATTAGGAGTGGCACTATAAGTTAAATTTGAAAAAAACTTGGAGACCATTTATTCAATATTTTCATATGATGCAAGCTAACCTTTTCCGAATCCTTCTCAATAACTTTTTGTTCGTGTATAGAGGAGCGGAGTTAATGACAAATAATGATTTTAACCAATAAAACAAGGCAGCCCAGCTTTTGTTTTTTTTTTAATTTAGATTTCTTTTTTTGGTAGTTTAGGGGGATTTTTTTCTTGTAAAAATCTTTTTTCTTTGAATCTTTCTCATGTTTAGTTACTAAGAGATTGGGAGGCTTAGATTACATATGTTCATCAGAGTCTGTGTCTGTATACGTTAACCATTATTAATGTAATCTCAATCTCTTTGTATCATTATTATTATTATGTTTATCAATTTGAGACAGTAAAAAAGATTGAGAAAGAGAGAAAAATATCATCTATTCCTTTTATCTGATGAGTCATTTCCCTGTTGAAGTATCTCTTCATTGGTACCATAACCAAGCAGGTCCTGTGCCAGTCAACAACCTCAGCATATCTATATTCCTACTTGGGACTTATGGAGATGAGGTGAGGAACAGAAGGAAGAAGGAAGGATAAACAGCTGAACTTGGAACAAATAGGCCAGAATGGAGCCCAGTTCTTCCTTAGTTTCTAAAAACAGAGATTGATATTTTGAGGGATTTTAAGTAAAATGGCTCCTGTCTAAAATTTAGACTTTAAATACTGCTGCTGATAGAGTTGCTCCCACACTGGTCCGACAGTTTGGGTTCAGTCCTAACCTTGGTGCTGTCTGACTAGAGTTTGAACATTCTCTCTGCGACTATATGGATTTCTTAAGGTTCATCCCAAAGACATGCAGATTGATCAGTTAATTAGCCACAGTAAATTGCTCCAAGTAGGTGAGTGGTAGAATCAGGAGAGTTTTAATCGAAATGTGGGAAAAATAAATCGGATTTGTATAGGATTAGTGTAAGTGGGTGCTGTATGGTCACACGGACTCAATGGGCTGTAGGGTCTGTTTCCTTAACTCAGGACTCTATGACTTTATAAATAAGTTATTAGATAATGCCTTAAGCATTTTGTAAGACACCAAGGTAACTGCATAGGAACCCAGGATGGGATCTAGAGACATTGTAAGAATTGCAGGGCATGTGACAACCTGAAGCAGCAATCCCAGAAGAAGAGGTCCAAAGATCAAGCAGAGGTTCTACAATATTCTGAAGGGTTAGATCTCAACCAAAATGAGCATGCACAAACCTCAATCAATAATGTGGGAGAGTAGATTAAGGCAAGCTTGATTCCAGGTAGCGCATCTCACATGCATGCTTATGAAATGCCCAGTAACTAGGTTATGGAAGGAATCAGTAGATATATAATAATTCTTCTTTTTCTGATTGTGATCTGTACTCATCCGTGTTATAAGGATTATTCAAAGGAATTCTGATCCAATTGACATTGGTTAATGGCAGATAAGCTGAATAGGAAGAAAACACATAGTTTTAGTATTGTAATGCTGCATTGATTGAAAGCAAATGGTCTTATTTAATGGATTTTATCAGAATGAAGAGAGCCAGATCTGAACTAATTAAATAATAATTGTCACAATAAAGACTCAGATCAATAAAGCAGCATTAACTTGAATAAACCCCAAAGCACTTCATAGAAGTACAGTATAGGACAAATAGTTCAAGCCATATTCATAAGGTGATATTAGGAAAAAGGGTTATTTCTTCAGCAGTTTGATCAGGGCACGACCGCGCAAGTGCATGGACATCAGCCAGTGAGAACAGTGAGAAGAGTTTAAAAGGAGACAGCTTTATAGAACAGGCATTGGAGGAACAGGTGATGGAATAGAGGGAGACAGAGTAGGAAGGCTTTGGCTCAACGGGGCTTCAGTGACAACAGGTCGAGGTGAGTTAGGTTGCCTGTATAGAATACAGACAGGAAGAATGTGTGTGAGGCCAATGTTCTGTGCTCGGTGTCAAATGTAGGAAGTCCAGGAGACACCCAGCCTCCTGAACAGCCACATCTGTGCCAGGTGCATCAAGCTGCAGCTCCTTAGGGACCGTGTTAGGGAACTGGAGATGCAGCTTAATGACCTTCACCTGGTCAGGGAAAGTGAGGAGGTGAGAGAGAGAAGCTATTGGCAGGTAGTCACACTGGGGCCTGGGGTGACAGATAAGTGGGTGACAGTCAGGAGAGGGAAGGGCAGGGGTCAGAGGCTAGAGAACACCCCTGTGGCTCTACTCCTTGACAATAGTGCTCCTGTTTGAGTACTTTTGGGGGGGGGGGGAATAGCCTACCTGGGGGAAGCAACAGTGGCCACGCCTCTGGCAAAGAGTCTGGCCCTGTGGCTCAGAAGGGCAGGGAAAGGAAGAGATTGACAGCAGTGATAGGGGACTCTATAGTTAAGGGGGGGTCAGACAAGCAATTTTGTGGATGCAGGAAAGAAGCACGGATGGTAGTTTGCCTCCCAGGTGCCAGGGTCTGGGATATTTCTGATCACATCCACAATATCCTGAAGAGGGAAGGAACACAGCCAGAGGTTGTGGTACATATTAGTACCAACGACATAGGCAGGAAAAGGGAGGAGGTCCTGAAAGCAGACTACAGGGAGTTAGGAAGGAAGTTGAGAAGCAGGACCACAAAGGTAGGCATCTTGGGATTACTGCTTGTGCCATGTGACAGCGAGTATAGGAATAGAGTGAGGTGGAGGATAAATGCATGGCTGAGGGATTGGAGCAGGGAGCAGGAATTCAGATTCCTAGACCATTGGGACCTCTTTTGGGGTAGGAATGGCCTGTACAAAAAGGATGGGTTGCATTTGAATCCCAGGGCGACCAATATCCTGGTGGGGAGGTTTGCTAAGGCTATTGGGGAGAGTTTGAACTAGGATTAATGGGGGGCTGGGAACCAAACGGAAGACGCGGTTGGCTCACAAATAGAGAAAGCTTAGAGATAATACAAAAGGGAGGATAGGCAGGTGATAGAGAAGGGACACACTCAGACCGATGGTTTGAGATTGGTTTATTTTAGTGCAAGGAGTATGATGAACAAAGCAGATGAGCTTAGAGCATGGATCAGTCCTTGGAGCTATGATGTTGTGGCCATTACAGAGAATTGGATGGCTCAGGGGCAGATATGGTTACTCTGAGTGCCAGGCTTTAGATGTTTCATAAAGTACAGGGAGGGAGGCAAAAGAGGTGGGGGCATGGCACTGTTGATCAGAGATAGTGTCATGGCTGCAGAAAAGGAGTATGATGACATGGAAGGATTATCTACAGAGTCTCTGTGGGTGGAAGTTAGGAACAAGAAGGGGTCAATAACTCTACTGGCTGTTTTTTATAGACCACCCAATAGTAACAGGGACATCGAGAAGCAGATAGGGAGACAGATTCTGGAAAGGTGTAATAATAGCAGGATTGTCATGGTGGGAGATTTTAATTTCCCAAATATCGATTAGAATCTCCCTAGAGCAAGGGGCTTAGATGGAGTGGAGTTTGTTAGGTGTGTTCAAGAAAGTTTCTTGACACAATATATAGATAAGCCTACAAGAGGAGAGGCTGTACTTGATCTGGTATTGGGAAATGAACCTAGTCAGGTGTCAGATCTCTCAGTGCTAGAGCATTTTGGAGATAGTGATTACAATTCTATCTCCTTTACCATAGCATTGGAGAGAGATAGGAACAGATAAGTTATGCAAGTGTTTAATTGGTGTAAGGGGCAATATGAGGCTATCAGGTAGGAACTTAGAAGCATAAATTGCGAACAGATGTTCTCAGAGAAATGTATGGAAGAAATATGGAAAATATTCAGAGGATATTTGTATGGAGTTCTGCACAGGTATGTTCCAATGAGACAGGGAGAGGATGGTAGGGTACAGGAACCGTGGTGTACAAAGGCTGTTGTAAGTCTAATCAAGAAGAAAAGAAGAACTTACAAAATGTTCACAGCCTAGCAGGAAGGAGCTTAAGAGATAAATTAGGAGAGCTGCAAGGCGCCATGAGAAGGCCTTGGTGGACAGGATTAAAGAAGACCCCAAGTATGTGAAGAGCAAGAGGATAAGACGTGAGAGAATAGGACAAATCAACTGTGACAGTGGAAAGGTGTGTATGGAACCGGAGACGATAACAGAGGAACTTAATGAGTACTCTGCTTCAGTATTCCCTATGGAAAAGGATCTTGGCAATTGTAGGGATGACTTACAGCGAACTGAAAAGCTTGAGCATGTAGGTATTAAGAAAGAGGATGTGTTGGAGCTTTCGGAAAGCATCAAGTTGGATAAGTCACTGGAACCGGACAAGATGTAACCCAGGCTACTGTGGCAGGTGAGCAAGGAGATTACTGAGCCTCTGGCGATGATCTTTGCATCATCAATGAGGACAGGAGAGGTTCTGGAGGATTGGAGGGTTGCAGATGTTGTTCCCTTATTCAAGAAAGGGAGTGGAGATAGCCCAGAAAATTATAGACCAATAAGTCTTACTTCAGTGGTTGGTAACTTGATAGAGAAGATCTTGAGAGGCAGGATTTATAAACATTTGGAGAGGCATAATATGATTGGGAATACTCAGCATAGTTTTGTGAAAAGCAGGTCATGCCTTACGAGCCTGATTGAATTTTTTGACGACATTGATTAAGGTAGAGCAGTAGATGTAGTGTATATGGATTTCAGCAAAGCATTTGATAAGGTACCCCATGCAAGGCTTATTGAGAAAGTAAGGAGGCATGGGATCCAAGGGGACTTTGCTTTGTGGATCCAGAACTGGCTTGCCCACAGAAAGCAAAGAGTGGTTATAGACGGGTCATATTCTGCATGGAGTTTGATGATTTTTATAAATGACCTGGAGGGATGGTTTAGTAAGTTTGTTGATGATACAAAGGTTGGAGGTGTTGTGGATAGTGTGGAGGTCTGCCAGAGATTACAGTGGGACATTGATAGGATGTATAATTGGGCTGAGAAGTGGCAGATGGAGTTCAACCCAGGTAAGTGTGAGGTGGCTTACTTTGGTAGGTCAAATATGATGGCAGAATATAGTATTAATGGTAAGACTCTAGGCAGTGTGGAGGATCAGAGGGATTTTGGGGTCTGAGTTCATAGAACACTCAAAGCTGCTGCGTAAGTTGACTCTGTGTTTAAGAAAGCACACGGTGCATTTGCCTTCATTGAGTGGGATTGAGTTTTGGAACCGAGAAGTAATGTTACAGCTATATAGGACACTGGTCAGACCCCACTTGGAGTACTGTGCTCAGTTCTGGCGCTTCACTATAGGAATAACGTGGAAACAATAAAAAGGTGCAGAGGAGGTTTACAAGGCTGTTGCCTGGATTGGGGAGCATGCCTTATGAGAATAGGTTGAGTGAACTTGACCTTTTTTCCTTGGAGTGACAGAGGATGAGAGGTGACCTGATAGAGTTGTATAAGATGATGAGAGGCATTGATTGTGTGGATCATCAGAGGCTTTTCCCCAGGGCTGAAATGGCTAGCACAAGAGGGCACAATTTTAAGGTGCTTAGAAGTAGGTACAGAGGAGATGTCAGAGGTAAGTTTTTTTACACAAAGAGTGCTGATTGCGTGGAATGGACTGCCGCTGATGGTGGTGGAGGCAGATACAATTGGGTCTTTTATCAGACTCCTGGACAGGTATATGAAGCTCAGAAAAATAGAGGGCTATGGGTAACCCTGGGCAATATCTAAGGTAAGGACATGTTCAGCACAGCTTTATGGGCTGAAGGGCCTCTATTGTGCTGTAGTTTTCTATCTTCTATGTTTCTATGACCTACAGCTTGCCTAGAGGTAGGGTTAAAGGGAAGGGAGAAAAGAAAGAGTTTTAGCAAGTGAATTCCAGAGCTTAGGGCTTGGCAGCTGAAGGTTGATTAAAATTAAGCATTTTTCATTTAGGATAGAATAGATATCATGAAACGTTGTGGAATGGAGGAGATCACAGAGGTATGTGGAAGGGAGTGTCGAGACCATGGAAGTATCTGCAAACTAGAATGACATTTCTAAATCAATGCTTTGCTCATCCAAAGGAAAGTGAAGGTCAATGTGTAATGCATGATGGGTAATTGAGACTGGCTGAGTCATACAGTCATAATGTAAGCCTTTTGACCCACCATGTCTCTACTGACCATTGAGTACCCATCTATACTAATCCCATTTAGCAGCACTTGGTGGTTCAAGTGCTTGTCTAGGCATACCTTAAACATCCACCAGGAAAGCTAGATTTGCGCTGGACTGTGCCACTCTTCCCCAGTTACATGACACTGTTCTGTCAACAAAAACTTGAAGTAGTTGATAGGGATATAAGTTGTGTTGGGTGTTCCTTTTAGAACTACAGGTAGAAGACAAGTGTACCCATTCACATACATGTCAAAGTTCAAAACTGACATGAAAAATGGATAAGACCCAGTGGAATCAGATTCCTCCATGGTCCCTACACTCTTCCAATGTGCTGTCTGCTAAACTACTGTACCGTTGTTCTGTATTCCTACTGAGAATCCTTCTAGTACAAATGCATAAAGTTCTTGAGACATGTACAAGGTGCGCTTCTGTTGCGCGTTGCCTTTCATGCATAGATAGGTGGCAATTTAGCACAACAGTACAGTGCTAAGGATACTGACTCTTCCAGGATACTGATCCAGTGGCAATGAAGGGATCCTTGCTTCATTCGTACTGATATAAAGTAACATGCCAATGCTGCTTCACTGAAGCCCCTGGAGCTTTAGACTACTGAAGTAAATGATTCCACTTCAATGAACTCTCTAACGTTAGAAACATACATTTGTAGAAACATAGAAAACCAACAGCACAATACAGGCCCTTTGGCCCACAAAGTTGTGCTGAACATGTCCCTACCTTAAAAATTACTAGGCTTACCTATAGCCCTCTATTTTTCAAAGCTGAATGTACCTATTCAAAAGTCTCTTAAAAGACCCTGTTGTATCTGTCTCCACAACTGTTGCTAGCAGCCCATTCCACACACTCACCACTCTCTGAGTTAAAAACTTACCCCTGACATCTCCTGTGAACCTATGCCCCAGCACCTTAAACCTGTGACTTCTTGTGGCAACCATTTCAGCCCTGGGAAAAAGCTTCTGACTATCCACACGATCAATGCCTCTCATCATCTTATACACCTCTATCAGGTCACCTCTCATCCTCCATCGCTCCAAGGAGAAAAGGCCAAGTACACTCAACCTATTCTCATAAGGCATGCTCCTCAATCCAGGCAACTGTAAATTGTAAATCTCCTCTGCACCCTTTCTATGGCTTCCACATCCTTCCTGTAGTGAGGCAACCAGAACTGATCAAAGTACTCCAAGTGGGGTCTGACCAGGGTCCAATATAGCTGCAACATTACCTCTTGGCTCCTAAATTCAATTCCATGATTGATGAAGGCCAATACACTGTACGCCTTCTTAAACACAAAGTCAACCTGCGCAGCTACTTTGAGTGTCCTACGTACTCGGACCCCAAGATCCCTCTGATCCTCCACACTCCAAGAGTCTTACCATTAATACTATATTTCAATGACCTAGAATTGTATTTCAATGACCTAGAATTGGGTGCAATTTGCTCAGACCAAGATATTATTTCTTCAGAATGTAGGTTAGTAATGAAAGTTGTCCAAATTCATTGCTTTACTTTTAGAAGAAAAATAATTAACCCAAATTTCTGGGAAGCACTTACAGTATTACCTCTGTATTCCCTCAAAGTATTCCTTTCTCACTAGAACTGAACAAAGAAAAAATAGGTTCCAAATTCAAAACAACTTGTCAACCTACATTTAGAGAAGCTTAGTTTAACATTGCATAAACTGCGTTCACTTGCAACCCACAGTAATCATCTGTAACACCAATCAAAGGACTGTTCTCTCACCTGTATTCACAAGGTGTCAAGGACAGTCACATGAAGCCAGCAATTTAGAAAGAGTGGATGAATAAAATCAGACAGTGTTGAAAAATAGATTCTGAAACTGGATTGTGTGACTTCCTTGGCTGTTGTTTCCAATACAAATAGCACCCAGATTTGTGTTACCATTTATGCGATACCTTCAATAATCTGGCTGTTTATTGACAATCCCCATTTAAAATTGACCAGCGTTACTTGAAGACGAGATGCCTTGGAGTTTCAGCATATGTTTGCAGCATCTAGAGTTCATTCTGATCTGCAAGACTTTCTTAAATGGTATGACATACAGTAGATCAAGGATGTACAACCATGTGGGTGCTATGCTTTTTCAAAAGATGTTTACATTAATGAATGTAACAACCATGAACTTTAAAATGTTTTGCAATGTTTTTTCTTTGTACATATCTTCTTATTATTGATAAAGATTATTTTAAAATTTAAAAGAACACAGCACAGTGAGATGTCCATCAGGGAGTATTGCCAACTGACACATTCCAAGCTACAGGAGTATATGCTGAGAGATTCACTGGAGCTTGGGGCAGCCAGTGCAAAGGTACTGTGACGAATGACCGCAGTCTAGGATCTTTCTGTTTCAAAGATGACCTCATCAGGAAGGGATGCACTGTTGTCAGTGATGTTTCTCAGTTTCGTTTTGTAGCCCATTATACTGGTAGAGCCTTGCCACAACAAATAGCTGCTCAGATTTGGACTGATCTTGTCTCTTGATGTCTGAAGACATTGAGTCTGCAAAGAAAGCTCCTCAGGCAATGGAAGGCTCTTCCATGTGAGTGGCAAATGTGCTATGAAATTTTAAAAAAAATTGCTGGCACTACTATGTATAGAACTAACAACATTGAATATATTGACCAAATGACATTAAAGATACATCAGGATTATTAGTACTGACTTATGTGATATGATATTTGCTGTTTTGTAACAGTAGTACAATGCAAAGACATAATCTCTGCATAAAGTGCTGATGATTACAGTAACATAGTGGTTAAGTTACAGGACTTGTAGCCAGAAGTCCAGTCCATTTATTGGGTGACATGAGTTCAGATCCCACCGTGGAGCTGGAGAACAAGAATACAGGTAGTTAAATAAATCCAAAATTTAATCAAATCAGCTCATCTCTGTAATAAAGCTTCCAGGTTGTTGTGAGGCACCTGACTGATGAAGGGTGCATAAGGGTTCTCAGTAACTGTTCCACCTGAATGAGCTTTGAAAGTGAGGTGTCCTTAACTCGCCTGCTTTTTCAAAACTCACTTCCTACTTTGGTTGTGGAGAGGCCCTTAATTTTCTTAATTTTGCTGCCATTACTGAACTCATAGGGAGGGAGGCTGGTAGTGGAGTGGTGGGGGGGAGGAACTGCAATGATCTTGTGCTATAAGCATTACTGTGCATTTCTTAATTAAATTGCCAAGCAGGTCACATTAACCAGAAGCTATGGATGAACTGAGAGAACCATTGTATATTTAAGTCCAGATCTGCAGCATTCAAATTGGCTGACACTGACCTACACAGGAAGTTGAGGTACAACCTTCAGAAAGCTATCAGGGACATCAAGAGACAAGATCAGTCCAAATCTGAGCAGCTATTTGTTGTGGCAGGGCTCTACCAGTATAATGGGCTACAAAACGAAACTGAGAAACATCACTGACAACAGTGCATCCCTTCCTGATGAGGTCATCTTTGAAACAGAAAGGTTCTCTGGCTGTGTCCTTAGATCTTGAGCAGGTCAGCTGTTAAGAATACTTGCAGACATTTTTAATCTCTCCCTATTCCAGTTCAAGGTTCCTAGCTCTTTATTAAGGCCACTATAATCCTGGTACCAAAGCAAAGTAAGGCAATATGCTTAATGTCTATCACTCAGTGACTCTGGCATCCAGCATTAGAAGGTCTTTCAAGAGACTGATTATGGATATTAACGCTGGCCTCCCAGACCACCTCAACAAACTGAAGTTAGCCTACTGCCAAAACAGGTCCATGTCAGACATCACCTGGTCTTACATTTATATCTGGTGTATTGAGATAACAAAGATGCCTAAGTCAGCTCTGTCTTCATACCACAATTCCAAACAAACTCATCTCCAAACTCCTGGAATTCCACAACTCCCTTTGCAACTGGATTCTTTCTTTCCTGACCAATGTACTGCAATCAGTAAGGACAGGCAGGAACAGCTCTGCCACAATCTTCCTCAACACTGAGGACAAAGCCATGTCCTCAGCTCCCCAATACTGTGTGCCTAGGCAGAGCTCAAACAGCATCTATAAATTTGCCGATGTAACAACTGTTGTTGGCAGAATATCAGATGATAATGAGTAGACATACAGGAGTGGCATAAATCAGCTGGCTGAGTGGTGTAGCAACAACCTTACTCAAACAGTCTAATAGGAGAGAGTCATTACTTCCCCAGCTACATGTAGACTCATTATAGAGCCTAATGGCCAAGGGTAAGAATGACCTTATATGGTACTCATTGAAGAAGTGCAGTTGCCTTAGTCTATTACTAAAAGTGCTCCTCTGTTCAGTCAAGGAAGTATGCAGAGGGTGAGAAACATTGTCCAAAATTGCCAGGATTTTCGTGAGGGCCCTCTTTACCACCACAGCCTCCAGTGTGTCCTGTTTGATTCCTATACCAGAGCCAGCCTTTCTAATCAGTTTATTGAGCCTGTTGGCATCACCTGTGTCAATGCCATTTGCCCCATCACACCACTACATAGAAGAGGGTACCGCCGACAACAGACTGGTAGAATATTTGAAGGAGAGGACTGCATACTCCGAAGAGCCTCAGTCTCCTCAGGAAGTAGAGGCAACTCTGGTCCTTCTTGTACACAGCCTCTGTGTTGGAGCTCCACTCAAATCTGTCATTCAGGTGCACCCCAGGTATTTGTAGATCCTCAGCACATCCACGACCTCACCATCAAAGTAACAGGGAGCAGTGCAGGTTTAGTCTTCCTATCTTGCTGGCAAATGTGAATAAAATTGATGATCTCAGAGCTAGGGACATTAGGGTCGTGTGTGTCCTTTGTTTCACGGAATCCCAGTTAACTCCTTCTGTACCGGATGCAGAGATTCAGATCAACGGGTGTACTGTACACTATCAGGACAGATCTATAGAGTCTCTCAAAAGCAGAGGTGGAGGAGTATGCCTCATAATCAACTCTTCTTGGTGCACCGATATATCAGTGCTGTCCCAATTCTGCTCGCCAAATCTGGAATATCTGGCAGTTAAGTGCCATCCTCTGTACTTACCACAGGAGTTCTCCAGGATCATTTTGGTAACTGTATACATTCCACATCAGGCCAATGTCAGTCAGGCTTTAGATGATCGGAACAATGAGATCAACATGCATGAAACAGCACACCCTAAAGCTTTCACCATCGTTTTGGGAGATTTTAACCAGGTCAGTCTGAAAAAATCACTAAGCAATTACCATCAACAGATCAATTGCAATACCAAAGGAAACAATACACCAGACCATTGCTACACTACCATCAAGAATGCCTACTGTGCTATTCCATGCCCTCACCTCGGGAAGTCTGATCACCTGGCTGTACTTCTACTCCCTGAGTATAGGCAGAGACTGAAGACTGCAGCACCAGCAGTGAGGACCAAGAAGGTATAGACAAGGGAAGCACAGGAGCGCCTACAGGACTGCTTTGAATTGGTGGACTGGACTGTATTCAGGGATTCATCTTCAAACCTGGATGAGTATGCTGTAGTTGTTATTGATTTCATTAAAATCTGTATGGTTGAGTGTGTGTCTACAAAGACTTACTGCGTATTCCCAAACCAAAAGCCATGGATGAACCAGGAGATACGTCATCTGCTGAAGGCTAGATCTGTGGCATTCAAGTCTGGTGACCCAGGCTTGTACCAGAAAACCAGATTTGTAGAGGGCTACTTCAAGAGTGAAGAAATAATTTCAAATGAGATTGGAGGCAACATCAGATGCACGACAACTCTGGCAGGGTTTGCAAGACATCACTTCCTACAAAGTGAAACTGAGTAGCATAAATGGCAGTGATGCTTCACTACCAGATGAACTTAACACCTTCTCTTCCCGTTTTGAAAGGGAGAATATAATTATAGCTGTGAAGATCCCTGCTGCACCTGATGACCCTGTGATCTCTGTCTCAGAGGCTGTCTTTAAAGAGAGTGAACTCACAAGGCAGAAGGTCCCGATGGAGTACCTGGTAAGGCTCTGAAAACCTGTGCAAACCAACTGGCGGGAGTATTCAAGGACATTTTCAACCTCTCACTGCTACAGGTGGAAGTTCCCACTTGCTTCAAAAAGGCAACAATTATACCAATGCCTAAGAAGAATAATGTGAGCTTCCTTAATGATTATCACCTGGTGTCACTCACATCTACAGTGATGTGTTATGAGTGATGAACAGACCTGATGGCCATTGGGGTACAGAGTTAACCATCCCCCCCTGAGAACCACGAACTATTACTGTTGCTACGCTGACCATGAGAAAGAGAGATGAAAAACAGGCAAGAACATCTGTGACAGATAAGAGAGAGAGGGAGATTGCTGATAACTGTATTGTGACTCCTTTTGAATTATTTACTGTTTTGCTGCAAGGACAATAGTTTGCTCATTAACTTTCCTCAGTGGACTGTAGGAGTGGCATGATTTAATGGACACGGTCATTCAGGATTGATGGATAGCTGAGTCCCCGTTAGTAGGGATAAAAAGACAGATCTGGAGAAACACCCTTCAGACACACCAGTGGACCCTGACTGAGGGTTGTGAACCCACAAGGAAAGGTGGGGGATTCAAAGCCTGAATCAGGAGGTCGGTCAGTAAGGCTATCAGTGTAAAAGCAGGGCCGGTGGGGACTTGTGTGTGTGTCCACTCATGCCAGAATGATGAGTCTACCACAGAAGAACGGTCTAGCAGAAGGACAGAGAGGTCATAGCTGGATGACCACGATGATATGATGGAATAAGAAAAAATAATTCAAGGTTTGCCTGACTGCAGCTGTTACATCTCGCTCTCTCTCTCTCTCTCTCTCTCTCTCTCTCTCTCTCTCTCTCCAACGATTACAACACAACAAGCATAACTACTTCAGCACTCATGAACTGAACTGAACTTTATACTTTTCTATGACAACTCATTTACCCCTAGACATCGATAGAGCTTGTTTATTATTGCTTATTATTATTCCTACACTTTTAGGTTTATTACTGCTAACTTGTGTTATATGTATATTTGCATTATTGGCATTGTTTTGCTTATTTTACTAATAAACACTTTTGATATATAGTACCACCAGACTCCAATAGATTCTTCTTTCTCTGCTGGTCAGACACCCAGTTACGGGGTACGTAACAAATTGGGGCCTCGTCTCAAGATTTGATTACCAAATTAGGGGGCCAGTGAATCGGAAAAAAAGTCCCTTATCTGATCTGGTTGTGAGATTAACCAGAGGGGAAACCAGCAGAGATTGAGATTGTCAAATTTTTAAAAGACCCGACTGCAGGGGCATTAGAGGTTGCCAGGAAGGCTGAATTGGTGAATGTTGCGAAACGATTAGATCTCCCAGAGGTGAAATTGTCAATGAGAAAGGTGGATATACAGAGAGAAATAGCTAAGCATTATGTATCCAAGGGTGTGTTCACACCAGATGTATTGGACCTGTTCCCTGAGAGGAAACCAGCTGAGGGTGAGGTTCAGCTAGAGATAGAAAAATTAAGGTTGGCTAAGAAGAAGGAGAAGAGGGAGCATGAACTTCGGATAAGGCAGCTGGAAGCAGAGAGAGAAGCTGCAGGGCGAAGAGAGGATGCTGAGAGGCGAAGGGAGGAAGCTGAGAGGGAGGCTGAAAGGAGGAGAGAAGATGCTGAAAGGGAGGCTGAAAGGAGGAGAGAGGAGGCTGAAAGGGAGAAGGAAGAAGCTGGAAGGCAGAAGGAGGAAAGGGAGAAAGAGAGGCAGCATGCGCTGGAAATAGAGAGGTTAAAGGTACAGCAGGGAAGAGACCGGGTGGCAGACCCAAATGAGGGGTTCAAGATTGGTCAGGAGATCCAGTTGATACCTCCATTCGAGGAGATGGATGTCGATAAGTTCTTCCTCCATTTTGAGAAAGTGGCTGTGAATCAGAACTGGCCTAAGAGAAAATGGGCTGCTCTGTTACAGAGAGTACTTAGGGGGAAGGCTCAACAAGCATATTCGGCATTGTCTATAGATGAGTCTAAAGATTACGAGGAAGTAAAAAGGGCTGTACTGAGGAGTTATGAGTTGGTGCCAGAGGCATACCGGCAGAAGTTCCGGAACTTGAGAAAGCCGTGGAACCACACATATTTAGAGTTTGCAAATGTATTGTGAGCGTTGGTGCGCCTCAAAAGGGGTTGATGAAGATTATGATAAACTGTTACTGATGGGGCAATTTAAAAGTTGTATCCCTGAGAGTATGAAGACATACTTGGATGAGAAGGAGACAGAGACTCTGTCTGTGACTGTCAAGTTAGCAGACGAGTATGCTTTAACCCACAAGTCAAAGTTTTCCTCAAATAAGAGTTACCAGAGAGGCAGTAGGGACGGTAGAGAAAGCCCACCGGCTAAAGCAGAGAATAAGCTGGGAGCTAGTGGTAAAGGTAAGGAGGAAAAGCAGGCTGGCAAGAAGGTTCCTAGCTTTACCTGTTATAATTGTGGGAAAGCAGGCCATGTAGCATCTAAGTGCTTTGCTCCGAAGAAGGAGACAGGAAAAGGGAAAACAGCAATCCCTACAGGTTGCATTGAGTCGGTCAACAGATCGATGAGGAAGGCAAAGGTAGATGGAGCACAAGAGGGGCGTGAGAAGTTTATCTCGGAAGGGACGGTGTCTGTGAAGGAAGGAGAAACCCCAGTTCCAGTGCAGATCTGGAGAGATACTGGGGCGGATCAGTCATTGATTCTAAGGAAGGTATTAGATTTTGGTTCTGAAACCCAGACTGGGGAGGCTGTGTTAAGAGGTATCGGGAAAGGGACTGAGGCCGTACCTTTGCACAGGATATATTTTAAATGTGACCTGGTATCTGGACCAGTCGAAATAGGGGTGCGGTCGAAACTACCGATGGACGGCGTGGACGTCCTACTTGGTAACGATCTGGCCGGTGGTGACGTGTATTCAGCAGTGAAACTGACAAACAAGCCTGTGAGTGCTGAGGACCCGCCCATAGATTCCAAGATTTATCCCGCATGCGCAGTCACTCGCAGCATGTCTAGAAAGGAGCCAGTTTAAATGAGTTCAGTGTTAATTTAGCGGAGACATTTTTGCCGACCTTGTATGAAAAGGGGTTACTGGATGAGAAGGAAAAGGATAGTGGATCTAAGGAAAGTAAAGGAGAGGAGGTAGATCTACCATTAGCGAGGAGGGACTTTATAAAGGAACAGAGTCATGATGAGGAGCTTGTGGCGTTGAGAGAGTCAGCTCTTTCTGAGGCAAAAATTGATAGGGAACCAGAGGGCTACTACCTGAAGGAGGGAGTGTTAATGAGGAAGTGGAGGCCGACCACGGTGCCAGTCGATGATGACTGGGCGGTAGTACACCAGGTGGTGGTTCCGAAGGTCTATCAGAATGAAATTTTGAATTTGACTCATAAGATACCCCTAGGTGGACATTTTGGAGTGAGGAAGGAGGTTATGGAGGTACAGAGTAAAGATGAGAAACAGATATGGCAGTTAGAAGGTCCAGGGTTGGACACGGATGATCTGTCTGGCTTGACAGAGCAGTTTGCTGTTGAAGAATTTAAATGTGTTCCCGATAATGATGTAAGCGCGGTCCTAGATGAAAAGAATGCCGCTACCTTGAGGGAGTCTGCTGGGTTAGCAGACGAGGTTGTTTTAATTAACCCGCAGGGTTGAGTTTACTCTGGGAGGATCAGGGGAATTTAGAATTTGAAAAGGGGACTGGTATTGAAAGCCTGGAAGAGGTAGATGTCCCGTTTGCGTGTGTTCAGGGTGTGAAGGGTGTGGATGCACAGGGTACTGAACCTAGTATTGAAACTCAGGAAAAGTCGGAGGTATCTGATTTAGTTGAAAAGGAATGCAGTCCTTTTGGGTCAGATGGACTTGGTTCAGTGAAGAAAGGGTTAACCTTGGTACCAGTGGAAAGTGAGAATTCTCAGTTGTTTGTGTTAGAAGGTGTGTTAAAAGTTAATGATGAGATGAAAGCTGGTGATGTGAATATTATTGAAGGAAAAGGGAAAGGTGTTGTTCCTAAATTGAATAAAGAAAATTTAAAGTCTGAATTGGTTTTAGAAGGATTGACAAAAGGGAAGGGACCGTTAACTGAACAATGGCTTGTTAACAAGGTGCCTGTGAATCAATTACAGTTTGTTTGGAAATTTAAAGATAGACAACTCGCTAATGTTATTCAAGTATGTGATTTGGAGAGGCAGAACTTGAAATGTTGTTTTGACCAAAAGGGATCATCTGCAGCAGTTAAATTGAAAACAAATAGAATGAAAGATCCTGAAGATAAAATTAATGAATTGTTTGGAAGTTCAGAAAATGGGCTTAGTTTGGAAAACCTTGGTGATAAGATAGCTCTTGTCAAAGGAGTCTGTGAAGGCCTATTCCACACTAGTGAGCAAGCTAACCATGTGAGAGTTTAGTGGAAAAAGGACAAAGGTTGACCAAATGCCACTTTGAATAACAGGATCTGGTTTTGAGGGAATTTGACAAAGCATGTGAAAGATAAAAACACCATGAAAGATTGATTGTTTGAATGTTAAGTTTAAAAGTAAAATAGAGATTAGTATTTGTACAAACTTTTGTAATGTACTATATTATAATCACACATGTATTGGTTCACACTTTGTAATATACACCTAAGCTAAGAACACAACCCCTTTAGTATTTTTTTGCTAACATGAAAAATAAAAATAGGCGGTTATTAAATTGGAGACTGTTGTTACAGGAATTTGATATTTAAATGCAACATGTAAAGGGAGTGATAATGTTATTGCTGATTGTTTATCTAGATGTTAATTTGAATGTGTATCTGTATTATTCTTGTAGTTAAGACAACTTCTGTATTTTGTTAAACTCTGTAATTCAGTCATGTGCTTTATTAGTTAATTTTCCCCCTGGTGAAAATTCCCAGAAGGATGGGTGTGTTATGAGTGATGAACAGACCTGATGGCCATTGGGGAACAGAGTTAACCATCCTCCCCCCGAGAACCACAAACTATTACTGTTGCTATGCTGACCATGAGAAAGAGACGAAAAACAGGCAAGAACATTTGCGATGGATAAGAGAGAGAGGGAGTTTGCTGATTAACTGTATTGTGACTCCTTTTGAATTATTTACTGTTTCGCTGCAAGGACAATAGTTTGCTCGTTAACATTCTTCAGTGGACTGTAGGAGTGGCATGATTTAATGGACACAGTCATTCAGGATTGATGGATAGCTGAGTCCCCGTTAGTAGGGATAAAAAGACAGATCTGGAGAGACACCCTTCAGACACACCAGTGGACCCTGACTGAGGGTTGTGAACCCACAAAGAAAGGTGGGGGATTCGAAGCCTGAATCAGGAGGTCGGTCAGTAAGGCTATCAGTGTAAAAGCAGGGCCGGTGGGGACTTGTGTGTGTGTCCACTCATGTCAGAGTGACGAGTCCACCACAGAAGAACGGTCTAGCAGAAGGACAGAGAGGTCATAGCTGGATGACCACGACGGTACGACGGAATAAGAAAAAATAATTCAAGGTTTGCCTGACTGCAGCTGTTACATCTCATTCGCTCTCACTCTCTCTCTCTCTCTCTCTCTCTCTCTCCAACGATTACAACACAACAAGCATAACTACCTCAGCACTCATGAACTGAACTAAACTTTATACTTTTCTATGACAACTCATTTACCCCTAGACATCGATAGAGCTTGTTTATTATTGCTTATTATTATTCCTACACTTTTAGGTTTATTACTGCTAACTTGTGTTATATGTATATTTGCAATATTGGCATTGTTTTGCTTATTTTACTAATAAACACTTTTGATATATAGTACCACCAGACTCCAACAGATTCTTCTTTCTCTGCTGGTCAAACACCCAGTTACGGGGTATGTAACAGATGAAATGCTTTGTGAAGTTGGTTATGTCTAATCTGAACTCCTACCTCAGCAAGGACCTGGACCCATTGCAATCACCATAATAGGTCAACAGCATATACAATCTCAATGGCTCTTCACACGGCCTTAGACCACCTGGACAACATAAACACCAATGTCAGGATGCTGTTCCTTGACTATAGCTCAGTATTTATCACCATCATTCCCACATTCCTAATTGAAAAGTTGCAGAACCTGGACCTCTGTACGTCCCTCTGTAATTGGAGCCTCAACTTCCTAACCAAAAAACCACAAACTGTGTGAATTGGTGATAACATCTCCTCTTCACTGACAATCAACACTGGTGCACCTCAGGAGTGTATGCTTAGCCCACTGTTCCACTCTCTATACCCATGACTAGCCATAGCTCAAATACCTCTTTAAGTTTGCTGATGATACAACCATTGTTGGTAGAATCTCAAATGGTGATGAGAAGGCGTACAGGAGCAAGATATGCCAACTAGTGGAGTGATGTTACATCAACAACCTGGCACTCAACGTCTGTAAGACGAAAGAGCTGATTGTGGTCTTTGGGAAGGGTAAGACGAAGGATCACATAGCAATTCCTATAGAGGAATCAGAAGTGGAGAGAGTGAGTAGCTTCAAGTTCCTGGGTGTCAAGATCTTTGCGGATCTAACCTGGTCCCAACGTATCAATGCAGTTATAAAGAACCTAAGACAACAGCTATACTTCATTAGGAGCTTGAAGAGATTTGGTATGTCAACAAAAGCACTCAAAAACTTCTATAGATGTACCACGGAGAGCATTCTGACAAGCTGCATCACTGTCTGGTGTGGGGGGGAGGGGGGGCTACTGCACAGGACCGAAAGAAGCTGCAGAGAGTTGTAAATTTAGTCGGCTCCATCTTGGGTACCAGCCTACAAAGTACACAGGACATCTTCAAGGAGCGGTGTCTCAGAAAAGCAGCATCCATTATTAAGGATCTCAAGAACCCAGGACCTTTTCTTGCTGTTACCATCAAGTAGGAGGTACAAAAGCCTGAAAGAACACACTCAGCGATTCAGGAACAGCTTCCTCCCTTCTGTCATCCAATTCCTAAATGGACATTGAAACCTTGGACACTACCTCACTTTTTTAATATACTGTATGTTACTTATTTTGCATAATTTTTAATCTATTCAATATACATATACTGTAAAATGATGTAATAATAATAATAATAATATTTTATTTTGTTTTTTTCTTCTATATTATGTATTGCATTGAACTGCTTTTGCTAAGTCAACAAATTTCATGACACATGCCGGTGATAATAAACCTGATTCTGATTCTGATTCTGATTCTGAATCTGAAGTCTAACACAATCTCCTTTGTCTTACTGATGTTGAGCTGCAGATAATTCAGATTGCACCATTTAACAAAATCCTGCACCAGGGCACTGTATTCTTCCTCCCATCCTCCCTTTATACCCAGATGGCCCAGAATGAATTCGCTCAATGGCAACCACCCAACAGGGCATTCATGGATGACCTCACAGTCACCTCAGAATCAGTCCCAGGCTGCTGGTGATTCTGCAGGGGCTCGAAAAGTTGGTGGAGTGGGCCCAGATGCATTTCAAACCAGCCAAATCAAGATCAATGGTGCTGAAGAAAGGCAAGGTGGAGAACAAGTTCCGGTTTACCATCGCAGGTTCAGCCATCCCAACCATCACAGAAAAGCCAGTCAAGAGCTTAGATAAGGATTTTGACAGCTCTCTAAGGGACACGGCATCCATTCAGGTGACCTGCACTGTGTTGGATGGCTGGCTGAAATTTGTGGACAGGTCTGGCCTACCTGGGAAGTTCAAAGCCTGGGTGTATTCTTCCCAGAATCCTGTGGCCCCTCCTCATCTATGCAGTTCCGATCTTGACAGTCGAAACCTTAGAGAGGAGGGTCAGTAAGCACCTCAGAAGATGACTGGGGCTGCCAAGGAGCCTGAGCAGCAGCGCACTCTATGGACATCACAATAAACTACAACTGCCCTTCAAATTCCTGGAGGAGGAATTCAAATTTACAAGAGCCAGAGAAGTGATACAGTACAGGGACTCAAGTGATCCGAAGGTGGCTAGAGCAGGGATCCAAGTGAGGACTGGCAGGAAGGGGAGGGCAGAGGAAGCTGTTCAGGAAGCAGAGGAAAGGCTGCGTCACAGGAGGCTGGTGGGAGTGGTCACACGAGGCAGAGCTGGGCTAGGATCCTTTCCAACTCCCCAAATGGACACCATCAGAGGGAAGGAAAGGCACCATCTAGTTCAGGAGGAGGTGAGAGCAGCAGTGGAGGAGAGGAGAACCTGCAAGGTGGTGGGAATGAAGAAACAGGGAGCTTGGACAAGATGGGAGAATGCGGTGGAGAGGAAAGTGACCTGGGCTGAGCTTTGGAAAGCTAAGCCACACCGCATCCGATTTCTCATCCAGGCAGTGTACGATGTGCTTCCAAGTCCATCAAACCTGCACACATGGGGCAAAGCAGAGTCATCAGCGTGCCCACCGTGTTCCAAGCGAGAAACCTTGGAGCACATCCTCAGCAGCTGCACAAGGGCACTTGGTGAGGGACGGTACCGATGGAGGCATGATCAGTTCCTGAAGACCATCGCTGAAGACATCAGCGCAGGAGTGGAGTGGGCAAAGTGGTCCCGACCCTCCAAGCAGACCATTGCCTTTGTAAGAGCTGGGTAGCAGCCAATAGCCGCCAAAAGAACATCGGCAGGTATCCTGACCTCTGCAAGAGACTGGCAGCTGTTGGTGGACCTCAAAAGGCAGCTGAGGTTCCCCGACCATATCGCAGCCACCACCCTGTGACCAGACATTGTCCTTGTGTCTGAGTCTATGAGGTAGGTGGTGATGCTGGAGCTGACAGTCCCATGGGAAGATCATTTGGAGGAGGCCTTTGAAAGGAAGCTATCTAAGTAGGCAGGGCTGGTTAGCAACTGCCAGCAGTCTGGATGGAGAGTGAGGTGTCTCCCAGTGGAAGTTGGTTGTAGGGGATTCGCAGCCCATTCCTTAGCCAGAGCCTACAGCAATTTGGGCATCGAGGGAGCGAGGAAGAGGAGAGCCATCCACAGTACCACCGATGTGGCAGAGAGGGCCTCAAGGTGGCTGTGGCTCAAGAGAGGGGAGCCATGGAGTCATGTGTAGCTAGCCATCTGGACACAAGCTGGGGTCTGATCAGCCCCGGCTGGGACACATGGAGAAGGGTGTATGATGTTGAAAGGCCCGAAACACCCGATGATTCCAGGAACATCACTGATGATGTGTCCAGAAGCATCAGTAGATGTATGCACACAGTATACACTAAATTATTGCTGAGTCATCAGAGAATTTCTGCAGATGACATGACTTGATGTTGTACTGTGACACTGTAATTCCCTTTGGGATCAATAAAGTATCTATCTATCTATCTATCTATTGTATCTATCTGGAGTTGGAAGAATACAGGGTAAACAGGAAGGGAGCTAATACAGTCCCCTATGAGGCCCCAGTACTGCTTATAGCCATGTCTGACACACTCTGAAGCCACACAATCTATGGTCTGCCAGTCAGGTAGTCCATTATCCAGGATACAATGGAAGGTATCCGTCAACGAGAGGCACAAGAAACTGAAAATGTACACTCAATGTTTTAGGAACAGCCTTTTTCCCCTCTGCCATCAGATTTCTGAATGTTTCATCAACCCACAAACCTTACCTCACTATTTTGCTCTCTTTTTGCATTATTGTTACATCAATTTTTTTTGTAATTTATAGCAAAATTTGTATTACACTGAACAGCTGTTTCATGAAACAACAAGTTTCATGAGTTATGTCGGTGATAATAAATCTGATTCTCATTCTGACTGTTTCCCAGGGTGGAAGTATTGGATACTGGAGGAAATAGGCTTAAGGTGAGAGATGTTAAGGTTATATAAGCAGTACAAAGCAAGTTTTGTTTTTTATCAAACACAGAAAGTGGTAAGTACCTGGAATGCATTGTCAGGTGAAGTGGTAGAAGCACTTTTAATTGCAACATTTAAGAGGTGTTTAAGCAGACATATGAACAGACAGGGAATGGAGATATATGGACCAATAGCTTAGTTTCATTTAGTATCATAGTCAACATAGATATTTTGGGCTTATTCTTGTGCTGTAATGTTCTATTTGTTAAGATGGAGATGCAAATGTGCAGTTACAGACAAGAGACCCCAGTGACATAGCTGCCTGTATGTCCTCTTAGGTATGTGAATTGCTGGATACATCTGCATGTGTTGCACTATGTTCTGTGTGGTGTTAGAAGTTAGAGACATAGGGTACAGGACTTCAGTATCAGCATATGCATTCAGTGGCCACATTATTAGATACACTTGTACCCATACTTGTTATTGCAAATATCTAATTAGCAAATCATGTGACAGCAACTCAATGCATAAAAGCATTCAAGAGGTCCATTTGCTGTTCAGACCAAACATCAGAATGTGGAAGAAATGTGATCTAAGTGACTTTGATTGTAGAATGATTGCTGTTACCAGACATGGTGGTTTAAGTATCTCAGAAACTGCATTTCTCCTGGGATTTTCATGTTCATCAGTCTCTACAGTTTACAGAGAATGGTGTGAAAATCAAAAAGATCCAGTAAGCAGCAGTTCTGTGGGCAAAAGCACCTTGTTAATGAGAGGTCAGAAGAGGATGGCCAGCCTGGTTCAAGCTGATAGGAAGGTGCCAGTAACTCAAAAACCATACATTACAACAGAGGTGTGCAGAAGAGCATTCCTGAATGCACAACATGTCCAACTTTGAAGTTAATGGGCAACAGCAGCAGAAGAAGACCACATCGTGTTCCATTCCTGTGGCCACGTGTTTAGATGCACTCCTATTCCTAATAAAGTGGCTAATGAATGCAGTCTTCTACATATTTGCAGAAATTATTAGCAAACCTTCCTGTGCATGTGCCAAGTGGTCTACTTGGATCTCATTCTGCTGAAAAACAAGGATAGAGGTGAACTTATCAAGGTGAGAGAGACAATCACTGCTTGTTTCAAGGAATACATCAACCATGATTCTGTTCTTGCCATGAGCGCCCTTGACTCCATTCAGGAGCAAAATAATTAGTACAGCATTGCCACCATCCTTGATCAACAAGGTCAGAAAAGCCCTACTGTAAACAGCAGGGGCTTTGGGAGCAGACATTATACTTGCTTAAATTCTAAAACCATGCTTAAAGGAATTTCAGTCACAAGTTCACAGCCTTACACAATTTGGAAGAAGAGAAAACACCAGAGGACATCAGAGGGGCTCTGACCATAACCACCTTCAAGAAAGGAGAACAATATGATTGTAATCTCAAGAGATTCTGCAGATGCTGGAAATTTAGAGAAATACACACAGAATACTAGAGGAACTTGGCAGGCCAGACAGCATCTATCAAAAGGAAAAAATAGTTGATGTTTTGGGCTGAAGCACTTCATCAGGATGGAAAGGATGTGGAAAGAAGCCAGAATAAGAAGATGGGTAGGGAATGTTGGAATAATCTGATTATAGTACCTACACAGTAGAAAGTCCCTCTGCTATCAACCACAGGAAATGTCATCTTCCTCAATCACTTCCATCCAGTAATTGAAGAGCAGCTCACCAATTCATATTTTGAAATGGATCTGGAGATAAAGAATACATGGCAACTCCAAAACAAATACAGACATGTCATTATCAGAACACATTTTTCAGTCTCTCTTGCCACAGTCCTTCTCTTCATCTCCAGCCACTTTCTCATTGGAATGGAGCTAATCTACAGGATTAATGGGAAAGCGCGCAATCTTCATTGCTTCACTCCAGTTCACCATAACTTCAGTCATTAAGATCCAGCTCATAGATGATGTTGCATTTGCACTCATTCAGAGACTGAGCTTGAAGCCCTCACTGGCTCATTTATTGAGCCACTTGAAAGAATAAGCCTTCCACTCAACATTCACAAATCAATAGTCCTCTATCAAGACTGACCCCCAAATATAAAGGTCCAATGAGACCCTGGAAAGAGTGAACCACTTCCCATATCTTGGGAGACATTTCTTAATAAAGGCTAATATCAGTGGTGAAATCTCCATTATCAGTGGGCCAACACAGCATTGGATGCAGTAAATGTATTTCAATATCAAAAATTCAACATCAAAATCAAGCTCATGATCTACACTCTTATACACTACATACTATTGTAGACATGGCAAAGCATTGGAGAGGTACAAAACAATATGATCTCTGAAAAAATCCTCCAAATCCATTGACAGGATAAACTAACCAATGTCAGCATCTTTGCCCAGGACAACATGGGCCTCTGTACCTCCCTCTGTAATTGGATCCTCAACTTCCTAACTGGAAGACCACAATCTGTGTGGTTTGGTGATAACATATCCTCCTCACTAATGATCAACACTGGCGCACCTGACGCGTGTGTGCTTAGCCCAATGCTCTACTCTCTATATACACGTGACTGTGTGGCTAGGCATTGCTCAAGTACCATCTATAAATCTGCTGACAATACAACCATTGTTGGTAGAATCTTAGATGGTGATGAGAGGGCATACAGGAGCAAGATACGCCAACTAGTGGAGTGGTGCTGCAGTGGCAACCTGGCGCTGAATGTCAGTAAGGCAAAAGAGCTGCTTATGGACTTCAGGAAGGGTAAAATGAAGGAACACATACCAATCCTCATAGAGAGATCAAAAGTAGAGAGTGTGAGCAGTTTCAAGTTCCTGGGTGTCAAGATCTCTGAGAATCTAACCTGGTCCTCAATATATCAATGTAGTTCTATAGAAGGCAAGCTAGTGGCTATACTTTATTAGGAGTTTGAAAAGATTTGGCGTGTCAACAAATACACTCAGAAACTTCTATAATTGTACTGTGGAGAGAATTCTGACAGACTGCATCACTGTCTGTTATGGAGAGGCTACTGCACAGGACTGAAAGAAGCTGCAGAAGGTTATAAATCTTGTCAGCTCCATCTTGGGGACTAGCCTAAAAAGTACCCAGGACATTTTCAGGCAGCGGTGTCTCAGAAAGGTAGCGTACATTATTAAGAACCTCCAGCACGCAGGGCATGCCCTTTTCTTACTGTTACCATCAGGTAGGAAGTACAAAAGTCTGAAGGCACACACTCTGTAATTCAAGAATAGCTTCTTCCCCTCTGCCACCTGATTCCTAAATGGACATTGAATCTTTGAACACTACCTCACTTTTTTGTTAAACATACAGTATTTCTGGTTTTGCACATTTTTAAAATATATTCAATATATGTATACTTTAATTGACTTACTTGTTAATTTATTATTTTTTTCTCTGCTAGATTATGTATTGCATTGAACTGCTGCTTCTAAGTTAACAAATTCCATGTCACATGCCGGTGATAATAAACCTGATTCCAATTCTAATTATACCTGCAGAAAAGGTAAAAGTTAGCACAGCAATAGTCT
Source organism: Hemitrygon akajei (assembly GCF_048418815.1). Lineage (NCBI taxonomy): Eukaryota > Metazoa > Chordata > Chondrichthyes > Myliobatiformes > Dasyatidae > Hemitrygon > Hemitrygon akajei. The sequence goes on along the minus strand of NC_133145.1, from coordinate 7,836,901 downwards.
GACTTCGTAGCATCGGGAGAGAATAAATAATTGCTGCACAGAACACTCTTACATCAGAAAGCCCAGTTTCATTCGCAATGGCTCAGGATTGATTAGATTAAAACCTCATAAGTGAAGTAAGATTCTTCCAACAAAATCAGAAGTTTGGCTGGCAGGAATATTTAAGAAATGACTATCTGCAGAGCATGTATTGATTAGGTGATGCCCATCAGTTCATCCTTCATTTATAAAAGCTACATGACTAGTGCCTCCAAAAAGGCAGCTCTCTTGGTATTTAATCTAAAACAGAATGTCCAGTGTTGCTACTGCCTTCCTCTTTGTGTGTTACATTGTAAATTTTAAGTCTGTACTAGATGCTTAGAAACATAGAAACATAGAAAACATACAGCACAATACAGACCCTTTGGCCCACAAAGTTGCGCTGAATATGTCCCTACCTTAGAAATGACTAGGCTTACCCATAGCCCTCTATTTTACTAAGCTCCATGTACCTATCTAAAAGTCTCTTAAAAGACCCTATCGTATCCGGCTCCACCACTGTTGCTGGCAGCCCATTCCACGCATTCACCACTCTCTGAGTAAAAAACTTACCCCTGACATCTCCTCTGTACCTAGTCCCCAGCAACTTAAACCTTTGTCCTCTTGTGACAACTATTTCAGCCCCGGGAAAAAGCCTCTGAGTATCCACACAATCAATTCATCTCATCATCTTATACACCTCTATCAGGTCACCTCTCATCCTCCGTCACTCCAAGGAGAAAAGGCTGAGTTCACTCAATCTATTCTCATAAAGTATGCTCCCCAATCCAGGTAACATCCTTGTAAATTTCCTCTGCGCCCTTTCTATGGCTTCCACATCCTTCCTGTAGTGAGGTGACCAGAACTGAGCACAGTACTCCAAGTGGGGTTTGACCAGGGTCCTATATAGCTGCAACATTACCTCTCGGCTCCTAAGTTCAATTCCATAATTGATAAAGGCCAATGCACCATAGGCCTTCTTAACCACAGAGTCAACCTGCACAGCTGCTTTGAGTGTCCTATGGACTTGGACCCCAAGATCCCTCTGATCCTCCACACTGCCAAGAACCTTACCATTAATACTATATTCTGTCAGTTCTGGTGATGTCATCGTCGAGAATGGCAGCTTAAGTCAAAAGCTCCTCTGGAAAAACGCATATTTTGCCCCGTTAACCCATCAAATATAGGATTTTTCAAAAGTATTAACCTATAAGAGAGGCAAGAATGGGGAAAAGGAATGGAAATAAAAAAGCGACACTGCGGAGCCTGCGGAAGAGAGGGGTGCAGCGAGTGGCTCTCCTACCCGACCGCATGCTAGCGAGGCTGACACTGGGCCTTGTTCAGGCAAAGCAGCAAATATGATCGAAATTTTGAAAGAGATACAGGAGTTCCAAAAAGATATAAAGCAGCAGCTACATGATATTAAGTCAGAGCTTGCCAACATCAATCAAAAAATAGTGATGGCAGAGACTCGAATTGAGAAGGTGGAAGATCACATGCAAAACGTGGAATGGATACTAAGTAAGACAATAAAAATATTAAATCAACAAGAAGGTAAACTGCTTGATCTGGAAGGAAGATCACGGTGGAAAACTATCAGAATATACAACGTTCCCGAAGGAGCAGAGGGCTTATCTATGACAGAGTTTGTAGGAAAGTTGCTGCGGAATGCACTGGAGCTTCCCTCAACTATGGAGCTGGAAATTGAGAGGGCGCCTACCTGAGGCAGAGAAGATAAGCCACGCTCAATAGTAATTAAATTCCTTCAATACAGTACCAAAGCGGAGATTCTACGAAGGGCCTGGGGTAAGAAGAGGGTGTTTTGGATGATAAATTAATATATTTCCATCAAGATTACCCCCCTGCGGTCCTGCAGAAACGTAATGAATGCTCTGAAGTAAAGCAAATACTAAAGCAAGAAAGGATTAGATTTCAAACTCCGTACCCTGCTAAACTTTGAGTGTTTTATCAAGATGGCATCCAACTGTGCCAGACAGTGGAAGAGACATCTACAGACGTGAAGGCTAGAGGGTTGCCCATCAGCGTGATCAAACCGAGGGAAAGCCTGGCAGAGGAATTATCCACTCCGCTTGGGAAATAGTGAGTGAATCGAGAAGGCAGGAGACAGGAGGAGGCCGAGAGAAGTATATCAGGAAGAGACTGGGAGTTTTCCAAAGGCAGCCCTCACCCCCTCCAGAAGAGCCATGAGGTTTGGCTAACTTTAAAAATGTTGAGAAGCTAAATGGAAGCAAAAGTAGACGAGATAGATATACCTATCTCGAGAAATACTTATTATAATGTGGATTTTATGTTACTCAGTTATTCTTCTTTATTCACTCACTTACTCCCTTTTCCCCACCAAAATGAGAATATGTATGTGTGTGTGTGTGTGTGTGTGTGTGTGTGTGTGTGTGTGTGTGTGTGTGTGTGTGTGTGTATGTGTGTGTGTGTGTGTGTGTGTGTGTGTGTGTGTGTGTGTATAGGAGGAGTACACAGGGAAATCTTTTCTATGTAATGGTTTTGTTCACTGACTTTTATAAATACTGCAATGGGGGCCCTCAACTCACAAGAAGGAGTGGTTATCCCCCGCAGCTAGACATTTCTTCTAGCTCAACCCAGGGTCATCTACTAGAGACCTCAGCCTTGGAATCACACGTCCGTTGCCTTTTTTGTTATTATTTGTGTTTCTTGGTTCTTATTTGTTCAGGGAGTAGTTCAATTAAGTTTTATACTGCTAAATACAGATGGCTAAGGACAAAGTAAAATTCACTTCTTTTAATGTCAATGGGCTATTAAATCCAATCAAACGTAATGGAATTTTATCCAAAATAAAAAAAGAACAAGCCCATGTAGTATATTTACAGGAAACTCACTTAAGTGATAATGAGCATAGAAAACTAAAGAGAATGGGCTTCACTAATTTGTTTTTCTCCTCATATAAATCAGGACATAGGAGAGGAGTTGCTATTCTTATCTCAAGTAAGCTAAATTTTGAAAAAGTATTCGAAATGGGAGATAAGGAGGGCAGATATATTCTGGTAAGGGGGAATATAGATGGAAATTCAGTCACTCTATTGAATATATATGCACCCCCGGGAAGTGATATTGGTTTCTTTCAGAAAATTACTGACATTATGGTAGTGGAAACAGAAGGTCTCCTGAAATGTGGGGAAGACTTAAATTTACAATTTTAACCAAAGTTAGACTCTTCCAATAGAAAAACCTATGAAACAAAATCCTTACATAAGAAAGTTAATACACTTTTTGAGGATGTAGGTTTAATTGATATATGGAGGGACCTTTCCCCCGACAGAAGGGATTACACTCATTATTCTGCTCCCCATTCTGTACATACAAAAATAGACTATTTCATAACATTTGGAAAAGACAAAGAGAAAATAAATACCTGTGGAATTGGGACAATGGATGTAATAGATGTAAGTGACCATGCACCTATATATTTATCTGTTGATTAATCGTCCAAAGAATACTATTTGGAAACTAAAGTCAAGTCTACCTAATGATACGTACTTTAAGAAACAAATTAAAAAAGCAATTGGTCTCTACTTAGAATTCAATGATAATGGAAAGGTTTCACCTCCCATTTTAGAGATACTCTGAAGGCTGTCTTAAGAGGGAAAATTATAGCGATATCTTAATTTAAGAAAAAAATAAGGAATAAAACATTAGAGGAATTACAAAATAGGCTGAAGGAACTAGAGAAAAAACACAAATTCAATTTGGCACAGGATACATTAGGGGAAATTTTAAAAATTAGGAATGAAATTAATAGTTTGGCTATGCAAGAAATCAAGAAAAATTTAATGTTTCTGAAATGGAGACATTATGAAAGGCGGTGGGGTATACAGTGTCCAGTGCTCCGGGTGTGGTCTTTTATATATTGGTGAGACCCAATGCAGACTGGGAGACCGTTTCGCTGAACACCTACGCTCGGTCCGCCAGAGAAGGCAGGATATCCCAGTGGCCACACATTTTAATTCCACGTCCCATTCCCATTCTGATATGTCTATCCATGGCCTCCTCTACTGTCAAGATGAAGCCACACTCAGGTTGGAGGAACAACACCTTATATAATGATAAGGTTGCCTCCAACCTGATGGTATGAACATTGACTTCTCTAACTTCCGTTAATGCCCCTCCTCCCCTTCTTACCCCATCCCGGACATATTTAGTTGTTTGTTTTTTTTCTCTCTCTCTGCCCATCACTCTGCCTGTTCTCCATCTCCCTCTGGTGCTCCCCCCTCCCCCTTTCTGTCTCCCGAGGCCTCCCGTCCCATGATCCTTTCCCTTCTCCAGCTCTGTATCACTTTCGCCAATCACCTTTCCAGCTCTTAGCTTCATCCCACCCCCTCCGGTCTCTTCCTATCATTTTGCATTTCCCCCTCCCCCCACTACTTTTAAATCTCTTAGTATCTTTCCTTTCAGTTAGTCCTGACGAAGGGTCTTGGCCCGAAACGTCGACAGTGCTTCTCCTTATAGATGCTGCCTGGCCTGCTGTGTTCCACCAGCATTTTGAGAATGTAATTATCAGCCTTTATACAAAAGAATTTAAGGAAGATATGGCAAGATGGAACCTGATACCTTTTTTTAGTCTCAGTTCAAGGATTGAGTCTATTAAAATGAATATACTGCCCAGATTGTTATATCTCTTTCAGACCCTACCAATAGAGATTGATCAAAACCAATTCAATGAATGGAACAAGATGTTATCAAGGAATATTTGGCTGGGTTAAAGGCCTAGAGTTCATCTTAAAACTTTGCAATTAGCAAAGGAAGAGGGGAGATGGGGCCTACCTTCTTTTAGAGTTTATTATTTTGCAGCACGGTTGAGAGCTGTGATATGTTGGTGCAACCCATCATATGACGCTCAATGGAAAAACATTGAGGAGTGGGTACTTCCCATCCCCATACAAGCAATTTTGGCTGATAACAACCTGCAAAGATACATAAATACTATTGATAACCCATGGGTGAAATTGACTCTTAAAATATGGAAAACTACTATAAAAGAAAATAATCTAGAGGGAGATATTGCAATTCTTAAATGGTGTGCATATGACTCAGATTTTACGCCCAATAAACTGGATGCTAGATTTAAAGACTGGACAGCCGAAAGTATAACAGTTCTTTGCAATATAATGAAAGAAGGAACACTGTTCAGTTTTGAAATGCTTAAAGAGAAACACTTATTAGAAAAACAAAATTCTTATCGTTATTTACAGATGCAACAGTATGTTAATAGGACGCTTAAAAATGTAACCAAGGCAAATACATGCTTGATAGAGCTATTTAGAAAAGCATATAATTCAGATAACAGTAGTAGAATCATTTCAAGCATGTATAAGGGTTTGTCAAATCTTTAAAAAAATTCGACTTCATACATTAAAACAAAATGGGAGAAGGAAGGAGGGATAATTATATCTGAGGAAGAATGGACAATAATATGGAGGTATCAATGGAAGTGTACCAGTTCAGAGAAATGGAGGGAGCTTGGATGGAAAAACTTGATAAGATATTTTATTACACCCTCTCAGAAATCCCATTATGATAGTAACCTCCCTGTTTACTGGAGAAATTGTGGAAATCAAAATGCAAATCATTATCATATTTTTTGGGACTGCCCTGTTATCAAAGACTATTGGAGGGGGATACACAATGCCCTACAAGACATTTTTAAATGTGAAATACCCTTAGAGAGTAAGGCCATATAGTTTGGGTATATACCTCAAGAATGGTTGAAAAGAGATAAATATTTAATGAATATACTGTTGGTGGCTGGTAAAAAGACTCTTATTAGGAAATGGCTATCACAGGAGAACCCAACTTTAAATGCATGGATAGAAATTACAATGGACATTTACAAAATGGAGAAGATAACAGCATCTGTTAATCATAAGCTGGAACAATTAGATTCATACTGGGAAAAATGGTTTAACTACATAATGCCTCATAGGCCTGATTTTATTCTCACAAATCAATGAATATGTTGTAAAAAGAAGATCACTCCCTACTTGTACATAGTTTTTTCCTTTTGCTTGTTTTTCCTTTCCATTCTTTTCTATAAGTGTGTACCTCAAATAAATACTATGTAGACCGTCTGCTTGAGATGATGGGCTGTCAGGACTTTTGAGACTTTCTTTTAAACCGTGCCATGGACTGCCCTTTATCAGATTATGGTAGTGCTTTGCTATGTGTTATAATTATGTGGTCTTTGTCAGTTAGTCTTTTAGCAATTATGATATTGCACTGTTGAAACTATATGTTAACTATAACTATATGTAATCTATGTGGTCTTGTGTAGGTCTTGTAGCTTTAGGTTTGTCTGGTGGGTTTGTAGTTCCTTTCTGGGGAACGTGCTAAGGCGGTAGTGCAATATCAATACGCAGCAGCCTCTCCAGACTCTGGATTGGGGATTACCAAACGGTATGTCGTTTTTTTTGTGTGGTCTGTTTTGTGCTTTTTCGTGATATCATTCCGGAGAACGTTGTCTCATTTTTTAACTACATTGTATTTGTGGTTTATAAATGACAATAAACTGAATCTGAATCTGAATCTGAATATGATATATATGTACAATGTCTGAAATACATCTTATGGAAATGTTTGTTTGATGATGAACTTCAATAAAAAAATAAATTACAAAAAAAATACTATATTCTGTCATCATATTTGACCTACCAAAATGAACCACTTCACACTTATCTGGGTTGAACTCCACCTGCCACTTCTCAGTCCAGTTTTGCATCTTATCAATGTCCACTGTAACCTCTGACAGCCCTCCGCACTATCTACAACACCTCCAACCATTGTGTCATCAGCAAACTTATTAACCTATCCCTCCACCTCATCATCCAGTTCATTTATAAAAATCACAAAGAGTAAGGGTCCCAGGACAGACCCCTGAGGCATCCCATTGGTGACCGACCTCCATGCAGAATATGACCTGTATAAACCACTCTTTGCCTTCTGTGGGCTAGCCAATTCTGGATCCACAAAACAATGTCCCCTTGGATCCCATGCCCCTTTACTTTCTCAATAAGCCTTATTGGATGTTCTTGATTTTTAGTTAAGGATCTCACTGCATCACTTCTGGTATGATCATGGAAAGCCTCACAATGGACCATGGTTGTCATTTTCACTTGTTGAGATTTGTTTGCTCCGATCTATCTCTATAAGACCAACATTCAAGTACTCGCTGAGAGAAACCTGTCTGAATAGGAGGATATTTCAGATGAATACGTGGCTTGAAAAATGGTGCAAGGGGGAGGGATTCAAATTTCTGGGGCATTGGAACCAGTTCCGGGGGAGGTGGGACCGGTATAAACAGGACAGTCTGCACCTGGACTGGACTGGAACCAATGTCCTAGGGGGAGCGTTTGCTACTGCTGTTCAGGAGGCTTTAAACTAATGTGGCAGGGGGATGGGAACAAATGCAGAGAGACAGAGAGGTGTAAAATGAGTGTAGAAGCAAAAAGTAGTAAGGTGAAAAGTAAAAGTGGCAGGCAGGCAAATCCAGGGCAAAAAGCAAAAAGAGCCACTTTTCAACATAAGAGTATTGTAAAAACAAGCCTAAAGGCTTTGTGTGTCAATGCAAGGAGCATTCGTAACAAGGTGGATGAATTGAATGTGCAGATAGTTATTAATGAATATGATATAGTTGGGATCACAGAGACATGGCTCCAGGGTGACCAAGGATGGGAGCTCAACATCCAGGGATATTCAATATTCAGGAGGGATAGACAGGAAAGAAAAGGAGGTGGGGTAGCATTGCTGGTTAGAGAGGAGATTAACACAATAGAAAGGAAGAACATTAGCCTGGAGGATGTGGAATCAATATGGGTAGAGCTGCATAACACTAAGGGGCAGAAAATGCTGGTGGGAGTTGTGTACAGGCCACATAACAGTAGTAGTGAGGTTGGGGATGGCAATAAACAGGAAATTAAATTAATGGGTGACTTCAATCTACATATAGATTGGGTGAAGCAAATTGGTAAGGGTGCTGAGGAAGAGGATTTCTTGGAATGTATACGGGATGGTTTTCTGAACCAACATGTCGAAGAACCAACTAGAGAGCAGGCCATTCTAGATTGGGTATTGAGCAATGAGGAAGGGTTAGTTAGCAATCTTGTCGTGTGAGGCCCCTTGGGTAAGAGTGACCATAATATGGTGGAATTCTTCATTAAGATGGAGAGTGACATAGTTAATTCAGAAACAAAGGTTCTGAACTTAAAGAAGGGTAACTTTGAAGGTATGAGACGTGAATTAGCTAAGATAGACTGGCAAATGATACTTAAAGGGTTGACGGTGGATATGCAATGGCAAGCATTTAAAGATTGCATGGATGAACTACAACAATTGTTCATCCCAGTTTGGCAAAAGAATAAACCAGGGAAGGTAGTGCACCCGTGGCTGACAAGGGAAATTAGGGATAGTATCAAGTCCAAAGAAGAAACATATAAAGTAGCAAAAAAAAACGGCACACCTGAGGACTGGGAGAAATTCAGAGACCAGCAGAGGAGGACAAAGGGCTTAATTAGGAAAGGGAAAAAAGATTGAGAGAAAGCTGGCAGGGAACATAAAAACTGACTGTAAAAGCTTTTATAGATATGTGAAAAGAAAAAGATTGGTCCAGACAAATGTAGGTCCCTTACAGTCAGAAACAGGTGAATTGATCATAGGGAACAGAGACATGGCAGACCAATTGAATAACTACTTTGGTTCTGTCTTCACTAAGGAGGACATAAATAATCTTCTGGAAATAGTAAGGGACCGAGGGTCTAGTGAGATGGAGGAACTGAGGGAAATACATGTTAGTAGGGAAGTGGTGTTAGGTAAATTGAAGGGATTAAAGGCTGATAAATCCCCAGGGCCAGATGGTCTGCATCCCAGAGTGCTTAAGGAAGTAGCCCAAGAAATAGTGGATGCTAACTTTGTCTGATGATTTCACCTCTTTCCAAATGTGCTGTTATCACATCTTTGATAACCGACTCTAGCATTTTCCCCACCACCGAAGTCAGACTCACCGGTCTATAATTCCCCGGTTTCTCTCTCCCTCTTTTTTTAAAAAGTGGGGTTACATTAGCCACCCTCCAACCCTCCAATCCTCAGGAACTAATCCAGAATCTAAGGAGTTTTAAATGTGAGGTTATCCACTTTGGTTGCAAGAACAGGAAAACAGATTATTATCTGAATGGTGGCCGATTAGGAAAAGGGGAGGTGCAACGAGACCTGGGTGTCATTGTACACCAATCATTGAAGGTGGGTGTGCAGGTACAGCAGGTGGTGAAAAAGGCAAATGGTATGTTGGCATTCATAGCAAAAGGATTTGAGTACAGGAGCAGGAAGGTTCTACTGCAGTTGTACAAGGCCTTGGTGAGACCACACCTAAAGTATTGTGTGCAGTTTTGGTCCCCTAATCTGAGGAAAGACATTCTTGCCATAGAAGAAGTACAAAGAAGGTTCACCAGATTGTTTCCTGGGATGGCAGGACTTTCATATGAAGAAAGACTGGATCGACTAGGCTTATACTCACTGGAATTTAGAAGATTGAGGGGGGATCTTATTAAAATGTATAAAATTCTAAAAGGATTGGACAGGCTAGATGCAGGAAGATTGTTTCCGATGTTGGGGAAGTCCAGAACACGGGGTCACAGTTTAAGGATAAAGGGGAAGCCTTTTAGGACCGAGATGAGGAAAAACTTCTTCACACAAAGAGTGGAGAATCTGTGGAATTCCCTGCCACAGGAAACAGTTGAGGCCAGTTCATTGGCTATATTTAAGAGGGAGTTAGATATGGCCCTTGTGGCTAACGGGATCAGGGGGTATGGAGATAAAGCAGGTACAGGGTTCTGAGTTGGATGATCAGCCATGATCATACTGAATGGCAGTGCAGGCTCGAAGGGCTGAATGACCTACTCCTGCACCTATTTTCTATGTTTCTATGAATAGATAAACAAGCAATTGAAACAGATTACAAATTATTAAGATAACCAGGGGCAATTGTAACAGCTTGCAAATGTTCAGTTTCCTGTTAGAAGCTGCTCTTCTCCATAATTTTACATCTATAACAACACAGTTCTTTAACATGAGACATATTGAGATATGAGAGAGTTGAAATTCTGTCCTGTTGCAATGTCACCAGAGCTGAAGAGGTAATGATCAAATGAAAATCTGCTGGCACTGTGTTTCCTGCTGGACTTCTAGAGGGCTGAAGGTGCAATGAGAGGAATTTTTGGGTAATGCTCCAAAATTAGCTTCTCTAGAAGTTATTTGATGTGATAATATTACTGTGCACCCACATCTCTGATCTGTGGTTTAGAAATGTTGTTATATATCAAATGACCAATATTAGCTACAACTCTGGGTGATACAGCACCACAAGGAAAATCATAAGGATTGATTCTTGTTGGTGAATAGCTTCATTTGTGGACGTTCTGAAAAATGCTGAATTCATCTGATCACTCCCAGTGACAGACTCTGGTATGCTTACTGCATGGATACCATCTTATCATGGCATTTTGAGTAAAAAGCAGGGTCAACTTGCTAAACCTCTGTTTGGACTTTTGAACCACACTGCTTTTCCAACTTGCACTCACATATTCAGCCACAGCACATTTCAGCTTCACTTCAGATCTCTCCATGATCTCACAAAGAGGTCAAGACTAGTATATGCCAGCCCCATGCACATTCACACTGCTTGTTTAAGAATGAACAGTCAGGAAAAGGAATAAACAGGGAGCTTTTGCCAATGACTGCATACCTTCTTCTAAGGGCTATTGAGCTGTATTTGAATATTTTTATTTTAGTAGCAGAGAGATCACAAACAGGGTGAAAGGTCTTTGTGGGAACATGGATATGACATTACAACTAGTGGAGCCATGATCATATTGAATAATAGAGAGGCAGTGCCTATTCCTGCTGTAAAGTCATACGGATGTGATGGAAGCATATGTGTTTATGTTTGTATTGAGGGAAGGGTGTGGGGATGGAGTGAGAAGTGTTTGTTTCTCAAACCCGTTTTAATTGTAAATGTCAGCTTTTACCTGAGACCATACAGGTGCACTAGACCATGTGGATACATGGGCTGTATATGCTATCTCTGTAACTACATGATTTCTTCAAAGATAGCTATAATAGGAATGAAGAAATTTCTACATAACATTGATCTGGCATGATGTCCTATTAACAAGGAACTGCACTGAACTAGATTGGTATCTCTTCCAAGACCACAGAAGAGAGTGCCTTTTGCTCACAGGAAGGCCCTGCTCACATCTGATTCACCACACTTTCTTGACAAGCTCTGCTGTTCCGTCCTCATTAGGGCTGATGGACCCTAATACATAGCACTACTTCATACACAGTAAACAGAAGCAAATCATGAGAGGTGCAAAAATCATACATCCAGCAAATCTCATCCTCTGTCAACCCCTAGATCTTCTGCTTCTGTCCTCCAAGCCATAGCTGTGTTCAAACAAATCATCTGGTCTTGACACTTTATAGGACAATCCGGTATGTAAACTAGGAACACTTTAGAGTACATGAAAACTGTCCATTCAATCCTCCTCCTGTCTTTTCTCATCTACATCTCTCATCATGACTGCCTGTTCCATTTTTCTTCATACTACTGGACCCATCTCCCCTTAAAGGTATCAGAAAATGTAGAGGCCAGACCCAAAAGCAAGGAGGCTATTTTTAGTATCAGTAAATGATACTTTACTAACAGACTGCAAAATAACAAGCTATGAGGAGTCACAAAGCAAGAGTGAACAGTTACTTAACACAACAAGGTAACTGAAGGCTAGGAGCAACTAGTTGAGGCTGGGTGAACAAAGGATTGTGGATAAGAACTGGGTTTAAATAGGCTGTAGGTGATGAGTTAGAAACAAGTGGCAAATGACTCCTTTCAGTTGGTAAAGTCTGGGAGGTGCCTGACTGTATACACACTGAATCTTACTGCTGGCACCCAACAGCCCAGGATGATCCAAATGGGTCCACTGGAGCTCCTCAATGAGCATTCAAGATGGAACAGGAGGCACCCAAGACCTATCCTCCGGGCCATACCTTCTTAATTGACCAGATACTACACACCACGTCCACAACAATGTAAATCCATTATCCAGCAAATGATACACACTGGACCACCTTCCACCATTCTAGGTTCTGGAGGTGCAGGCTCAGGTGGGCTGAGTGGTCCATGTATCATGGGCTTGATGCAGAGCATGTGGAAGAGAGGTGTGATCTTGAGGGATGGTGGCAGCTGGAGACAGTATGTGATTGGGTTGATGTAATAGGTGATCTGAAAGGAAACAATGAACCAGGTTTTGTGGAAGTCAGTGTGCAGGGGTGATCTCAGGTTGACAGCCAGACACAGTCACCAGGCCAGAGTACCTGGCTGAGTACCGGTAGCAATTGAGGCAAGTGGCATTGCAGCTAGGGTAGCCCTCTGTGCTCTCTTGCAAGCATTTTGGCAGATGCGAACCAGGGACCTCATGGACAGGACTTCCACCATAGAGAACAATGAGGGTTGGTAGCCATGAAGCACTTCAAAGGGTGACATACCTATGGCAGAGGAAGTGTGGGATAGTGGAGTATTTTGGCCCAGAACAGATACTTCCTTCATTTGGAAGGGTTAGAGGTGACGAAGCATCACAGAAACCTCTCCACTTGCTGACTGGCCCTTTCTGGCTGACTGTTGGTCTCTGATGATAGCCAGAGGAAAAACTCACTGAGATGCAGGGGAGAGAGCAGAAGATCTGCCAGAAACAGGAGATGAATTGTGGGCCCTGTCCGACACAATGTCCTGACGTAAACCTAGGAGGTGAAATATATGTTGGAGAACCAGGTCTGCTGTCTCAATGGCTGATGGACATTTGGGGAGGGTAAGGAAGTGAGCTGCCTTGAAGAACTGGTCCCTGGTTCGCATCTGCCAAAATGCTTGCAAGAGAGCACAGAGTGCTACCCTGGCTGCTATGCCACTTGCCTCAATTGCTATCGGTACTCAGCCAGGTACTCTGGCCTGGTGACTGTGTCTGGCTGTCAACCTGAGATCACCCATGCACACTGACTTCCACAAATCCTGGTTCATTGTTTCCTTTCAGATCACTGTCATGGAATTCCTGCGATGCCAGTCTTGGTGGCTCACCATGATTGCAAAAGTATGTCAGTTCATTGCTGCCTGCCCACAATATACCCAATCCAATTCCTCCAACCAACTGCTAACAGGACAGTAGCTCCGTGATTTTATTTTCTCTCTCCTTTCTGAAATTGTAGGATCATATTTTCTACCCTGCATTCTGCAGGAACTATTCCACAATCTATAAAAATCTGTGAATTAGTAGCTAGAGCATAACTGTTTCCACACAAGCTCCTTCAAAACTCTAGTATGTAGATCACCATAGGACCTATCAGATTTCAAGCTCCAGTACTTCATTGGCAATACAGATTTATTTTACAGCAAGTCTTGCCCTTGTCAGTGGATTCTCTCATGTTTATGGGACATCTTTTGCCCTTCTTCTGTGAAGACAAACACAAAGTACTGGTTTAATTTTTCTGTTGCTTCTATATTCCGCAGCATAAATGTTCCTATGCCTGTCTGTCATGGACCTAACATTTGTCATCACTTATCTTTCCCTTTTAACATAACTACAGAAAGTTTTAAAATCCGTTTAATTCCATTTCTTTATTTATTTCTTGGCCATCCTCTGCTGAATTCTAAAACAGTAAAGATAGGACTGATTAGAGATAAAAGTGGGAAGATGTGCCTGGAGGCTATGGAAGTGAGCGAGGTCATCAATGAATACTTCTCTTCGGTATTCACCAATGAGAGGGAACTTGATGACGGTGAGGACAATATAAGTGAGGTTGATGTTCTGGAGCATGTTGATATTAAGGGAGAGGAGGTGTTGGAGTTGTTAAAATACATTAGGACGGATAAGTCCCCGGGGCATGACAAAATATTCCTTAGGCTGCTCCACGAGGTGAGGGATGAGATTGCTGAGCCTCTGGCTAGGATCTTTATGTTCTCGTTGTCCACGGGAATGGTACCAGAGGATTGGAGGGAGGCGAATGTTGTCCCCTTGTTCAAAAAAGGTACTAGGGATAGTCCGGGTAATTATAGACCAGTGAGCCTTACGTCTGTGGTGGGAAAGCTGTTGGAAAAGATTCTTAGAGATAGGATCTATGGGCATTTGGAGAATCATGGTCTGATCAGGGACAGTCAGCATGGCTTTGTGAAAGGCAGATCGTGTGTAACAAGCCTGTTAGAGTTCTTTGAGGAGGTGACCAGGCATATAGATGAGGGTAGTGCAGTGGATGTGATCTACATGGATTTTAGTAAGACATTTGACAAAGTTCCACACAGTAAGCTTATTCAGAAAGTCAGAAGGCATAGGATCCAGGGAAGTTTGGCCAGGTGGATTCAGAATTGGCTTGCAGAGGGTTGTGGTGGAGGGAGTACATTCAGATTGGAGGGTTGTGACTAGTGGTGTCCCACAACGATCTGTTCTGGGACCTCTACTTTTCGTGATTTTTATTAACGACCTGGATGTGGGGGTAGAGGGGTGGGTTGGCAAGTTTGCAGACAACACAAAGGTTGGTGGTGTTGTAGATAGTGTAGAGGATTCTCGAAGATTGCAGAGAGACATTGATAGGATGCCGAAGTGGGCTGAGCAGTGGCAGATGGAGTTCAACCCGGAGAAGTGTGAGGTGGTACACTTTGGAAGGACAAACTCCAAGGCAGAGTACAAAGTAAATGGCAGGATACTTGGTAGTGTGGAGGAGCAGAGGGATCTGGGGGTACATGTCCACAGATCCCTGAAAGTTGCCTCACAGGTAGATAGGGTAGTTAAGAAAGCTTATGGGGTGTTAGCTTTCATAAGTCGAGGGACAGAGTTTAAGAGACGCGATGTAATGATGCAGCTCTATAAAACTCTAGTTAGGCCACACTTGGAGTATTGTGTCCAGTTCTTGGTGCATCACTATAGGAAGGATGTGGAAGCATTGGAAAGGGTACAGAGGAGATTTACCAGGATGCTGCCTGATTTAGAGAGTATGGATTATGACCAGAGATTAAGGGAGCAAGGGCTTTACTCTTTGGAGAGAAGGAGGATGAGAGGAGACATGATAGAGGTGTACAAGATATTAAGAGGAATAGACAAGAGTGGACAGCCAGCGCCTCTTCCCCAGGGCACCACTGCTCAGTACAAGAGAACATAGCTTTAAGTTAAGGGGAGAAAAGTTCAAGGGGGATATTAGAGGAAAGTTTTTCACTCAGAGAGTGGTTGGTGCGTGGAATGCACTGCCTGAGTCAGTGGTGGAGGCAGACACACTAGTGAAGTTTAAGAGACTACTAGACAAGTATATGGAGGAATTTAAGGTGGGGAGTTATATGTGAGGCAGGGTTTGAGGGTCAGCACAACATTGTGGGCTGAAGGGCCTGTAATGTACTGTACTATTCTATTCCCCAGCTCTAGTCTTGCTGCACTTCCCAGTAACTTCATAATGTTTTTCTTTAGATGTAATACTATTTTTAATTTCTCCTGAATTCATAGTTTGATCACTTTTTTGTATCATTGTGTCTAGAGGAAAGTATGTTTATTGCAAGGCAAGCACTTTCTTTTAAACTTTACCATTTGCTCTCTTTCACTAATATAGTTTCCCAGTCCACCACGGGCAGTCTTCCCCAAATCTTCATTGTTTAGATTGAAATTACAGGGGTAGTCTAATGTAACTTCACTATTTGTCATTTATAACCTAGATTCCAGCATCTGGTCTCATTTGTACCCTAAGGCCCCCTAATTCCTCTGCTCTCACCTTCCATGTAATAGGGAAAGAAAGTCCAGAACTAGAGGGCAGAGGTTGAAAGCGAGAGGGAAAAAATTTCAATGTGATCTATGAGTTAAGAGTGGTGAATATCTGGAATGAGCTGCTCAAGGTGGTAGAATTACAATGCTTAAAAGATACCTTGGACAGGACATCACTGCAAGAGTTCCTGAGGGAAGTGCCCTAGGACCAAACAACTTCAGCTGCTTCGTCAATGACCTTCCTTCCGCCATAAGGTCAGAAGTAGGGATGTTCGCAGATGACTGCACAATGTTCTGTATCATTCATGACTCCTCAGATAGTGAAGTAGATCATACCTAAATGCAGCAGGACCTGGACAATATCCAGGCTTTGGATGACAAGTGGCAAGTAACATTCAAGCCACACAAGTGCCAGGCAATGTCCATCTCCAACAAGAAAAGTTCTAACCATCGTCCCTTGACATTTAGTGGCATCACCGTCACTGAATCCCCAACTATCACCATCCTGAGGGTTATCATTGACAGGGAACGGAACTGGTCTAGCCATATAAACACCATGGCTACCAGAGCAGGTCAAAGGCTAGAATCCTGTGGCGTGTAACTCACCCCTGACTCCCCAAAGCCTGTCCACCATCTACAAGGCTCAGGTCAGGAGTGTAACGGAATACTCGCCATGCCTGGATTAATGCAGCTCTATCAACACTCAAGAAGCTTGACACCATCCAGTACAAGACAGCCCACTTGATTGGTACCTCTTCCACAAGCATCTAATCCTTCCACAATTGATGAATAGTTGCAACAGTGTGTACTGTCTACAAGATGCACTGCAACAAGACACCAAAGCTTCTAAGGCAGCACTTTCCAGACCCACGACCACCACCATCTAGAAGGACAAGAACAGCAGATACCTGAGAACACCACCACCTGGAAATCTCCCTTCAAGTCACTCACCATCCTCACTTGGAAACATATCATTGTTGCTGGGTCAGTCATGGAATTCCTTCTCTAACAGCACTGTGGGTGTATCTACACCTCAGGGACTGCAGTGGTTCAAGAGGCAGCTCATCACCACCTTCTCAAGGGCAACTAGAGATGGGCAATAAATGCAGACAATACCCACATACCATAAATGAATACATTTAAAAATATTAAAAAGGTGCTTGGGCAGGAAAGGTGGTGGAGAGATTGGGTCTAATGTGAGTAAGTGTAGATAGGCATCACAGATGCAATGGGCAAAGTGGGCTGAAAAGGTCTATGCACTACTATAATTCAATTTAACCTCTACTCTTTGCATCAAAATGTACTGTCTTACATTTAGCAGTTTTGAATTATATTTATCAGTTATTTTCCCATTCCATAAGTTTATTAATGTTTCTGAATCATTTGCTACCTGTCTCCTGAGTATCCAGTCTCTCAGGCAATCCTGAATACCATCCATTTATAAAATGTCCTGTGAATTGCAAAGTCTATATTGCGATGGGCAGTGCTCCCAATAGACACTTATGGAACACCTTCTACTCTCTGAATAGCTAGTTTTACCCTCTACTCTTTTCTTTCTGTCCGATCCAGGGATTTCTGAAAGCCCATGTCATTTCATTTTCTACTTGCTCTGCTATATCTTCAAAAAGTTCAGTAAGGTTGGTCAAAACAAGCCTTTCCCTTTTAAATTCATATTGTATATCATTTATTGCATTTTTGTATCATAAGAAATTCTGCTACATTGTCTATATTTTAACTGTCTATAGTCAAACAACATTGAACCAAGCCCGATGATCCATCGAGTCTGTACTGTGCTGTAGTGTTCTATGGTTCTATGGTTCTACATGTTTTTTTAACAATTACAGCACGGAAACAGGCCATCTCGGCCCTTCTAATTTGGCACAGCATTGTGGGCAGAAAGGCCTGTATTGTGCTGTAGATTTTCTATGTTTCTAGGTTTCTATGAGTCTATGCTGACTATCAAGTATGCATCTATATTAATCATAATTTTCCTTTTCCATCCCCATTAATTTTTCCGCACATTCATTCGTCAGTCATTCACTTACATTAGCGGTACTTTACATGAGTCAATTAACCTGCCAATTTTTTTTTACATTTGAGGAAACAGGAGATAATAGTAGATTTGGGGAAGAGTTCTGTTATCGTAGTCAGGGATTATGAAGTGTATTTGTAACAGGCACTTAATCCAGTCTTGTGTTGGATCTTTCCTTCCTTCATCACTCAAAGCAATAACTTATATACTGGATTGCATCTCACAACAGCAGCCCAAAGTGCCTGCCTTGTTATACATGACCAACCAGCAGACATTTTTTGTTCAACCAGATGCCAGTGCATCAATGAGAAATACATTTAATCTACCTGTGATGGTTAGCTTCACAATGCTGTTGACCTGCTTTTTAGGGTACAATGTTGATGTTCACAACCACGGGCTCTGCTAGAAGATCAAAGCACCCATACAGACGGGCTGCACAGTACGTTCGGCAATTACACTCATGAGTATACATGTTCCAGATAATTGCTGTTTCATTTTGGTGATATTTAATTCCTTTCTTTTCATTCAAGTCCTGTCGAGACTTGACCAAAAGCACAGCAATGTTTATACTCCCTGTGTACCCTTATCCTTGTCTGGGAAAGAGGATTAGCACTTCAACAGATGCTGTAAAGTAGCAGTATTCACTTAGTATTTAGTTATTTCTTCCAGCCACAGTCTTGACATTTAGCTTTCAGTCTGAGAGTTTTAGTTAACAGCCCTGTTGGCCTAGCGCTTATTGGTTTTCTTTTCCTTTAAACTCTGCAACAGTTAAAGTAAGTGAATGGTTGACTCACTTCACTCTCTCTCTCTCTCTCTCTCTCCTCTCTCTCTCTCTCTCTCTCTCTCTCTCTCTCTCTCCCTCCCCCTCCCTCCCTCCCTCCCTCTCTCTCCCTCTCCCTCTCCTCTCCCTCCCCTCTCTCTCTCTCTCTCTCTCTCTCTCTCTCCTCTCTCTCTCTCTCTCTCTCTCTCATCTCTCTCTCTCTCTCTCTCTCTCTCTCTCTCTCTCTCTCTCTCTCTCCCTCTCTCTCGCAGGAGGCAGGTGACTGTTAGGAGAGAGATAGGCAACAGGCAGATAGTGCAGAGTACCCCTGTGGCTGTTTCCCTCAATAATCAGTATACCACTTTGGATTCCTGTTGGGGGAGGGGGGAATTAATCTCCCAGAGGGGATCTGCAGCAACTAGGTCTCTGGCACTGTCTGGATCAGTGGCTCAGAAGGCAAAATGGGGGAAGAGGAGAGTGGTGGTAACAGGGGATTCAATAGTTAGAGTAGTGGTCGCCAACCCGTCAATTGCAATCGACTAGTCGATCTTTGAGACTTTCCCAGTAGATCCCGAAAAAATTTTTAAAAATCAAAAGTAAATACATTAGGATAATGGTAATATAACAATACTTTCACTAAGGAAGGTTGTTTGTAAAGAGAGAATGTTTCCGGGTTGCGGGGTTTTAGTTCCATTCTTTCTATCCAGTGCACATATGTGCAGATGTATATGTATATGTGCATGTACATATACTTCCCCGTCATGTACCACGGTTTTAGCGGAACCTGTGCTGCATCAAAGTGACCAATTAAATTAGAGAAGAGTACAGACTGTCGCAAACATCAATATACGGCATTCGCTCGTGGTACCCTACAAGGTAGCTAGCGAGCATGGCGGAGGCTCCACAAAAGAAGGCGAAAACATACAAAAACCTGCTGCTGAAAATAAGGCTGCTATTGAAGCATCATTTTGTGTAAGTCACCTTTTGGCTAAACACAAGAAGCCTTTTACGGATGGTGACTTATTCAAAGAAGCAATGGCCATTACCACAGAGACTGTTTTTAATGACTTTAAAAACAAAGACAACATCAAAACGGCAATAAATAATATACCGCTTGGCCCTGCAACAGTGACGAGGTGGGTAGAGTCACTGTCAGAGGACGTGGGTCGACAAGTGTTAAAGGACTTGTCACTCTGTGAATATTTTTCACTACAGTTCGATGAATCCCTGGATGTAATGCAAACAGCTCAGCTTGTTGTATTTGTCAGAATGGCTTTCCAGGATTTTACAACAAAGGAGGACTTCCTCACTCTTTTGCAATTAAAGGAGAGAACGAGAGGTGAGGATATTTATAATGAGTTTTAAAAATATGTCTGTGAACATGACATCCCCATTCATAAATTAGTGACAATTGCCACTGATGGGGTCCCAGCGATGCGCGGTGTGCGCGTTGGCTTTATAGCACTGTGCCGTAATGACCCTGTTTTTCCCAACTTCCTGGATTATCACTGTGTGATTCATCAGCAGGCCTTGGCTGGGAAGGTCGTGGACTTTCCTCATGTAATGACACTGGTGGTCAAACTGATCAACTTGATTTGAGCAAAAACGCTTCAGCACCGCTTATTCAAGGCGTTATTGGATGAGCTCGATGCCGCTTACGGAGACATAATTCTTCATGCTGACATTCGGTGGTTGAGTCGCGGCAAAGTGCTGCAATGATTTGTTGACTTGCTGCCTGAGATAAAGACTTTTCTGTCGACAAGAAACGTGGAGCACGAGGAATTGCCAGATGATGCGTGGCTCCTAGATTTAGGGTTTCTGACAGATGTAACGGCGAAATTAAACGCACTGAACAACGAGCTCATGAGAAAAGACCGACACCTGCCCCACATGATAAGCTCAGTAAATGCGTTTAAGGCCAAGCTCGGTGTTTGGATTTCAAATTTAAAGAACAGGAGGCTGACACACTTTCCCAACTTGGAAAAGATGTTACAGGGCCTCAAGGAAAAAAATGCTTTTCGCCCTGAGCAGTATTGTGCTTACCTAGATGAACTGGCAATAGAGTTTGATCGGCGTTTTGGAGAGTTAAATGTCATGGAAGATATAGCAGCATTTATTTCAAATCCATTTCTGCAGATCGATATAGAACAGAAAGCAGCCAAATTCCAGCAAGTATTTGGTGTGCCAAGTGATACGGAAATGGAAATAGTTGATTTGCAAAATAACATTGAGCTTAAAGCAAGATCAAGGGACGGTGACTTTTGGGGGCTTGTCAGCAGGGAGAAGTTTCCTCATCTCACCACGTGTGCACTGAAAGTCAGTGCCTACTTCGGGTCAACTTATCTGTGTGAAATCGCATTTTCACAGATGAAAATTATTAAATCCAAGTACCGTAGCTGTCTTACTGACAGACACCTCACAGACTGTCTCAGACTGGCTGTCTGTAGTTATGAGCCAAATTTCAGGGAACTGGCAGAAAGTATTCAGCCCCAGTCATCACTCTGAGTGCCACAGTCAATTTTTATTCATTTATTTTTCATGTTGAAAAAAATAAAATAATGAAACTTACAATTAAAGGTGTGAAGTATTGTTATATTCTTAAAGAAAGACAACTATGGCCTGTTTGATATGATAGTTACTGTGTTTTCTTGTTTGATTTATTTTGAAAGTTTGACAAAAATATTTTGTGTAATTCAAATGAAATTAGCCCAAATAAAAGGCCTCAAGTTGGAAGTACAATCTGAGCTGTTTTTAAATGATTTAGTCAGTAGTGTACTTCAGTGGTCCCCAATCACTGGGCCGCAAGGAAATGATATGATTTGTCAATATGAAACTATATGAGTCAGCTGCACCTTTCCTCAGTCCCTGTCATGCCCACTGTTAAACTTGAACCCACGTGAGGTCATCAGTCGCCTAAACACAGTGATGCCCTCGTGCCAGAGATCACTGGTTCGCCTCGCGTGGTCGGCGGGAAGTGCCGTTGCTGCTGGCCTGGAACCTGGTGCTAAAATATTCGCAGATGACCTAATTCGGGCTCTGGGTTTCATCAGTAGCAGAGCAGCTACCTTGCTGCGATCTACTGAAGTCATCCCTCCAGCCAAACTTTTGTCGGTCGATAGATCCTACAAGCGGGGGTGGGAGCGCATCCTGTCGCACTCCTTGTTCGGTTGGCAGCAAGCGGAGGCTGTCTAATGAGGCAATGAAGCCTTCAAACCTGCTTCAACACCTTGAGTCCAAGCACCCTGCACTTAAAAGACAAATCGGTTGACTTTTTTGAACAGAAAAAACGTGAGCAAGCGGGACAGAAGCAAGTGCTGAAAGTCACGTAAACTAAATCGAGGAATAGATTGGACATAAGGAACCCGCTTCAAGGTTTGTTGTATTCCGGTCGTGTTAAACATCCCCCCCCCCCCCCCCCCGCCACCAGTCAGCTGGTCCGCAAGAATATTGTCAATATTAAACGGGTCCGTGGTGCAAAAAAAATGGGTGGTGTCCCCTGGTGTTTCTACTTCTGGGTTGCGGGGTTTTACTTTCAGTCCTCTCTGCCCCTGTGCGCGTGCGCATAACTTATCGATTTAATAGGTCGATCTCACCTTTCACTATGGCCGAGGTAGGAATTTTGGGCTTAAAAAGGTTGGTGACCACTAAGTTAGAGGAACAGGCAGTGGATTCTGTGGATGTGCAAGACACTCCCAAATGATATGTTGTCTCCCAGGTGCCAGAGTCAGGGATGTCTCAGATCTGGTCCACTGCATTCTTAAGGGGGATAGTGGGCAGCCAGTAGTCATTAGTATACATATTGATACATACAACATAGGTAGGAAAAGGGATTAGGCCCTGAAGAGGGAATATAAAGGCATCAAGGGTAGTAAACTCTGGATTGCTGCCAGTGCTATGCACCAGTGAGGGAGAGAATAGGATAATATGGCAGATGGATGTGTGGCAGAAGAATTGGAGAAGGGGGACGTGTGGATCATTGGCATCTCTTCTGTAGAAGGTAAAGTAGACTAAAAGAACCACGATTGACAAGGGATCTGGAATATCTAGTCAAGAGCAAGAAAGAAGCTTACCTAAATTTTAGGAAACAAGGATCAAACAGGGTTCTAGAGAGTTACAAGATAGCCATGAATAGACTTAGAAGAGCCAGAAAGGGGCATGACAAGGGCATGGGGAATAGGATTAAGGAAAACCCTAAGCGTTTATCACATTCTTGAGAACAGAGCAGAACTAGGGTGAGGGTAAGAACAATATGGGATAAAAGAGGAAACTAGCTTGTAGTTAGAGGAGATAGGGGAGGTCTTTAATGAATCCCATGCTTCAGTATTTTATAGTATAACCATATAACCATATAACAATTACAGCACAGAAACAGGCCATCTTGGCCCTTCTAGTCAGTGCCGAATTCTTACTCTCACCTAATCCCACCAGCCTGCACTCAGCTCATAACTCTCCATTCCTTTCCTGACCATATACCTATCCAATTTTACTTTAAATGACAAAGTAGAGGAACATTCATGAATATGAGAGTAGTGTAATACAGGCGGATATCCAGAGACATGTCAACATTAAGAAAGAGGACATGCTGAAAGATGTTAGAATAGATAAGTTACTGGGGCCAGATGGGATATACCCCAGGTTACTATGGGAAGCAAGGGAAGAGATTGCTGCACCTTTGAGAATGATTTTTGTGTCTTCTCTGGCCACAGGAGTAGTAGCAGATGATTGGAAGATGGTAACTGTTAACTTGTTTAATAAAGGTAATGGGGGTATCTGAAATTATAGACCCAGTGGGCAAACTATTGGAAAGGATTCTTAGAGGCAGGATGTACAAGCATTTGGAGAAGCATAGTTTGATTAGAGATAGTCGGCAAGGTTTTGTGAGGGGCAGGTCATGCCTTATGTGCCTGACCAGATTCTTTGAGGAAGTGATTCAACAAATCAATGAAGGAAGTGTGGTGGATGTGGACAGTAAAGAAGGTTGTTGCAAGTTATAATGGAACGTTGATAGGATGTAGAGCTGGGCTGAAAGGTGGCAGATGGAGTTCATTCCAGAAAAGTGTGAATTGATACGCTCTGAAAAGTTGAGCTTGATATACAACGAGTACTGAGTGAGAATAGATCCTTCAAGGTTGCCACTCAAGGTTGTTGGGGTAGTTGAGAAGGCACTTGGACTTCATTAGTCAGGGGACTGAATTCAAGAGCCACAAGGTAATAATGCAGCTCTGTAAATGTCCGATTAGCCACACTTGGAGAATTATGTTCAGTTCTGGTCAGCTCATTATAGGGAGGATGTGGAAGTTTTAGACAGGGTGCAGAAGAGATTTTACCAGAGTGCTGCCCAGATTAGAGAACATGTCTTATGAAGTTAGGTTGAATGAGCCAGGGCTTTTATCTTAGGAGTGAAGGAGGAAGAGAGTTGACTTGACAAAGTTTCATAAGATGATAAGAGACATAGAGTAGATAGCCAGGAACATTTTCCCAGGGTGGATATGACTAAATCAGGGGGACATTATATTAAGGTAATTGGAGGAAAGTATAGTAGGGATATTGTATGTAGGCTTTTTACACAAAGTTGTGTGTGTGGAACATGCTGCCAGGAGCAGTGGGAGGAGCAGACACATTAGAAAGAGATTCTTAGATATACACATGGATTAAAGAGAAATAAATAGATACTGTAAGTAGGAGGGAAGGGTGAGATTGATCTTAGCAGAAAATACAACAAAGTAGGACACATACAAAGAGCATATTGGGCAGACAAAAATAAATGGACTGCACAGGGAAGAGAAAAAGATAAGAAGTCAAGTTGCAGTTTCAAAAAGACCCCTAGTCTGCATGCTGTTGATGAAAAATCAGACTATGATGAGAGTGACACAGGACTAGGTAGCCTTGAGAATGTGAAAACTAACAATAGATAATCAATATAGATTACACCAGAAATGAATAGCAAATTATTTTAAATGGAATTGGACACTGGCTTGGCTGCTTCAGTCATTCCACAAAATGAGTTTGAGAAGATTCCAAAAGCATCAAGCTGAAGCTTGCAGATATCCAGTTAAGATCTTGTACTGGAGAAAAGATAACTTCTGTGGGAATGGCATTTGTAACTATGAAATACAACAACCAACAAGCCACATTAGGCTTGAATGTGGTTAAAACAGGAGGTAGAATGTTGTTGGGGAGTGATTGGCTGAGACAACTACAATTTGATTGGAGATCCATCCACCGTTTGCATGTCACATCCCCTGCAATAGAGGAAACTGGAAGCAAATTAAGAAAGGTACTGGATGATGTCACAGCAGTGTTCAGGGATGGCATTGGAAAGCTCAAATATGTCAAGAGTAAAATTGTGTTAAATGAAAATGTGATAACCAAGTTTTTCAAAGCCCATCCGGTTCCTTAAACCATCTGTGATAAATTAACTAGTGAAGTAGATTGCATGGAGACTGAAGGAATTCTTTCTAGGATTGAGTGGAGCCCTTGGGCAATACCAGTGATCCCAGTAGCTAGGAACTATAGGTTTCTCAGGATTTGTGGTAATTTTAAGGTCACTATCAATCAGTACTGAAAGTAGATCAACACCCAGTAGGCCAGGCAGCATCTATGGAAAAGAGTACAATCAATATTTAAGGCCGAAACCCTTCAGAAGGGTCTCAGCCCAAAACATTGACTGTATTCTTTTCCATAGATGCTGCCTGGCCTGCTGAGTTCCTCCAGCATCTTGTGTGTGTTGCTTGGATTTCCAGCATCTGCAGGTTTTCTCTTGTTTGTGAGTAGATCAATGTCCTCTCCCCAGGGTAGAGGATAACCTTGCAACCTTTCTGGAGGAAAACACATCAGCAAAGGCTTAGCCTACCCCCAGACGGAGACGGATGAAGAGTCCAAAGTGTTTCTCACAATAAACATTCACAAAGGTTTTTATCACTTTAGTAGACTTATTTTTGGAGTAGCATCTGCACCTGCACTCTGGGAGAAAGCTATGGACCAGGTACTACAAGACTGCCCAGGCAGTCAGTGCTACCTGGTTGACATTATTGTTATCAGTGAGGATGAAAAGGAACATTTCCAAAATCTCAAGACAGTGTTAAAAAGATTAGAAGATTATAGGCTCAGAACACAATGCAACAAGTGTGAATTCTTTAAAACAAGCATCACTTACTGTAGTCACATGATTGACATACAAGGAATGCATAAGTGTGCTGAGAAAATTCAAGCAGTGGTGGATGCCCTGTTACGTACCCCGTAACTGGGTGTCTTACCAGCAAAGATAGAAGTGTCTGTTGGAGTCTGGTGATACTATTTTCAACAATATTTATTAGCAAAAATATACAAAATAATATCAATGCGAATATACAGAGAATATACTTTAACAATACTAAACCTAAAAGTGCAGGTATAATAATAATCACTAATGAAACAAGCTCTATCGTTGTCTAGGGGATAATGAGTTGCCAGATGGAAATATAAAGTTCAGTTCAGTTCATGCAGGCTGCTGTAGTGGTTTGTCGATGCGTTGCAATTGTTGGAGAGAGAGAGAGAGAGAGAGAGAGAGAAAACGTGTGAACGGTAACAGCTATTATCTTGCCAACCCTCCTTTATGATTTTGATCCATCGATGCGTTGTTGTTGTGGTCATTCACGTATGACCCCTTCGTCCTTTAGCTAGACCATTCTTCCGTGGTGGACTCATCACCCAGGCAAGGGTGGACACACACACAAGCCCCCACCGGACTCACTACAAAACACTGTGCGTTAAAATTTACCGACCCTTCGTTTGGTCTCCGGTCTCCCACCCTGTCTCGTGGGGTTCTGATGCTCACTAGCGTTTCTCCTGGTGCGTCTGAGGGGTGTTACCCCAGACCTCACTTTTATCCCCACTCACGGGGTCTCAGGTGTCAATCAGGTTGGGATGATGTAACCCATCAAACCAGCCCACTCTGGTTGTCCCCTGAGGGGTTTCAATGAATAGAACAGTACCAAGTAAACAATCCTTCTCCAACAGACAATAGCAGTAATCAATGGTAATCCTATTTTTGTTAGTAGGAGCCATTCCACCATGGGGTACCTTTTAGCTGTGTCTCTCTCTCATTAACTTTCATGAGCTGTTATCAATAACAACTGCCCTGGCAGCTTTCCTTTGTCTCTCTTACTTCCTTGGTAGCAGCATCAAAATAGTAGTGATTTGCGATTCTCCAAAAGGGGGGCATGGGCCACTCTGCACCCTTCTGCCCATCAGAGTTGTTCATCCTTCGTAACAGCCCCAAGACCAAAGGATATGTCACAGTCACAGTTCTTTTCAGGATTTGTCAATTACTATAACATCTTCTTGTCAAACCTGACTACTATTCTCCACAGACCTTGAGCTCATTACGACAGATCAAGAAGAAATGGCAATGGCAATGTGAGGTGGCTTTTCAAAAGGCAAGTAGTAATGTCAGACACTATCCTCACACATGATGATCTATATTGTCTAGAGAACCTTGCCTGTGACGCATCACTTTGAAGTATACATGCAGTCACTTCACACATTATGAGTGATGTAAGTGGACTTTTGCATCACGTTCCCTTACTTCTGTGAGAAAAACTTCTGTGAAGAAAAGGAATATAGGGTAGCAAGAAAGGAGCTTAAGAAGGGGATGAGAAGAGCAAGAAGGGGGCATGAGAAGGCCTTGGCAAGTAGGATAAAGGAAAACCCAAGGCATTCTTCAATTATGTGAAGAACAAAAGGATGACAGGAGTGAAGGTAGGAGATAAAAGTGGGAAGATGTGCCTGGAGGCTATGGAAGTGGGCGAGGTCCTTAATGAATACTTCTCTTTGGCATTCACCATTGAGACGGAACTTGATGACGGTGAGGACAATATGAGTGAGGTTGTTGTTCTGGAGCATGTTGATATTAAGGGAGAGGAGGTGTTGGAGTTGTTAAAATACATTAGGACGGTAAGTCCCCTGGGCCTGACGGAATATTCCCCAGGCTGCTCCACGAGGCAAGGGAAGAGATTGCTGAACCTCTGGCTAGGATCTTTATGTCCTCGTTGTCCATGGGAATGGTACCGGAGGACTGGAGGGAGGCGAATGTTGTCCCCTTGTTCAAAAAAGGTAGTAGGGATAGTCCAGGTAATTATAGACCAGTGAGCCTTACGTCTGTGGTGGGAAAGCTGTTGGAAAAGATTCTTAGAGATAGGATCTATGGGCATTTAGAGAATCATGCCCATGATCAGGGAGAGTCAGCATGGCTTTGTGAAGGGCAGATTTTGCCTAACAAGCCTGATAGAGCTCTTTGAGGAGGTGACCAGGCATATAGATGAGGGTAGTGCAGTGAATGTGATCTACATGGATTTTAGTAAGGCATTTGACAAGGTTCCACATGGTAGGCTTATTCAGAAAGTCAGAAGGCATGGGATCCAGGGAAGTTTGGCCAGGTGGATTCAGAATTGGCTTGCCTGCAGAAGGCAGAGGGTCATGGTGGAGGGAGTACATTCAGATTGGAGGGTTGTGACTAGTGGTGTCCCACAAGGATCTGTTCTGGGACCTCTACTTTTTGTGATTTTTATTAATGACCTGGATGTGAGGGTAGATGGGTGGATTGGCAAGTTTGCAGATAACACAAAGGTTGGTGGTGTTATAGATAGTGTAAAGGATTGTCGAAGATTGCGGAGAGACATTGATAGGATGCAGAAGTGGGCTGAGCAGTGGCAGATGGATTTCAACCCGGAGAAGTGTGAGATGGTACACTTTGGAAGGACAAACTCCAAGGCAGAGTACAAAGTAAATGGTGGGATACTTGGTAGTGTGGAGGAGAAGAGGGATCTGGGGGTACATGTGCACAGATCTCTGAAAGTTTCCTGACAGGTAGATAGGGTAGCTTATGGGGTGTTAGCTCTCATAAGTTGAGGGGTAGAGTTTAAGAGATGTGATGTAATGATGCAGCTCTATACAACTCTAGTTAGGCCACAGTTGGAGTACTGTATCCAGTTCTGATCACCTCAGTATAGGAAGGATGTGGAAGCATTGGAAAGGGTACAGAGGAGATTTACCAGGATGCTGCCTGGTTTAGAGAGTATGGATTATGATCAGAGATTAAGGGAGCTAGGGCTTTACTCTTTGGAGGGAAGGAGGATGAGAGGAGACATGATAGAGGTGTCAAGATATTAAGAGGAATAGACAGAGTGGACAGCCAGCACCTCTTGTCCAGGGCACCACTGCTCAGTACAAGAGGACATGGCTTTAAGGTAAGGGGAGGGAAGTTCAAGGGGGATATTAGAGGAAGGTTTTTCACTCAAAGAGTGGTTGGTGCGTGGAATGCACTGCCTGAGTCAGTGGTGGAGGCAGATACACTAGTGAAGTATAAGAGACTACTAGACAGGTATATGGAGGAATTTAAGGTGGGAGGTAGGGTTTGAGGGTCAGCACAACATTGTGGACCGAAGGGCCTGTAATGTGCTGTGCTATTCTATGTTCTATGTTCTATGTTTTAAACCAGTAGGTTGTTTGTTATGTCTCCCTGCTCGCTGGGACAATGGAGACATCTCTTCCTCCCTTATTAGGGAGAGAAAGAACTTGCAGTATGCTGAATACCGGGTGAAACATGAAGTCTTTGGGGTAACTGCAAGTCTGTGCCTTTGCTCATGCTTGAGTGCTCAGTGGCAGTGGTGATGCTTTTTCATGCTGGTGGGAGAATGGGGGATTGTTGCTCACTGCCGCTTATGCGTGGGGGGGGGTGGGGGAAATTTGGGGTTGTAACATTTAATTGTCATTCATTCTTTGGGGCACTCTCTGTTTTCATGAATGGTTGTGAAGAAAAAGCATTTCAGGATGTATATTGTATACATTTCTCTGACATTAAATTATACCTTTTATATATATATATTTTATTAAATTTTAAGAGAATTACATAGAATGAATAGAATAATAGAGTAATGAAAATTAATATTAGCCCTCCCCCTCCCCTTAACCCTTCCCCCCCGTAACATCCCTGTCTAAAAAAAAGAAAAAAGAAAGAAAGAAGAAAGAAAGAAAGATTGCCTGGATATCGGAGGATCCACACATGCTCCATGGAGTTCAAAATAACTTTAGTATATTTCTTTATTTTTTTCCCCAAATAACTAATAATTTTATCTTCAAAGGACCTATATATTTAATCCTATCTTTTGTAGATAAGGCTGCCAAATTTTCAAAAATGAATCATATTCATTTCTTAAATTATAAGTAATTTTTTCAAGTGGAGTGCAGCTATATATTTCATTATTCCAACGGTCCATAGTTAAGTATGAATCTGATTTCCAAGGAACTGCAATAGCTTTTTTGGCTACTGCCAATGCAATTTTTATAAATTTTTTCTGATATTTATTCAATTTAGGTTTCGGTATTATCCCTTCAATATCGCCTAATAAAAATAATATTGGGCTATGTGGAAGTTGTATTCCAATAATTTGTTCCAGTAAAATTCTTAGATTTATCCAAAAAGGTTGAATTTTAAAACAAGACCAAGTAGAGTGTAAAAAAGTACCGATTTTTTGATTACATCGGAAACATTGATCAGATAAATTTGGGTTTAATCTATTTATTTTTTTGGTGTAATATATAATTGATGTAAAAAATTGTATTGTACTAATCTAAGTCAGACATTTATTGTATTTGTCATACTATCAAGACATAGTCTTGACCAATTTTTTTCATCAATTTTAATATTCAAATCATTTTCCCATTTTTGTCTTGACTTATGAATTCCTGGTTTAATTGTCTGTTTTTGAATCAAATTATACATACAAGATGTAAATTGTTTGATTTTTCCTTTTTGAATTAAAGTTTCTATTTCATTAGGTTTTGGCATTAACATTGTTTGACCCAGTTTATCTCATAAATAGGCCTTTAATTGAAAATAACAGAAAAGAGTGTTATTTGATATTTTATATTTATTCTTTAACCATATAACCATATAACAATCACAGCACGGAAACAGGCCATTCCGGCCCTCCTAGTCCGTGCCGAACTCTTAATCTCACCTAGTCCCACCTACCCGCACTCAGCCCATAACCCTCCACTCCTTTCCTGTCCATATACCTATCCAATTTTACCTTAAATGACACAACTGAACTGGCCTCTACTACTTCTACAGGAAGCTCATTCCACACAGCTATCACTCTCTGAGTAAAGAAATACCCCCTCGTGTTTCCCTTAAACTTTTGCCCCCTAACTCTCAAATCATGTCCTCTCGTTTGAATCTCCCCTACTCTCAATGGAAACAGCCTATTCACGTCAACTCTATCTATCCCTCTCAACATTTTAAATACCTCGAGCAAATCCCCCCTCAACCTTCTACGCTCCAATGAATAGAGACCTAACTTGTTCAACCTTTCTCTGTAACTTAAGTGCTGAAACCCAGGTAACATCCTAGTAAATCGTCTCTGCGCTCTCTCTAATTTATTGATATCTTTCCTATAATTCGGTGACCAGAACTGTACACAATATTCCAAATTTGGCCTTACAATTTTAACATTACATCCCAACTTCTGTACTCAATGCTCTGATTTATAAAGGCCAGCATTCCAAAAGCCTTCTTCACCACCCTATCTACATGAGACTCCACCTTCAGGGAACTATGCACTGTTATTCCTAGATCTCTCTGTTCCACTGCATTCCTCAATGTCCTACCATTTACCCTGTATGTTCTATTTGGATTATTCCTGCCAAAATGTAGAACCTCACACTTCTCAGCATTAAACTCCATCTGCCAACGTTCAGTCCATTCTTCTAACCGGCATAAATCTCCCTGCAAGCTTTGAAAACCCACCTCATTATCCACAACATCTCCTACCTTAGTATCATCAGCATACTTACTAATCCAATTTACCACCCCATCATCCAGATCACTTATGTATTACAAACAACATTGGGCCCAAAACAGATCCCTGAGGCACCCTGCTAGTCACCGGCCTCCATCCCGATAAACAATTATCCACCACTACTCTCTGGCATCTCCCATCTAGCCACTGTTGAATCCATTTTATTACTCCAGCATTAATACCTAACGACTGAACCTTCTTAACTAACCTTCCATGTGGAACTTTGTCAAAGGCCTTTAATTGATCAAACGACATCAATATACCTCTTTCAAAACAGTCACCTATATATCTGACCCCTTTTTGAAACCAGTTATATAAAAGTTGATTATCCATTGTAAAAGGAATAAGTCTATTTTGAATTAGGGTTCTCTTTGCTAATAAAGATTTCTTTATCTCATCACCCACATTTATCTTATTCCATAAATAGATCAAATGTTTTAATATAAGAGATTCTTTCTTTTCCCGTAACCATTTGGATTCCCACTTATATATAAAATCTTCTGGTATATTTTCTCCTATCTTATCTAACTCTATTCTAATCCATGCTGGTTTTTCTTCATCAAAAAAAGATGCAATAAATCTAAGTTGATTTGCTTTATAATAATTCTTAAAATTTGGGAGTTGTAACCCTCCTAGGTCAAATTTACATGTCAATTTTTCCAACGATATTCTTGACATTTTACCTTTCCAAAGAAACTTCCTCACATATTTATTCAACTCTTGAAAAAACTTCTGGGGCAGTTGTATTGGTAATGTTTGGAATAAATATTGTAATCTAGGAAATACATTCATTTTTACAGCATTAACTACCTACTAATGTTATTGGTAACATCATCCATTTATCAAGATCCTCTTGAATTTTTTTCAATAATGGCAAATAATTTAATTTATATAAATTCTTTATATCATTATCGACTCTTATACCTAAATATTTTATACCATTTGTCGGCCATCTATATTAGTTACTAATCAACATTGACTATAATCTCCTTTAGTAAGGGGTAAAATTTCACTTTTATCCCAGTTTACTTTATACCCTGATATTTTCCCATATTCTTCCAATCTAAAAGATAATTTATGCAACAAATGCAATGGGTTTGTTAAATAAATCAGAACATCATCAGCAAATAAATTAATCTTATATTCCTCCTGGTTAACTCTGAAGCCCACAATATCTGGATCGGTTCTAATTAATTCAGCTAATGGTTCTATCGCCAATACAAATAGGGCAGGTGATAATGGACAGCCTTGTCTAGTTAACCTTGTTAACTGGAATTATGTTGAAATTTGATCATTTGTCACTACTTTAGCTTTGGGACTAGTGTTTAAGGTTTTAATCCACTTTAGTCCCATTCCAATCTATCAAATGCTTTTTCTGCATCCAAAGCAACTGCCACACTCATTTCCTCCTTCTTTTGTGCCAGATGAATTATGCTAAGTAACCGAGTTACATTATCCGCCGATTGTCTATTTTTAATAAAGCCTGTTTGATCCATATGTATTAATTTTGGTAAATATTTAGATAATCTATTAGATAAAATTTTTGCTATTATTTTATAATCCGTATTCAACAAAGAGATAGGCCTATATGATGTTGGTTTTAAAGGATCTCTATCTTTTTTTGGCAATACTATTAGGATCGCTGTCAAAAAAAGATTGTGGAAGTTTATGTGTTCTTTCCGCTTGATATACTACCTCCATAAAGGGAGGGATTAATAAATCTTTAAATTTTTTATAAAATTCAGGCAGAAAACTGTCTTCACTTGGAGATTTATTACTCTGGAGTGATCCTAAAGCTTCTTCAACCTCTTTTAATGTAAAGGGCATATCTAATCCTTTCTGTACTTCCGAATTCAATTTTGGAAGAGTTATTTGTGATTAAAAAATTTCTCTCTCAGCAACCTCATTTTGTGATTCTGATTGATATAATTCAGAGTAAAATTTTTTTAAAGTTTCATTAATTTCTAAAGGTTTATAAGTAATTTTATTTGCACTTGTTCTAATTGCATTTATTGTTTTGGATGTCTGCTCTGTTTTCAACTGCCAAGCAAAAATATTGTGTGATCTTTCACCTAATTCATAATATCTCTGTTTAGTTCTCATAATTACTTTTTCTGTTTGATATGTCTGGAGTGTATTATACTGTAGCTTCTTATTGACAAGTTGTCTTCATTTTTCCTCTGTCATATATCTTTGGGATTCTTTTTCTAATTTTGTAATCTCTTTTTCTAATTGATCTATTTCTACCATATATTCCTTCTTAATTTTAGAAGTATAACTTATTACCTGACCCCTCAAATATGCTTTCATTGCTTAATATAAATTTATCAACTGAATATGAGTTTGTATCCAAAAAAAAATTGGATCTGTTTTTTCATAAAATCACAAAAATCTTGACGTTTTAATAAAATTGAATTAAATCTCCATCTGTAAATCAATTCCTCCTTATCCATCATTATCATTGTCATTATCAAGGGGGAATGATCTGACAGTATTCTCGCTTTATATTCCACACTTTTCACTCTATTCTGAATATTCATTGATAATAGGAAAAAATCAATCCTTGAATAAGTTTTATGTCTATTTGAATAAAATGAATAATCTCTTTCTCCTGGATTAATTCTTCTCCATATATCAATCAAATTTAAGTCTTTCATCAATGATAAAGTTAGCTTTATTACTACCAAACACGAGGAAATCTGCAGATGCTGGAAATTCAAACAACAACACACACAAAATGCTGGTGGAACACAACAGGTCAGGCAGCATCTATAGGGAGAAGCGCTGTCGACATTTCGGGCCAAGACCCTTCATCAGGACTAGACAAAGAGTCCTGACAAAGGGTCTTGGCCCAAAACGCTTCTCCCTATAGATGCTGCCTGGCCTGCTGTGTTCCATCAGCATTTTGTGTGTGTTGTTAGCTTTATTACTTTTGATTTTGTAACAGCCTTAGTTGACCTATCTAGAACTGGGTATAAAACAAAGTTAAAATCTCCACCTATTAATATTTTACCGTGTGCGTCGGCCAAATTCAAAAAAGCTTCTTGTATGAATTTTGCATCGTTTTCATTTGGTGCATAAATGTTCATAAGAGTCCGTAATTCCAAAAAGATTTGACAATGTATAATCACATATCTCCTCACAGAATCAATTAGTATATTTTGTATTTTAATTGGTAAGGTTTTATTAACCAAAATTGCAACTCCCCTCGACTTTGAATTAAATGAAGCTGCCATAACACTTCCAACCCAATCTCTCTGTAATTTCTGATGTTCTGTCTCTGTTAAATGTGTTTCCTGCAAAAAAGCTATATCTCCTTTCATTTTCTTAATATATGTTAAAACTCTTTTTCTTTTCACAGGTCCATTAAGCCCATTAACATTAAAACCTTAAAAATTGAGTAAATTAGTCAATCATAATACCTTGGGGAATCTCTTTAAAATTCTCCATGTTGCTATGTGTCTCCCCACCCCCACCCCCACCCCCAATCATCCAGGCAAAAAAAGAAAAATAGAAGAAAGATAGATAGTAAAGAAAAAAATAACAAAATACCCCCCCACTAATGTTGTGAATGAATAGAAACACAACATTACCCCCCTCCATTTTACGGGTCATGGCAATCACCATGATTACACACGTGAATCCCGCAGCAATCGATCAGAAGCTCCTCTAGCTCCCCGTAACAAAAAAAAGATATATAAGTGAAGAAGAAAAAAATTAATATCTCTACTCCCAATTAATATTCCTCAATCTTTTTTTTATCTTGCTGCCCTTCTGTCATATACTTAAAGTATACTTGTATATTCTTCTACTCTTAAATGTCCATCAAATCTGATCCCTATCTCAGTCTTCATCTTTAATCCATTTCATTTCCATAATTCTTTACCGCATCTCGCGAATATTAAGAAGTTCTTGTACAAACTCCTCTGCTTTCTGATGATCAGTAAAAAATCTTCTTTCTTCGTCATCCAAAAAAATTATCAGTGTTGCTGGGTAGCTCAATATAAATTTATAACCCTTTTCCCATAAGATTTTTTTCATTGAATTAAATTCCTTCCGCCTCTTCAAAAGGTCGTAACTTATATCAGGATAAAAAAGAACTCTTTTCCCTTCTGTCATCAATGGCCCATTTCTCTTTCTGGCACCTTGAGCAGCTGCCTTCCAGATCTTTTCTTTATCTTGATACCTTAAACATTTTATCAAGATTGATCGTGGATTTTGATCTTGTTGGGGCTTTGGTCTTAAAGCTCTATGAGCCCTTTCAATTTCAATTAACTGACTTCCCTCTTCCATTTCCAAGATTTCCGGGATCCATTTATGAAAGAATTTTATTGAATCTTCTCCCTCTATACCTTCTTTAAGACCATCAATCTTAATATTGTTTCGTCTGCTGAAATTTTCGAGCACATCTACTTTTGCCAACAACCGTTTTCTTTCTGATGTCCGGGTAAGGATATTATTTTCCATCTTGTCCACTCTTTCAGTGATGTCTCCCATTTTTCCTTCCAACTTTTTAACTTCCTTATCCGTTTTCTTTTGTTTTTCCACCACCTTATCAAGGGTAATCTTCACATTTCTAATATCTGTTTTTATTAGTTTTAATTCATGCATTATTTGTATTGGGACTTTTCTTATGTCTCCAGAAAGTTTTCCACCTTTAATTCCTCCTGTTCTTCTTCTTCATCTATTTCTTCATCTGTGTTTTCCAGAGAGTCTGATTCTACTTCCGATTCACTTTCATTTTCACTTCCAGTCGCAGTTGGAACTTGTAGTTTTGTTTGCACCTGTTTGTGCATACTTGTTTCTTCATGCATGCGCAGCTCCCACTGTTTCTTCTTAGAGACTGTTGATATTGTCGCAGCCTCCTGCCCTGCACCATCGGAGGCGACATGTACCTTGCCGGGAAGAGATCCAACTTGAGTACGAGGCTCCACCAAAACGGCCGGGCCTCTTTCCCCGCCAACTCGCGCTGTCTTCAAAGTAGTAATTTTCTTCTGTTTCTGTTTAGGAGGCATATCTAAAGATAGTCCTGAATTGTTTATAAGTAGTTTCTAGAAGGTATTTATTAACTCTTCTTCACTTAAACTTTGTTTTATTGGTTTTTACGGGAGAGCTGGATTTCCACGTCTCGATCCTACGTCATCACGTAGGATCCATTAAATTATACGTCATCCATTAAATTATACCTTTGAACCCTACCAGGGATAGGGTTCCTCTTGACCTCACCTATCACCCTACTAGCCTGTGCATCCAGCACATAATTCTTCTCCAGTGGGATCCCACCACCAAACACATCTTCCCTCCACCCCCCCCCCCCAATTTGCTACACGGTTCCCTTTTCCACCTGGCACTTATCTTTGCAAACAGAGCAAGTGCTACACCTGCCCCTACACCTCCTTCCACATCACCATTCAGGGCCCTAAACAGTCCTTCCAGATAAGGCGAAACTTTACCTATGAGTCTGTTGGGGTCATTTACTGTGTTCGGTGCTCCCAGTGTGGCCTCCTGTATATTGGTGAAACCCGGCGTAGATTGAGAGACCGCTTCACTGAGCACCTAGGCGCTGTCTGCCAAAACAAGTGGGATCTCCCAGTGGCCACCTATTTTAATTCAGCTTCCCATTTCCATTCCAATATATGTCCATCCATCGTCTCCTCCAGTGTTGTGCTGAGGCCACACTTACGTTGGAGGAACAACACCTCAAACTTCCAGTAATGACCTCATCCCTCCCCTCTCTTTCACCATTTCCTGTCTCCTTTTCCCTCTCTCATTTTATGTCCTTGCCCACTTATCGCCTTTGTGCTCTTTCATCCCTTTTTCTTTCTTCCATGGCCTTCTGTCTCTTTCACCAATCAACTTCCCAGCTCTTTACTTCATCCTTCCCTCTTCCAATTTCACCTATCACCTGGTGTTTCTCTCTTCCCTCCTCCCACCTTTTAAATCTACTCCTCAATTTTTTTTTCTCCAGTCTTGCAGAAGAATCTTGGCTCAAAACGTTGTCTTTACTGTTTTCCATAGATATTCCCTGGCTTGCTGAGTTCCTCCAGTATTTTGTGTGTGTTGCTCGAATTTCCAGCATCTGCAGATTTTTTCTTGTCGGGGAGACCACATTAACTTTTATCAGAGAGACAGCAACAACCTACTAATCCCCATTGAAACAGAACATGCAGTTGATACACTGAGATCAACTTTTGAATCTTATCCCATAGCTGGAGAAGTGATGTCAGACAACAGAGCTAAAATTTTTTGTCATGTTTCACAAGAAGGAATGGCACCAAACACAGCTTAATTACCCATATCATCTGCCTCTAATGGTGCCAACAGTTAGCACATATGTTCAAAGAATTTTTGAAGAGACAATCTTTACAAACAGTAACCATGGTCTCACCTTGTTTCAGATATTCGTTTGTCCTATTCACCCCTTGCCCTCATTCTCTGCAACTTAAAATAATGATTTTTCCCCTCTTTTCTGGTCTGTGGCAGAGTCTTTGATCAGAAACATTAACTCAGTTTTTTTTTTCTCTCTACCGCTGCAGTCTGGTCTGTTGAACATGTCTCGCATTTTCCATTTTCATTTTAGACTTACAGCATCTGTAACTTTCTTGTTTTTCTATATTGCTTTTATTTTAGGTTTTCTAAGATTGTTCATATTTAACTATGAAACACTATCCAGTTGAACTTTTAAAAAACAATGCATTCCACTGTACAGTCATCTCAATAGACTTATTAAGCTGTGATTAATCCACATATCCACAATTTTAGTGTAGCCAAAACTGGAGGAGAGTGCTGAGTCAGCAAATGAAAGAAGAGAAAACACTTATTTCAAGGCATAACAACACTTCAGGGAGAGACAAAGAGAAGCGGAACAAGTTACAAGACATGGTGAGAATTCTAAGACTAGTAAACCAAGTTGAATTACAATACAATAATGAAGAAACAGTGCAGATCTGCAGAGCAAAACAATAGAGTTGTATGACATGCTAGCCTTCATTGGCTGGGGATTTGCATATAAAAGTTAGGAATTCTTTACATTTTCCATTTAGAGTATTGCATGAAGTTCTGTCTCACTATAGGAAGAATGTGGAGGCTTTAGAGACAGTCCAAAAGAGGTTTACTGTGATGTGGCATTGAGCTGAACATATGAGCTCTAAGAGAAGATAGAACAGAATTTTTCCAGGCGTGCAATTGTCGTTTCTTTGACTTTGTCACATCCAGCAAGGATCGCAAGATCTTCCATCTGCAGATCCAGAGCCTGCTGGCTCCACACTAGCAGGCATGAACTTTGGATCACTGCCCCAGCCGTCGATCTCGGCTGCCCCAGCAACCCAGGGCATATTCAAAACCCAGACTCCAGCACCATCAACGTGGGTTCCACAGACACCTTCAAAGCAATTGTGCAGCCTCCAACTGCGACTCTAGCCTTGAACTCCAGGCTGGGTCTTCACACACTGCGATTGTGACTCCTGTCTGTCCTTCCCCCACCATCACTCTGCAATCTCCTCTCCCTCAGATCCCATCGTCAGCTCCTGGACCCTCAGAGGCTCCATCTTCCTCTCACCCCAACCCTCCCCTCTCCACTGACACCACCAGCCTCCCCCTCCCCCCTTTAATTCCAGCTGTCATTTGTGCCGGGTCTTTACCATCCCCTCCGACCTTCAACTCTCTGAGGCAGAGCGTTCTGTCCTCAGTAAGGGCCTCACCTTTGTCCCCATTCGCCCACACCTCAGTGAGTTCCGCGTACGCCATGACGGTGAACTCTTCTTCCGCCGGCTCCGTCTTTGAGCCTACTTCTTCGGAAAGGACTCTCCCACCCCCCCCCCCCCCCCCGGTGACCCCTTCTCCCGTCTTCAACCCTCCTCCCCTTCATGGACATCCCACTCTCGTCTTCTACCTGCTCTGGATCTCTTTATTGCTAACTGTCAACGGAACATCAACCGTCTCAACTTCACCACACCTTGTTCCAATTCCAGTCTCACTCCTTCTGAACGCTCTGCTCTTCACTCCCTCCGCACCAATCCCAACTTTACTGTAAAACCCGCTGATAAGGGGGGAGCTGTTGTAGACTGGCGTACTGACTTCTACCTTGCCGAGGCACAGCAACAACTGGCTGATACCTCCTCTTATTTACCCCTCGATCATGACCCCACTAAGGAGCACCAGGCCACTGTCTCTCACACCATCACCAACTTTATCAGCTCTGGGGATCTCCCATCCACTGCCACCAACCTCATAGTTCCCACACCCCGCACTTCCCATTTCTACCCAAGATCCACAAACCTGCCTGTCCAGGTAGACCCATTGTCTCAGCTTGCTCCTGACACTTCTCACGCTTTGAATTTTTTCAATGATTTTAAGTTCCCTGGCCTCCACCGCCTTATTTACACAATGGACGTTCAGTCCCAAAATACCTTCATTCCCCACCAGGAAGGTCTCAAAGCTCTTTGCTTCTTTTGGATTCCAGACCTAACCAGTTCCCCCCTACCACCACTCTCCTCCGTATGGCAGAATTAGTCCTTACTCTCAATAATTTCTCCTTTGGCTCCTCCCACATCTTCCAAACCAAAGGTGTAGCCATGAGCACCCGTATGGGTCCCAGTTATGCCTGCCTTTTTGTTGGCTTTGTGGAACAGTCCATGTTCCAAGCCTATACGGGTATCCGTCCCCCACTCTTCCATTGCTACATCGACGACTGCATTGGCACTGCCTCCTGCACGCATGCTGAGCTCGTCGACTTCATTAACTTTGCCTCCAACTTTCACCCTGCCCTCAAATTTACCTGGTCCATTTCTGACACCTTCCTCCCCTTTCTTGATCTTTCTGTCTCCATCTCTGGAGACGGCTTATCTACTGATATCTACTATAAGCCTACAGACTCTCACAGCTACCTGGATTATTCCTCTTCCCACTCTGTCTCTTGCAAAAATGCTATCCCCTTCTCACAATTCCTCCGTCTCCGCCGCATCTGCTCTCAGAATGAGGCTTTTCATTCCAAGACAAAGGGACTTCCCTTCCTCCACCATCAACTCTGCTCTCAAACGCATCTCTCCCATTTCACGCACATCTGCTCTCATCCCACCCGCCCGCCACCCCACTCAGGATAGGGATCCCCCTGTCCTCACCTACCATCCCACCAGCCTCTGGGTCCAACATTTAATTCTCCGTAACTTCCGTCACCTCCAACGGGATCCCACTACCAAGCACATCTTTCCCACCCCCCTCTTTCTGCATTTCACAGGGATCGCTCCCTACACGACTCCCTTGTCCATTCGTCCCCCCATCACTTCCCACCGATCTCCCTCCTGGCACTTATCCTTATAAGCGGAACAAATGCTACACCTGCTCTTACACTTCTTCCCTCATCACCATTCAGGACCCCAGACAGTCCTTCCAGGTGAGGCAACACTTCACCTGTGAGTCGGCTGGTGTGGTATACTGCTTCCGGTGCTCCCAGTGTGGCCTTTATATATTGGTGAGACCTGACGCAGACTGGGAGACTGTTTCGCTGAACACCTATGTTCGGTCCGCCAGAGAAAGCAGGATCTCCCAGTGGCCATACATTTTAATTCCACGTCCCATTCCCATTCTGATATGTCTGTCCATGGCCTCCTCTACTGTCAAGATGAATCCACACTCAGGTTGGAGGAACAACACCTTATATGCTGTCAGGGTATCCTCCAACCTGAAGGCATGAACATTGATTTCTCTAACTTCCGTTAATGCCCCTCCTCCCCTTCTTACCACATCCCTTATGTCCTTATTTATTTATTTATTTATCCATCTTCCCCCCCCCACCTCTTTTTTTCTCTCTCCTTTCTTTCTCTCTCTGCCCCTCTCATAATCACTCCTTGCCTGTTCTCCATCTCACTCTGGTGCTCCCCTCCCCCTTTCTTTCTCCTGAGGCCTCCCGTCCCATGATCCTTTCCCTTCTCCAGCTCTGTATCCCTTTTGCCAATCACCTTTCCTGATCTTAGCTTCACCCCTCCCCCTCCTGTCTTCTCCTATCATTTCGGATTTCCTCCTCCCCCTCCTTACTATCTTTTCTTTCAGTTAGTCCGGACAAAGGGTCTCGGCCAAAAATGTTGACTGTACTTCTTCCTATAGATGCTGCCTGACCTGGCGTTCCACCAGCATTTTGTGTGTTGACAGAATTGTTGGAGGCTGCATGGCGGCCTGATAGAAGTATAGAAGATTATGAGAGGAATAGACAAAGTTGATTATCAGAGTCTTTTTTGCTCAGAGGAAAGGTCAAATACCAGAGGGCATTGATTTAAGGTGAGAGAACAAAAGTTTAAGGGTGTTGTGCAAGGTAAGATTTCTTTACACAGGGAGTGGTAAGCAATTGGAATATGCTATCAGGGAAGGTGGTGAAAGTAGATATGATAGTGACATATAAGACAGGCCCATTGGGAGTTGAGGGTTTAGATGATGTGCAGGCAGGATTTGTTTAGACTGGTGTCAAGGTCAGTCCAAATATTGAGGTCCAAAGAGTCGAGTCCTGTGCCAGACTGATCTAGGTTCTATAGTCACAGAAATGCAACATGAATGCCCTTCAGCCCCCTGAGTCTGCACTGACAAGTGAACATCACAAACTAATCCTATATTAATTAAGATTTTAAGCTTTTTTCATATTGTCATTAAATCTGTCTAGATCCCACCAATCACCTACACACTAGAGGGCAATTTACTGTGGCCAATTAACCATCAACCCTCACATCTTTGGCATAAGGAGAAGTCTGAAAAAGAAGCCCATGGAAACACAAAAAAGTGTGCAGTCTCCTCACAGACAGGATTGAACCCAGATCTGTGGCACCGTGAAAAAGCAGCTCTGCTATCTATATTGCCATGAATATCAATTCTGCTACAAATTAAAATAATGGTTACAAATAACTCTTTGATCAAATGATTCTAGTAAGAGACTTAACAAAAGATGTTGGGGGAAAACATGCTGACAAATTTCTTCTAGAAGTGTTATAGAACTGAGGAGGAGAAAAACCTCAAGTGTGAGTTGAGTCAGGATGCCAGAAAACAGAGATACAACACAAGAAGAACTCAGTTTTAAGAAAATCAGGTATCAGATTGAATTTGTTATTGCTGCACAGTTAGTCAGGAGAAAAAAAACTTTTCAGATAGAGAAATCAGTATGGTGCATTTACGTAAATGAGACACATGCAAATGTGATGTAATGATGCAATTGCACATGTGACATAAACTCAATAAAGGAGTTAGCACATGTTTTGACTCACTGTTGAAATCAGAAAACAAACCTTTCTTGTTTTCAACAGTACTGGCCAATTCTGACTTAAGACCCTCCTTCTGTAATATCCACAGATGCTGCCTGACCTGCTGGGCCTTTCCAGATTCTCATTTATTTTAGATTTTCAACAACTTCTTATTGCTCCAGAATTATCTTTTGCTTTATTGTTCTGTCTCTGACTGCCCTGATTCATCCATTAACTAAATGGCATCAAGCATTTATGTAACATGCACAACCACAATCTTTAGCCGATCGCATTCTGCTGTTCTCTCCGTTCCTACCCAATTCTGCAAGTTAAAACACACTTGCTTTCTCACTTTTCCAAACATGACAGCCATAAACCTAAAATGTTGATTAGCTTCCTTTTCATAGATGCTGTTTGATCTGTTGAGTGTTTTCAGAAATGTCTTTTAAAAAAAACGTTTATGCATACAATGTGTATTTAAAATTTCAGTAATATTTGAGTCATCTTTCTTAGATGGTTGATTAAGCATCTTCTTTCTTTAAATTATTACCTTGAAAGTACATTGGTCTTCATAAATCTAAATATTGAGTGCAGGAGAT
Source organism: Hemitrygon akajei (assembly GCF_048418815.1). Taxonomy (NCBI): domain Eukaryota; kingdom Metazoa; phylum Chordata; class Chondrichthyes; order Myliobatiformes; family Dasyatidae; genus Hemitrygon; species Hemitrygon akajei. The sequence continues at coordinate 7,793,613 of NC_133145.1, read as the reverse complement.
GGGATGTTATGTTATCTGATATATAAATTGATATATACCAATGTACATTGGTGAGGCCTAATTTGGAGTCTTGTGAACAAAAGAAAATATACAGATGCTGGAAATCCACAACACACACAAAATTCTGGAGGAACTCAGCAGGACAGTCAGCATCTATGGAAAAAAGTACAGTCAATGTTTTGGGCCGAGACCCTTCGACAGAACTGCCTGAAACTGCCTGAATGTACTCTTTTCCTTACGTTCTGCCTGGCCTGTTGAGTTCTTCCAGTATTTTGTGTGTGTTGAAATATTGTGTCACCTACCTACAGGAAAGATGTAAATAAGGTTGAAAGTGTAAAGAGAAAATTTACAAAGATTTTGCTGTTACTGAAGTACCTGAGTTATAAGGAAAAATTGAATAGGTTAGGACTTTATTCCTTGGAACGTAGAAGACTAAGGAGATATTTGACAAAATTATGATGGGTATAGAGAGGGTAAATGCAAGCAGGTTTTTTCCACTGAGATTGGGTGGGTCTACAACTACAGGTCATGGGGTAAGAGTGAAAGGTGAAAAGTTTAAGGGGAACATGAGGAGAAACTTCTTCACTCAGAGGGTTGTGAGAGTGTGGAATGAGCAGCCAGTGCAGTGGTGCATGCGAGTAGATTTTAACATTTAAGGGAAGTTTGGATAGTTAAAGGGATGGTAGGAGGGCTAAAAAGGTCAATGGGAGGAGGCAGTTCAAATGGCTCATCTGGAACTAAATGGGCTGATTCGCCTGTTTCTGTGCTTTACTTTTCTTTGACTCTTTGATTCTTTGCTGTACTTTTCTATGACTCTATGACTGTATTTATTATGAGTTATATGTATAAATACATGAATTGCATACATCATCACACTACCATGTGATATGCACAGGCCTTAGTTAAAGTAAAGAACAAACTAAGACTCATTTCTCTTGGCTCTCATTTTCCTTTGAATTAGTTCAATGTTTTGGAGTTACAAACCATGACATAAACTGCACATTCTGTTTTCAAAAATTAATTCAGGAGTTGTGAGCAAGTCTGACACTTATCATCAGGGCTGTAATATAATATAATAATGTGATAATAGCAATAACATTTCAGTGAACAGTTTAACCACAGTAACCTCTGACATGTCCAATGTCCTACCGGAATCCTGCAGAGAACAGACCAGTTAAGGGTGGTAAGTTTCTTTTGCTAAAAGACATCAGTAAACTATTTGCATTTTTATAATTCTTACAGTTTTATGGTCACTTTTACTAGTTTCCACATTGCTTCATTGCTTTAAATTAAGTTCTCAAACTGTCATCGATGGGATCTGAACTCTTATTGTATGATTCAGCAGGTTAAATAGCATCTGTGGGGGTACAGGGACCATTGAGGTTTTGAGGTGAAGCCCTACATTCAGACTGAGAAAGGAGAGGGGAGACAGCCAGCATGACAAGGAGTGGGGGGAACAGTAAGGCAGGTTTTAAACAAGCAAGGAGAAGTGAAGAGTCACGGATAGATGGGGCCAGGTGGAGGTGGGCAACCAGAAGGGTGGAGTTGGGAAACAGATGGATGATATATCAAGGCACACAACACAAAGACATGTGGCACACACAAAATGCTGGTGGAACGCAGCAGGCCAGGCAGCATCTATAGGGAGAAGCACTGTCGACGTTTCGGGCCGAGACCCTTTGTCAGGACTAACTGAAAGGAAAGATAGTAAGAGATAGTAAAAGACAGGTGGATCCATTTTGAGGTGGAATAGGAGGGGGAGTGAAGGCCAAGACAGCTAGGTGTGTGATAAGCTGCAACTCCAAGGCTACTAGTGCTGGAATCTGATTAGTTAGGATGTTAATGTTGGGAACCATTAGTGCAGAAGTGAAGAGCAGATGGAAACAAATAGGGGTGAGATTTGTCAGGAGCTTAATGTGCTGATCGACTTTGTTTTGCTCCACCTTTTCACTGTGGATATCTATCTCTTAGAATGTGCAGAGATGGCACCCAGTCGGTATGTGTGATTAAACCATGCCCTGTGTTTGAAAAGTTCTGAATTAAATGACGGGTGCTTTTTGCAATGTTTCACCACAGAAATGAGTACGACATTTTGTCATGTCATTCAAGTGCTACCTCTGACTCACCTTTGAATGTAAACATGCAGCATCTGTGTATTTTTCATCATCATAAGCACTTGTAGTTGAGTGTGAGATTTTGTTTCCTCTGGGCCTCCTCTCACATAAGACAATTAGGCAATACTGAGAGACTTTATTCCATGGCCTCTCCCTTCCAAAACTCTGCTTCAAGATCTAGTCAAAAATTGTCCAACATACCCTTCTCCTACTGCATAACCTTACCAAAACAGCATAGAAAGTAGCTGGATTCTTTGCAATTTCATTGGATGATTTTGGAGACAATCTTTCTTGACATTGCAAAAGAGTTTATAACTATAATTTAAAATATTACCATATTTTAGAAGATTTTAAAGATCTCAGTGATTTTTTTTGGACTATACTCAGAAATTAATTCCTGGACTGCTGACATTTATGTCCTGGAAAATTGATAAAGTAAATCAAAGTAAATTACTTCTGAAACTTGTGCTAAGGAGATAAATATCTTATATGTGCGCTCTCATTTCCAGTTTGAAGTACTGTTTTGCAGGATCTCTGCTTAGATGTGTTTAGACTCCATGAAGTAAAGTTACTCGCTGTTCAACATTCATTCCAGAATGAGAAGTTAACACCAGATGCACTTTTACAGCCCAAACTTTGTTTGTAAACCAGAATCCTCACTTCCAAACTAAAAGGTAGGAGCGTTTGGAATTGCTGTCGCAAAGATTGAGGCCATCCATTCAGCTGGCCAGTCCACAACTTGCCACTGCTCAAGACTTGAACTTATGTCATTCTCTAAATCTAAACCAACCTCTGAATCTCATAACTTGACTCTTGCATCCTATTCCCTCCAAAACCCAGCAAGAGGCGGAGAGGGAAGAGGTGAAAGAAGCTCGGAGAGAAGCTGTTTTTTTTAACTGATCGCGGCAAAGAGGCTAGTGACGTAGCGCGCCAAAGGTTTAAAAAGAAAGACCGCCATATGGCCATCGTCGTAGTGGCCATCATTGGAGTGGACTGAGGCAGGGTGGGTCGGCTTTGGCTCAATCAGGCTTCGGCGAGAACAGGCAGAGGCGAGGGTGAATGGGGCACGACTGCGCAAGCGCGTTAAAGTCGGCCTCTGAGATCAGAGGGATAATTTAAAAAGCGAGCAGAGGCTGAGTACGAGCTTCACTCCAGGTGAGGTAAGTCCGGGTAAGCTCCTTTCATTAATCTAATTAGATTAGGAGTAGGTAATGGAGGCAGCAGTTAGGGCAGTTGAATGCTCCGTTTGCAGTATGTGGGAAGTCAGGGCGAGCACAGCTGTCCCTGATGACTACACCTGTAAAAGGTGCATCCAGCTGCAGCTCCTGACAAACCGTGTTAGGGAACTGGAGCTGGATGAACTTCGGATCATTCTGGAGGCAGAGGCAGAAATAGACAGGAGTTTCAGGGAGGTAGTCACCCCTGGGAGTTAGGCGACAGGTAGTTGGGTGACTGTCAGGAGAGGGAAAGGGAATAGACAGGAAGAGCAGAGCACCCCTGTGGCCGTTCCCATCAATAATAAGTATACCATTTTGGAGACTGTTGGTGGGGACGACCTACCAGAGACAAGTTGCAGTGGTTGCGTCTCTGGCACCGAGACTGGACCCTCAGCTCAGAAGGGAAGGAGGGAAAAGAGGAGAGCAGTAGTGATAGGGGATTCGATAGTTAAGGGGACAGATAGGAGGTTCTGTGGAAGAGATCGAGAATCCTGGATGGTCTGTTGCCTCCCTGGTACCAGGGTCCACGATATCTCAGATCCAGTTCTCAGTATTCTCAAGAGGGAGGGTGAGCAGCCAGATGTCATGGTCAATGACGTGAGTAGGAAGAGTGAGGAGGTCCTGAAAGGTGAGTTTAGGGAGCTAGGTGCCAAGTTAAAGGACAGGACCTCCAGGATAGCAATCTCAGGATTGCTACCAGGGCCACATGCAGGTGGGTTTAGAAATAGTAAGATAGTGCAGATCAACACGTGGCTGAAGACAGGGTGCAGGAGGGAGGGCTTCAGATTTATAGATAATTGGGCAGTTTTCCAGGGAAAGTGAGACCTGTTCCGGCGGGATGGTTTACATCAGAACTGCAGGTCGATAAATATTCTTGCAGGTAGGTATGCTAGAGAGGCTCCAGTGGATTTAAACTAGATATGAGGGGGGAGGGGAACCAGAGTGTGGGAACAGATGTATGGGAAAAGGAAGAAAAAGAAGACAGTAAAGTTCTTTGTACTGTTAAAGATAAACAGAAAGGAGGAGGTGGAGAATTTCTTAAATGCATTTATTTTAATGCTAGGAGCATTATAAGAAAGGTGGATGAGCTGAGAGCATGGATTAATACCTGGAAATATGATGTTGTAGCTATTAGTGAAACATGGTTGCTGGAGGAGTTTGGTTGGCAACTAAATATTCCTGGATTTCGTTGCTTCAGGTGTGATAGAATCAGAGGGACAAATGGGGGAGGTGTTGCGTTGCTTGTGTTATGACCCCAGCCCCCTCCTTTGTGAGAATCGCAAGAGCCCTAGTCAAGGGGGGGTCAAATGACCCAAGAGGGAGAGAGACGTGCTGAAGACCACGTTCCCCCGGGAAGCAGAATAAAGCGACTCTGACTATTGTCTCATGAAGACCACGTGTAAAGCCCTCAGGCAAAGTGGGCTGGTTGAGAGAGAGATTGACACCGGCGATCCCATGAGGAAGTATAAAGGAGGGTCTGGGGGGGAGGACCCCTTCAGACGCACCAGAAGACACGCTAGAAATCCTGCGACAGCGTTTTGATAGCGACAGCCGGTGGTGGGGTTCGTGTGCGTCTTTTCCTTGCCTGGGATTGGCGACCTCACCACGGAAGAACGGCTTAGCTACAGGGGAGGCCACAGATGAGAGTCCATTCCCCAACGAGACTTCCGACGAACCGAACTCCTACAGGTTGGAAAACCTGTCGGGTAACTGTTACATTCAATCTCTCTCTCTCTCTTTCTAACAAAAGTGCACCAACGTGACACCACAACAGACGGCAGCTGGTGGAACTGCAGTGGCCGCAAGAGACTTTCAGATATACAGCGAACAATATATACATTACCCCTAGACAACGATAGAGCTTATTTCTGATTGATTATTACTATACCTGTGCTTTAGATTGAGTTGTGACGACGTATATGATCTGAATGTTTTGTATTAACCATATGTTTGTGCCCCTTTATAAATAAAACGTTTGAACGTCTGAAGCACCAGGCTTCAGCGGACCTATCTATCTTTGCTGGTAAGTCACCCGGTTACTGGGGAACGTAACACTTGTCAGAGAAAATATTACAGCGGTGCTCTGGCAGGATAGATTAGAAAAGATCCCTCGTATAGGGAGGCTACTTGGATGGAATTGAGGAATGGGAAAGGTGTAGTAACACTTATAGGGGTGCATTATGGACCACCTAATGGGGAGCAAGAATTGGAAGAATAAATTTGCAAGGAGATAGCAGATATTTGTTGTAAGCACAGGGCTGTGATTGTGGGAGATTTTAATTTTCCACACATAGACTGGGAAGCTCATACTGTAAAAGGGATGGATGGTTTCAAGTTTGTAAAATGTGTACAGGATAGTTTTTTGCAGCAATACATAGAAGTACCGACTAGAGAAGGGGCAGTGTTGGATCTTCTGTTAGGGAATGAAATAGGTCAGGTGATGGAGGTATTTGTTGGGGAGCACTTCTGGTCCAGTTTCAATATAATTATGGAGAAGGATAGGACTGAACCCAGGGTTGAGATTTCTGATTGGAGAAAGGCTAACTTTGAGGAGATGCGAAAAGATTTAGAAGGAGTGGATTGGAACAATTTGTTTTATGGGAAGGATGTAATAGAGAAATGGAGGTCATTTAAAGGTGAAATTTTGAGGGTACAGAATCTTTATGTTCCTGTTAGGTTGAAAGGAAAGGTTAAAAGTTTGAGAGAGCCATGGTTTTCAAGGGATATTGGAAACGTGGTTAGGAAAAAGAGAGAGATCTACGATAAATATAGGCAGCATGGAGTAAATGAAGTGCTCATTGAATATAAAGAATGTAAGAAGAATCTTAAGAAAGAAATTAGAAAAGCTAAAATAAGATACGAGGTTGCTTTGGCAAGTAAGGTGGAAATAAATCCGAAGGGTTTGTACAGTTATATTAACAGCAAAAGGATAGTGAGGGATAAAATTGGTCCCTTAGAGAATCAGAGTGGACAGCTATGTGTGGAGCTGAAAGAGATGGGGGAGATTTTGAACAATTTCTTTTCTTCAGTATTCACTAAGGAGAAGGATATTGAATTATGTAAGGTAAGGGAAACAAGTAGGGAGGTTATGGAAACTATGACGATTAAAGAGGAGGAAGTACTGGCGCTTTTAAGGAATATACAAGTGGATAAATCTCCAGATCCTGACAGGATATTCCCTAGGACCTTGAGGGAGGTTAGTATAGAAATAGCAGGGGCTCTGACAGAAATATTTCAAATGTCATTAGAAACGGGGATGGTGCTGGAGGACTGGCGTATTGCTCATGTGGTTCCATTGTTTAAAAAGGGTTCTAATAGTAAACCTAGCAATTATAGGCCTGTCAGTTTGACATCAGTGGTGGGTAAATTAATGGAAAGTATTCTTAGAGATGGTATATATAATTATCTGGATAGACAGGGTCTGATTAGGAACAGTCAACATGGATTTGTGCGTGGAAGGTCATGTTTGACAAATCTTATTGAATTTTTTGAAGAGGTTACAAGGAAAGTTGATGAGGGTAAAGCAGTGGATGTTGTCTGTATGGACTTCAGTAAGGCCTTTGACAAGGTTCCGCACAGAAGGTTAGTTAGGAAGGTTCAATCGTTATTGAAGTAGTAAAATGGATTCAACAGTGGCTGGATGGGAGATGCCAGAGAGTAGTGGTGGATAACTGTTTGTCAGGTTGGAGGCCGGTGACTAGTGGTGTGCCTCAGGGATCTGTACTGGGTCCAATGTTGTCTGTCATTTACATTAATGATCTGGATGATGGGGTGGTAAATTGGATTAGTAAGTATGCAGATGATACGAAGATAGGTGGCGGTGTGGATAATGAAGTAGGTTTTCAAAGCTTGCAGAGAGATTTAGGCCATTTAGAAGAGTGGGCTGAACAATGACAGATGGAGTTTAATGCTGATAAGTGTGGGGTGCTACATTTTGGTAAGAATAATCCAAATAGGACATACTTGATAAATGGTAGGGCATTGAAGAATGCAGAAGAACAGAGTGATCTAGGAATAATGGTGTATAGTTCCCTGAAGGTGGAATCTCATGTGGATAGGGTGGTGAAGAAAGCTTTTGGTTCGTTGGCCTTTATAAATCAGAGCATTGAGTATAGGACTTGGGATATAATGTTAAAATTGTACAAGGCATTGGTAAGGCCGAATTTGGAGTATTGTGTACAGTTCAGGTCACCGAATTATAGGAAAGATGTCAATAAAATAGAGAGAGTACAGAGAAGATTTACTAGAATGTTACCTGGGTTTCAGCACCTAAGTTACAGGGAAAGATTGAACAAGTTAGGTCTTTATTCTTTGGAGCGTAGAAGGTTGAGGGGGACTTGATAGAATATTTAAAATTAGAGGGGGATAGATAGATTTGACATGGATAGGCTTTTTCCATTGAGAGTAGGGGAGATTCAAACAAGAGGACATGAGTTGAGAGCTAGGGGGCAAAAGTTTAAGGGTAACATGAGGGGGAACTTCTTTACTCAGAGAGTGGTAGCTGTGTGGAACGAGCTTCCAGTAGAAGTAGTAGAGGCAGGTTTAGTATTGTCATTTAAAGTAAAATTGGATAGGTATATGCACAGGAAAGGAATGGAGGGTTATGGGCTGAGTGCGGGTCAGTGGGACTAGGTGAGAGTAAGCGTTCGGCATGGACTAGAAGGGCCGAGATGGGGAGATTCAAACAAAAGGACATGAGTTGAGAATTAGTGGGCAAAAGTTTAGGGGTAACACGAAGGGGAACTTCTTTACTCAGAGAGTGGTAGCTGTGTGGAACGAGCTTCCGGTAGAAGTGGTAGAGGCAGGTGCCTCTTTAATTGTCATTTAAAGTAAAATTGGATAGGTATATGGACAAGAAAGGAATGGAGGGTTATGGGCTGAGTGCAGGTCGGTGGGTCTAGGTGACAGTAAACATTCAGCACGGACTAGAAGGGCTGAAATGGCCTGTCTCCATGCTGCAATTGTTATATGGTTATAATGCAAGTTTCTATCCCAGGCTCTGTCTTAGCTAGTAGATTTAATGACACCACACTCTACAAATCTGTTATCATTATTAATTTATCTTTGAGTTCTGGATCATTATGTATTGAATCCCTTATTTTCCAACCCAAAATGATGAATGAAGTAGCCCTTATCAAAGTCATAATAGGATGTGATCAACCATCATCCTCCTGAAGCCTCTAACATGTTAACCACACCATTCTGCTGCAATATCTCTCCTCTGTTACTTACCAGTACTTACCTAATTCAATTATATTCTATGAAACCATTATTAGTGAAGGTTTTGCTTCCCTCACACACTGTAAGCTTCTGAATCTCTCAAAGAGCTATTCTTGGCCCTATTGAACTTCTAAGTATCATTTGAAAAATACCAAATTTCACAAGAATGCAAATAACATTCAACTCTATCCAAGAGACTCTCCTGAAACTGTCATAATAATTTTGTCTGAAATCTATTGCCAACAGCAATGGAAGGGAATGAAATGTTTCAACATTGTGTTGCCAGTGAGATACATTTAGGTGTGGTGACCAGAGGAACCGAAAGAGTAGGCAAAGTAAAGAAGTTGGTGCAGAGTGGGAAAGGTTTTTGAACATTTTGCACTCCCATTTTCTTCAACCCAACTTCCAGCTGGGGACCTATAGTGTATATATCTCTGATAAGAGAGCCAAAACATATTTTGCAGGTTCAGGGACAATATTTGAAAAAAGATTGGTAGAGCCATTTAAAAAGATTTGAAATAACTCAGAGAAATTCTAAAACAGGTAACATCTAGAATTTCTGTCAGCATATGGAGAGGAGACTTGCCCCAAATTCAGAACGGCAGAGATGATTTAGCAGTGAGCGATAAATTTAATAATCAACTACAAGGTATCAAGCCACAGGGAGGGAGGGTACAAAACAAGAGAGAACTGATACTTTTGATATGACAAGGCAATGAGAAGTGGCAGATGGAGTTCAACCCAGATAAGTGTGAAGTGGTTCATTTTGGTAGGTCAAATATGATGGCAGAATATAGTATTAATGGATGAGGGGTGACCTGATAGAGGTGTATAAGGTGATGAGAGGCATTGATCGTGTGGATAGTCAGAGGCTTTTTCCCAGGGCTGAACTGGTTGCCACAAGAGGACACAGGTTTAGGGTGCTGGGGAGTAGGTACAGAGGAGAGGTCAGGGGTAAGTTTTTTACTCAGAGAGTGGTGAGTGCATGGAATGGGCTGCCGGCAATGGTGGCGGACACGGATACAATAGGGTCTTTTAAGAGATAGGTACATGGAGCTTAGAAAAATAGAGGGCTATGGGTAAGCCTAGTAATTTCTAAGGTTGGGACATGTTTGGCACAACCTTGTGGGCCGAAGGGCCTGTATTGTGCTGTAGGTTTTCTATGTTTCTATAAGCTGTTCTATAAACTACAAGCTGTTCACAACTTTAAATTAGGGATGATGCAGAAGCAAGCATTGGCAAGAAAGGCAGACTTTTAATTAACGATTTCCCTTGGTGAAATAGCCAAGTGAAACTATTGATAAGTTAATGAATGAACATCATAGAGCATAGAACAGTACAGGCCTTTCAGACCATAATGTTAGGTTAACCACTTAACTTATTCTAAGCTCAATCTCACCCTACGCTCCCACATAGTCCTCCGTTTTTCTTTCATCCATGTGGCTATCTAAGAGATTGTTAAATGTCCCTAATGTATCAACCTCTATCACCATATTCCAGGTACATACTACTCTCTGTGCAAAATACCTGCTCCGTCATCCCTCCTATACTTTACTCCAACAACCTCAGTAGTATGTCCTTTTGTAGTGCTCATTTCCACCCTAGGAAAATTATGCTGGTTGTCCACTCTTTTTACACCTCTATCAGGTTGTCTCCCATCCTCTTTAACTTCAAAGAGAAAAGCCATAGTTTGCTCGACCTTTCTCCATCTTCTCTAATCCAGGCAGCAACCTGGTAAGTCTCATCTGCACTTACTCTAAAGCTTCCACATGCTTCTTATAATTCTTATTTGATCAGAGATTAAGGGAGCTAGGGCTTTACTCTTTGGAGAGAAAGAGGATGAGAGGAGACATGATAGAGCTATACAAGATATTAAGAGGAATAGATAGAGTGGACAGCCAGCACCTCTTCCCTAGGGCACCATTGCTCAGTACATGCTCAGTATTGCTCAGGACATGGCTTTAAGGTAAGGGGTGGGAAGTTCAAGAGGGTTATTAGAGGAAGGTTTTTTACTCAGAGAGTGGTTGGTGCGTGGAATGCACTGCCTGAGTCAATGGTGGAGGCAGATACATTAGTGAAATTGAAGAGACTACTAGACGGGTATATGGAGGAATTTAAGGTGGGGGGTTATATGGGAGGTGGGGTTTGAGGGTCAGCAAAACATTGTGGGCCGAAGGGCCTGTACTGTGCTGTATTGTTCTATGTTCTATAATGAAGTGACCAGAAATGAGCACAATACTCAAGGTGTGGGAATCTTTTAATTATGCTGTACTCGACCTTCAAATTCAGCCCATTTCGAGTGGGCTAAAATATGAAAGCAAAGAAATTAATGCTGAGATCTTATAAGGCACTGCTAAGGCCTCACGGAATATTGTGAGCAGTTTTGGGCCCCTTATCTAAGAAAGGATGAGCTGACATTGGAGGAGTTCAAAAGAGGTTCACGAAAATGATTCCAGGAATAAAAAGGTTATCAAATAAGGAGTATTTGATGGCTCTGGGCTTGCAGTCACTGGAATTTAGAAGAAACAGGGGGAACTCATTAAAACCTATTGAATGTTGAAAGGCCTAGATAGAATGGATGTGGAGAGGATGTTTCCTGTTGTAGAGGAGTCCAGGACCAGAGGGCGCAGTGTTACGAACCCTGTAACTGGGTCAATTACCAGCAAAGATAGAGAGGTCCGTTGAAGTCTGATGGTACTATTTTTAACAGTATTTATTAGTAAAAATACACAAAAATAATATCAATGCAAACATACAGATAATATACGTCATCAATACTAAATCTAAAAGTGCAGGTATAATAATAATCAATAAGAAATAAGCTCTATCGTTGCCTAGGGGATAATGTATTGTCCGATGGAAATATAAAAGTCACTCAGTTCATTCAGTTCATATAGGCTTCAGCCTTTGGGGACCGCTGGGTTTTCAATTGTTGGAGAGAGAGAGAGATTTTAGAAACTTGCCAGCTTTTCCTTTTTATGATGTCGATCCTTCGAAATTTCGTTGGTGTGGGTCTCTTCTTTAGCTAAGCCATTCTTCCGTGGTAAGGCCCCAATCCCAGGAAAAGGGAAAGGACGCACGCGAGCCCCCCACCAGCTGTTGCTATTAAATGCTGTCATGGGATTTCTAGCATTTCTCCTAGTGCATCTGAAGGGGTTGTTCCCCAGACCCTCTTTTATCCTTACTCATGGGGTCTCAGATGTCAATCAGGTTGGGATGATACAATCCCTCAACCAGCCCACTCTGGTCATTCCCTGAGGGCTTCAATGAATAGTACAGTACTCAATACACAATTCCGTCTCCAAGAGACAATGGCCGTTATCCGTGGCTTTGTCTTGCTGAGGGGCCAGGACACATTCCAAAAACCTTTAGGATTCTCTCTCATTTCATGGGTCCCAGACCCAAATTAATAGCAATCTTGCGATTCTCAAAAAGGAGGGGGCTACCTTGTACCCTTCGGCCCCTCAGAGTTGTGGCACATTCGTAACACCCCCTTCCTTCAAAGCGTTTTTACCATCGGTAAAAACGAAGTAATACAGAGTCTTACAGGATTTTAGAATCTAACACAATACAAAAGTTTTTTTTTCTACAGAGTAATACAGTTATACATTCAAGTCAGCATCTAAACAGTTAACGATTACATTGTCACTTCCTTTAATATCTTAACATCTTGTACTTTAATAAAGTCTTGTAGCATCAGATTCCAATTTAATAACTACCTATTTTTATTCCTTTTCTTCAGCAAACAAAAACTAAAGAGTTGTGATCCTAGCTTACGTGTATACTACAAAAGTTCATGCAAATACTAATCTTATGTTACTTTGAAACTGAACAGTCAAACTTCCAAGGGGGTTGTCTTTATTATTCACATGCTTTGTCGAAATCCCTTTAAACCGGATCCTGCTATTTAAAATGGCAGTCCGTCAACCCTTGCCCCTTTTCCAGTTAACTCCCACGTGGTGAACTTGTGCACCATGGCAAAATAGGCTTTCGCCCGCTCCTTTCGTAGGAGTTATTTTATCAACAATGTGTTCCAAACGTAGACCATTTTCCGAAGTTCCACAGAATTCTTTAAGTTTAAGCAAGTTGCTAGTTTTCTCTTCAGGACCCCTCATGCTATTAATTCTCAATTTAAGATCTGAAAGTGATCCCTCTTTGTTCAAACAGCATTTCGAATTCTGCTTTTTCACACCACACTCTTGAATAACAATAGCGTGTGGGGCACCTTTACATTCCAACTCAACCTGTAATTGATTCGCAGGCACCGCGTTACCAAGCCATTGTCTCTGTAGCCTGGTGGCCGCTTCTGACATCAATCCAGACTTTAAATTTTCTTCATTCAATTTGGGAACTACACTTTTCCCTTTTCCTTCAATAATAATATTCACCTCACCACCTTTTATCTCCTCACTAACTTTTAACACACCTTCGAGCACAAACAACTGGGAATTCTCACTTCCCACTATTACCAAGGTTAACCCTTTCTTCACTGAACCAAGTCCATCTGACCCACAAGGACTGCATTCCTTTTCAACTGAATCAAATACCTCAGACTTTTTCTGAGCTCCATTACTAGGTTCAGTACCATGTGCATCCACATCTTGGACACACTCAAACAGGACATTTGCCTCTTCCAGGCTTTCAATACCCATACCCTTTTCAAATTCTAAATTCCCTTGATCCTCCCAGCTACTCTCTGGGCAACTCCCTTCTGGAGTAAACTCAACCCCGCGGGCTGAAACAACCTCATCTGCCAACCCAGCAGACTTCTTCAAGGTAATGGCATCCTTTTCATCTAGGACTGCCCTCATTTCATTATCGGGAACACCTTTAGAATTTTCAACTTCTTCAAACAGTTCTGCCAAACCAGACAGATCATCCATGTCCAACCCTGGACCTTTTAACAGCTTTATCTGTTTCTCATCTTTACTTCGTGCCTCTATAAATTTTCTCCTCGCTAAGGGCAGGACTACCTCCTCTCCCTTACTCTCTTTCACTTTCCTATTCTCCGTTTTTCCACCCTCTAAACCCTCGTGGTACATGGTCGGTAAAAACGTCTCGGCCAAATCGATACTGGCCGGATTTAAACTGCTCTCTGTCTCAGCTGCCTTTCTCAACATGCTGCGAGTGATCGCGCATGCGGGATAGATCTTGAAATCTAGGGGCGGGACCTCAACACTGGCTCGTTGGATGGCTCGTCAGCTTCATTGCTGACCAAACCTTACCACCGGCTAAATCGTTTCCAAGAAGGACGTCCGCGTCAGTTCTCGGGAATTCTGATCGCACCCCTATTTCAACTGGTCCAGATACCAGCTCACAATTTATAATGATCCTATGCAAGGGCACCGTTTCTGTCCCTTTTCCTATTCCTTTCAAAGCTACCATTCCCATCTTGCGACCAAAATCCAGTACCTTACTGCTAATCAATGACAGTTCAGCTCCCGTGTCTCTCCAGATCCGCACTGGAACTGGTGTGTCTCCCTCTCTCACCGACACGGTTCCTTTTGACATACATGTCTCAGACCCTTCTCGTACTCTGTCTACCTGGGGCTCTCTCGTTGATTTATTGATTACCACAGCACATCCTATAGGGACTGCTGCTTTCCATTTTCCTGTCTCCTTCCTCGGAGCAAGGCACCTAGATGCAATATGTCCCCCCTTTCCACAATTAAAACAGGTCAAGCCAGGAACTCTCCTGCCATCTTGCCTCTCCTCCTCAATCTTACCACTAGCTCCCGGCGGGATCTCTGCCTCAGCCGGCGGGCTTTCTCTACCGTTCCCACGGTCTCTCTGGTAACTTTTATTCGAGGAAAACTTTGTCTTGTGGGTTAGGGCATATTCATCTGCAAACCCGGAGATGGACTTATTCGGCTTCTCATTCAAATACATCCGGATCCCATCCGAAACACAACTTTTAAATTCCTCAATCAGAATTAACTCCCTGAGATGCCAAAAATCTTCTTCCACTATTTCTGCTGCACACCAGCGATCCAAGAGCACACCCTTCTCATAGGCAAACTCGGTATACGTCTAATTCCACCCTTTTTTAAAATTTCTGAACTTTTGTCTATACGCTTCAGGTACCAATTCGTATGTCCGAAGAATGGCCTCCTTTACTTTTTCATAATTCTCAGACTCTTCCTCCTCCATGGACAACGCCGCATATGCCCGTTGTGCCTAACCTTTTAACACACTTTGTAACAACGCCACCCACTGCTCTTTGGGCCACTTCTGATTCACTGCCACCTTTTCAAAATGCAAGAAATAACTATCAACATCCGTTTCCTCGAACAGAGGTACTACCCTCAACTCCAGACTAACATTAAACCGCTCCTCTCAGTCTGACCCTTGAACTCTTCGCTCTTGCCTTAACTTCTCCATGTCCAAGTCATGTTGCCTCTGTTTCTCCACCTCCCTCTCTTTCTCAGCTCTTTCCTTTTCTTTTTCAGCTGCTTCCAGTTGTTTTAACTGAATTTCATGCTCCCTTTGTTTCTCAGCTCTTTTCTGCTCTAACTCCTTTAGCTGGAGCTCATGCTCCCGTTGCTTTTCGGCTCTTTGCTGTTCTTTTTCCTTTTTGGCTCTCTCCTTTTCCTTTTCAGCTGCTTCCAGCTGCTTTAACTTAATTTCATGTTCCAACCTTAATTTCTCCAACTCTAACTGAGCCGTCCCACTAGCTGGTACCTTTTCAGGGATATTTTCCAATACCTCAGCTGAAAACACATTCTTCACAATATAATACTGAGTTATGGCCCTCCGCACCTCCCGCTTTTTCATTGACAACCTCACCTCTGCGAGGTTTAGTCCTTTCGCAATATCTATCAAGTCCGACTTTGTGGCCACCTCTAGCGCCTCCAGAGTCGGGTTTTCTCTAAATTCATCCACGTCCATCTTTGCTGGTTTCCCGTCTGGCTACCCGCGCAACCAGATCCAAGTTTGGACTTACAAGCCAGATTCACTGGCCCCCCAATTTGGTATCAAATCCCGAGACGAGAACCCCAAGTTGTTACGAACCCCGTAACTGGGTCACTTACCAGCAAAGATAGAGAGGTCCGTTGAAGTCTGATGGTACTATTTTTAACAGTATTTATTAGTAAAAATACACAAAAATAATATCAATGCAAACATACAGATAATATACGTCGTCAATACTAAATCTAAAAGTGCAGGTATAATAATAATCAATAAGAAATAAGCTCTATCATTGTCTAGGGGATAATGTATTGTCTGATGGAAATATAAAAGTCACTCAGTTCATTCAGTTCATACAGGCTTCAGCCTTTGGGGACCGCTGGGTTTTCAATTGTTGGAGAGAGAGAGAGATTTTAGAAACTTGCCAGCTTTTCCTTTTTATGATGTAGATCCTTCGAAATTTCGTTGGTGTGGGTCTCTTCTTTAGCTAAGCCGTTCTTCTGTGGTAAAGCCCCAATCCCAGGAAAAGGGAAAGGACGCACGCGAGCCCCCCACCGGCTGTCGCTATTAAACGCTGTCACGGGATTTCTAGCGTTTCTCCTGGTGCGTCTAAAGGGGTTGTTCCCCAGACCCTCTTTTATCCTTACTCATGGGGTCTCAGATGTCAATCAGGTTGGGATGATGCAATCCCTCAACCAGCCCACTCTGGTCATTCTGAGGGCTTCAATGAATAGTACAGTACTCAATACACAATTCCGTCTCCAAGAGACAATGGCCGTTATCCGTGGCTTTGTCTTGCTGAGGGGCCAGGACACATTCCAAAAACCTTTAGGATTCTCTCTCATTTCCTGGGTCCCAGACCCGAATTAATAGCGATCTTGCGATTCTCGAAAAGGAGGGGGCTACTTTGTACCCTTCGGCCCCTCAGAGTTGTGGCACATTCGTAACAGCAGCCTCAGAATAGCGGGACAACCATTTAGAACAGAGATGAGAAGCAGTTTCTTTAGCCAGAGGGTGGTGATTCTGTTGAATTCATTGCCTCAGGCAACTGTGGAGGCCAGGTCTTTGGGTTTATTTAAAGTGGAGTTTGACAGGTTCTTGAAGTCAGGGCATGAAAGGTTATGGGGAGAAGGCAGGAGAATGGGATTGAGAGGAAAATTGGATCAGCCATGATCAAATGGCAGAGCAGATGCAATGAGCCGAATGGCTTAATGCTGCTCCTATCTCTTATGGTCTTAAAACTTACTGCAAAATCATTAGAACTGCACAGTGCATCAGGAATTGCAAATAGCAGTGAAAGGCTAAAGTAGCAAAAGGCAAAACTAGTCAATATGAGTGAAGGTTTTGCAATCCTACTTCATCAAACCATGCCTGGCTCTTTCAAAATACACCCATGTACATCAAGTAGAACTAACAGGTGAGCCAGCCATACTCCTCAGTGGCTTCAGGCAATGAACAATGCCTTGGAGACTGAGTGCAATCCGATTAATCTTCGCCTTTGAGCTCAGCTCCATTCATTTGAGTCATTGGCTTGTTTGTATTCAGGCTGCAGTGAGCAAGGTTCAGGAAAATTAAACATTATGATTAACTCAGTGAATGTACATTTGTGTTAGTGCTAAAAGTGCAGAAAAGATGAAAGGAGAGAATCACAAGTGCGCATGTGCGCGCACACACACACAAGCGACAAGCGTGCACACACACAGTGATACACTGCATACTGTAGAAACATTGATATACAGAACTCAGGCAGTGAGACAGAGATTGATACAAGGATAAGACAGGTGTATAAACAGATTTACGTGGGACAAAAGCACAGATTACGCACACACTCACTCACTCACAAAAGCTAGCCCTTGGGCATCTTTGGATAGCTGGGTTAATCATCTATACAGACAATAAAGGATTGCCTTATTTAATTTGAAGTTCCTGCTGCAACATTTCATCTCTTTGTTAAAAATGTAGCATTACATTAAAATCAGCTCACAATGTTGATCCGTGAGGAAATATTTACAATTCTTTGCAGCTTGGGACCAGAACCACCAAGGCAGCTGGCAGGCTGCCATCACTATTGGATTTGGCTTCAGTCTGAACCTGATTGCATCTGCCACCAGCTGCACCACGCCTGGAAGCAGTGGAAAAATGGTGGCACCTTGAGAGCAGGGACAAGTATTTATGACTGCTGGTATTCTGTTTTTTAAAACAGATTGGCATTAATGAAGTGAATGATCTGTGAAAAGATTTTCTGGCAACTCCAATACATCCTCTTCATCAGGGACTTCGCCCAAAACATAGACTGTTTTTTACTCCATCATAGATGCTGCCTGACATGCTGAGTTCCTCTAGCGTTTTGTGTGTGTTGTTCAAGACTTTTTCCCCTCAGGTCATGCGAGACTAAGAGTTCAAGGTGAAAGGTGAAATATTTAAGAGAATCTGAGGGAAACTTCTTCACCAAGAGGGTGGTGCAAGTGTGGAATAAGCTGCCAGCACAGGTGGTACATGTAGGTTCAATGGTAACATTTAAGAAAATTTTGATTGGTGTATGGATGAGAAGGGTTTGTAGGGGTATGGTCCAGATGCAAGTAAATACCACTAAGCATGGACTGAATGGGCTGAAGGTCCTTCTTCTTTGTTTACTATGCAGAGAAATGGGCCTTTTGGTCTGTCATTGGAAAATTTATAGATGGCGTTTGAGCTGTGCCTAGCTACACAGTCATGAATGTAGAGAGTAGAGCAGTGGGCTATGCACACATTCTTAAGGTGCATCAGTGTTGATCATCTGTGAGAAAGAGATGTTATTATTAAATGTACTGACTATGGTGCCCCAGTGAGGAAGCCAAAGATATTATACTGCTGCTACTATCTGCAGCTTGTTCCAAAACTGTAATAACCTCTGAATGAAGATGTTTTCTGAGAGATTCTCCTTAAATACTGTATCTTTCACGACAACCTCTAGTTCTAGTCTCACTCAACCCAAGGAGGAAAAGCCTTGAACACCACACACAAGATGCTACAGAATAAGATATAGACCCTGTCAGGAAATGTAGAGGAAGCTTGACCAAAATGCAGAGCAATAGATATGATTGAGCGATCAACAAAATCTTTCTTAATAGACCGCAAAGTAACAAGCCATGAGGGGCCTCAAAACAAGAGAGAACAGACACTAAACACAACAGGCAACATAGTAAACTTTGGGCAAGGAGAGTGAAAGCTTGGAGAAACTGGTTGAGACAAGCTGGTTTGATGAGACCATAAGATTGGCACCTGATTAGTTCCAATGGTTTAGACGGGGCAGAGTTTGTTAACTGTGTCCAGGACGAATTCCTGTCACAGTATGTTGACAGGCCAACTGGGGGGAATACCATACTAGATCTAGTATTAGGTAACAAACCGGGTCAGGTCACAGATCTCTCAGTGGGTGAGCATCTGGGGGACAGTGATCACCGTTCCCTAGTCTTTAGCATTATCATGGAAAAGGATAGAATCAGAGAGGACAGGAAAATTTTTAATTGGGGAAGGGCAAATTATGAGGCTGTAAGGCTAGAACTTGCGGGTGTGAATTGAGATGATGTTTTTGCAGGGAAATGTACTATGGACATGTGGTCGATATTTAGGGATCTCTTGCAGGATGTTAGGGATAATTTGTCCAGTGAGGAAGGTAAAGAATGATAGGGTGAAAGAACTATGGGTGATAAGTGAGGTGGAAAATCTAGTCAAGTGGAAGAAGGTTTACATGAGGTTTAGGAAGCAAGGATCAGATGGGGCTATTCAAGAATATAGGGTAGCAACAAAGGAGCAGAAGAAGGGGCTGAGGAGAGCAAGAAGGGGGCATGAGAAGTCCATGACAAGTAGGGTAAAGGAAAGCCCCAAGGCATTCTTCAATTTTGTGAAGAACAAAAGGATGACAGGAGTGAAGGTAGGACTGATTAGAGATAAAGGTGGGAAGATGTGCCTAGAGGCTGTGGAAGTGAACGAGGTCCTCAATGAAACTTCTCTTCAGTATTCACCAATGAGAGGGAACTTGATGACGGTGAGGACAATATAAGTGAGGTTGATGTTCTGGAGCATGTTGATATTAAGGGAGAGGAGGTGTTGGAGTTGTTAAAATACATTAGGACGGATAAGTCCCCGGGGCATGACAAAATATTCCCTAGGCTGCTCCACGAGATGAGGGATGAGATTGCTGAGCCTCTGGCTAGGATCTTTATGTTCTCATTGTCCACGGGAATGGTACCAGAGGATTGGATGGAGGCAAATGTTGTCCCCTTGTTCAAAAAAGGTAGTAGGGATAGTCCAGGTAATTATAGACCAGTGAGCCTTATGTCTGTGGTGGGAAAGCTGTTGGAAATGATAGGATCTATGGGCATTTAGAGAATCATGGTCTGATCAGGGACAGTCAGCATGGCTTTGTGAAGGGCAGATCGTGTCTAACAAGCCTGATAGCGTCCTTTGAGGAGGTGACCAGGCATATAGATGAGGGCAGTGCAGTGGATGTGATCTACATGGATTTTAGTAAGGCATTTGGTAAGCTTCCACACGGTAGGCTTGTTCAAAAAGTCAGAAGGCATGGGATCCAGGGAAGTTTGGCCAGGTGGATTCAGAATTAGCTTGCCTGCAGAAAGCAGAAGGTCATAGTAGAAGGAGTACATTCGGATTGGAGGGTTGTGACTAGTGGTGTCCCACAATGATCGGTTCTTGGACCTCTACTTTTCGTGATTTTTATAAATGACCTGGATGTGGGGGAGAAGGGTGGGTTGGCAAGTGTGCATATGACACAAAGGTTGGTGGTGTTGTGGATAGTGTAGAGGATTGTCGAAGATTCCAGAGACATTGATAGGATGCAGAAGTGGGCTGAGAAGTGGCAGATGGAGTTCAACCTGGAGAAGTGTGAGGTGGTACACTTTGGAAGGACAAACTCCAAAGCAGAGTACAAAGGAAATGGCAGGATACTTGGTAGTGTGGAGGAGCAGAGGGATCTGGGGGTACATGACCACAGATCCCTGAAAGTTGCCTCACAGGTAGATAGGGTAGTTAAGAAAGCTTATGGGGTGTTAGCTTTCATAAGTCGAGGGATAGAGTATAAGAGTCGTGAGGTAATGGTGCAGCTCTATAAAACTCTGGTTAGGCCACACTTGGAGTACTGTGTCCAGTTCTGGTCACCTCACTATAGGAAGGATGTGGAAGCATTGGAAAGGGTACAGAGGAGATTTACCAGGATGCTGCCTGGTTTAGAGGGTATGGATTATGATCAGAGATTAAAGGAGCTAGGGCTTTACCCTTTGGAGAGAAGGAGGATGAGTGGAGACATTAATACAAGATATTAAGAGGAATAGATAGAGTGGACAGCCAGTGCCTCTTCCCCAGGGCACCACTGCTCAATACAGGAGGACATGGCTTTAAGGTAAGGGGAGGGAAGTTCAAGGGAGATATTAGAGGAAGGTTTTTTTTACTTAAAGAGTGGTTGGTGTGTGGAATACACTGCCTGAGTCAATGGTGGAGGCAGATACACTAGTGAAATTTAAGAGACTACTAGACAGGTATATGGAGGAATTTAAGGTGGGAGGTTATATGGGAGGCAGGGTTTAAGGGTCGGCACAACATTGCGGACCAAAGGGCCTATACTGTGCTGTACTATTCTATGTTCTATGTTTATAAGACCGTAAGACACAGGAGCAAAATTAGGCCAATTGGCCTTTCGAGTCTTCCCCACTGTTCCATTATGTCTGATTTTTTTCTCCCCCTCAACCCCTTTCTCCTGCCTTCTCTTCATAACATTTGACACCCTGATTAACCAAGAACCTATCAATCTTTGCTTTTAATATACTTGATAGCTTGCCTTGGGCTTTACAGCCATCCATGGCATTCCACAGATTCAATGCACTCTGGCTAAAGAAATTCCTTCTTATTTCTGCTCTAAATGGAAGTCCCTCTATTCTGATGGGGTGGACTTTAGTCCAAACTCACTTACTAGAGGGAGATCCTCATTATATCAACTCTTTCAGCTTTTCAATATTCAATAGGATTCAAAAAAATTCCCTCGCTCCCCCCCCAGTTACTTTAAACTCTATCATGTATAGCCCTGGCATCATAAAATGCTCCTCCATCTTTAACCATTTCATTCCCAGAATCATTCTCGTGAATTTCTTTTGAATTCTCTCCACACTTTTTTTTTAGGTTATGGGGCTTGAAACTGTCACAGAACTCCAAATATGGTCAGACATAAAGCCTCAATGTCACATCTTTGCTTTTATGAGGGGTGATTGATAAGTTTGTGGCCTACGGTAGAAGGAGATGAGTTATACAGCTCTCATTACACGCATGTGCAGTTCAACTCTTTGAGTGATCATGCAGAAAGTTTGAAGTTAATAACTCATCTCCTTCTACCTTAGGCCATGAACGTATCAATCACCCATGCTGTGTACCACTTTCTGGACGTCCAAGACACCAACTTCTACAAAGAAGGATCCGTATGCTCCACAACCACTGGAATAAATGTGTAAATATAGGAGGGGACTATGTTGAAAAATAAATGTGCTAGGTTTTCTAAAATTGACTCATTCTACCTTAGGCCATGAATTTATCAATCACCTCTCATATATTCTGGTCCTTTTAAAATGAATGCTAACATTGCATTTGTCTTCATTACCACCAACTCAACCTGCAAGTTAAATTTTAAGGAATCTTGCACAAAGACTCCCAAGTCTTTTTGCACCTCAATTTTTTTTAATTTCACCCCATTTAGAAAATAGTCTACGTTTTTATTCCTCCTACAAAGTGCATGTCCATACACTTTCCTGCAATATATTCTACCTGCCACTTCTTTGCCCATTCTTCCAATCTGTTCAAGTCCTTCTGCAAAGCCTCTGCTTGCTCAAAACTACCTGCCCTCCACCTATCTTTCTATTGTCTGCAAATTTGACCACAAAGCCATCAATTCCATCATCCAAATTGTTGACATACATATAACCATATAACAATTACAGCATGGAAACAGGCTATCTCAGCCCTTCTAGTCCATGCCGAATGTTTACTCTCACCTAGACCCACCGACCTGCACTCAGCCCATAACCCTCCATTCATTTCCTGTCCATATACCTATCCATTTTTTTAAACAGTTTATACAGTATAATGTAAAATGAAGTAGTCCCAGTACTGACCTCTGTGGAACACCACTTGTCAATGGCAGTCAACCAGACTACACCCCCTTTATTCTGACTGTTTGCTTCCTGCCAGTCAGCCAATGCTCTAACTGTGCTAGTATCTTTCCCGTAATACAATGGGTTCTTATTTTGTTAAGCAACCTCATGTGCAGCACCTTGTCAAAGTCTTTCTGCAAATCCAAGTTAATAACATCTACCTGACTCTCCTTTGTCTATTCTGCCTGTTATTTCTTCAAAGAATTGCAACAGATTTGTCAGGCGAGGTTTTTCATTAAGGAAGCAATTGACATACTCTATCATGAATCGCCAAGTACCCCAAAACCTTATCCTTAATAATGGACTCCAACATCTTCCCAACCACTGAAGTCAGGCTATCTGGCCTATAAGTTCCTTTCATCTGCCTCTCTCCCTTCTTAAAGAGTGGAGTGACTCTTGCAATTTTCCGGTCCCCTGGAGCCATTCCAGAATCTAGCGCCACCACAATCTTTTCAGCTATGTACCTCTTTCAGAACTTTGGTGTATAGTCCAAGTGAGTTATCTACTACAGCTTCCCAAGCACCTAAGCAATAACAACTGCACTCACTTCTGCCCCCGACACTTTTGAGTTTCTGACATACTGCTAGTGTCTTCTACAGAGAAGACTGATGAAAAATACTTATTTAGCTCTACCCCCCCCCCATCTGTTTGTTCCCTGTTACTACCTTGTTCTGTATATAATATAATTAATTATGGGTCATATGTAAAAATACACAAATTGCATACATCATTGTGATTTGTGGGCACCTCACTTTAAAAAATCACAAGCATAAATCCACATTCCTGACTCCTATGTCTTCCTTTTGAATTAGTTTAATATTTTGAGGTTACAAAACAAAATTGGTGACAAGGTATTTTTAAAGCAAACCCAAGACAGCTACTGATCTGAGCTGAAAAGAAAATGCAGTGAGGAACATTAAATCTAAAAAAGCAGTGCAGCACATGTTCTTTGGAAGGGAACTTATGATCGAATTTAAAAACAAAAGGCAGTAAATGGAAGAATTCGGGGTACATAAACAATATGTACTGGGTGATAATATTTTAAAAAGCCGAAATGTCTAGCTACGTTGTAAAGATTGATGAATTTGATTACACAGCAGGTAGCTGGCTCATATATACTGAACTAATTCAGCAATATTTTGAAGCAAATGAATTAGCCAATGACAAATGAGTATAATTTTGCTGAGTTTATTGGGTTTAAAGGCATACAGTTTTCTTTGAAGTTTAACTGCTCCAACCATACCATCTGAAATGAGCATTGCTAATATTGTCAAAGTGCTGCAGGAACAGTTAGAACTGAAGCCATGGTTGATTGCAGAATGCTTTAGGTTTCAAAAGGAGAAGCAAATAAAAGGAAAGTCATAACTGGCTAAATTGAAGAACCTGTACAAATATTGTCAGTTCATTAATGGCCTTTATGATGCACTGACAAATAGTTTATTTTGTGGAATCTTACAAAAAGCATTCATAAACAGTTTCTAACTGAAGCACAACTTACATTGAAAAGAACAGTTGAAATGGCTGTTTCAATGGAAACAGCAGACTGAGATGCAGTTGAACTGTGTCTGAACATAAATCATTCTGGCTGAACAAATTGTGTTATTATTGTGGCAGGGGCTTACATACACCAAACAAATGAAGATTTAAAAGCAAAACATGCTGAAAGTGCAACCAAGTAGGAGACATACAAAGAGAATGTTGGGCAGACAAAAATAAATAGATTGCTCAGGAAACAGAAAAAGCTAAAAAGACAACTTGCAGTTTCAAAAAGAGCACACTGTCCATGAAAAATCTGAAAAAGATGAGATTGACACAGAACTGTGTAGCCTTGACATTCACAGTGTGAAAACTAACAATAGACAAGCAATATGGCTTGGGCCAGATGTGAACGGCAATCTATTTAAAATAGAATTAGACACTGGTTCAGCTGTTTCAGTCATTCAACAAAATGAGTTTAAACTGCAGTTCAAAGATAATGAACTGAAGCCTACAGGTTTCCAACTAAGAAATTATACTAGAGAAAAGTTAACTCCTGTAGGAATGACATTCGCAACAGTGAAAGTGAAATACAGCAATCAAGCCACATTGAGCTTCACTGTGGTAAAAACAGAAGGATCAGCAGTGTGGGGAGATCCATCTACAATTTGCTTGTGTAACCCCTGGGTCGCCTCAGGCTCGCTCAGCTCGTTCTCGTCTAGGGGGAGCAGCCTTCAGCCCCGCCAGACTGGGTAATCAGCTTGTGTGAATGCTGTGTGTGATGTCCCCGCCTCGCCAAAGAACAAACAGGACACCATTTGCGATTAAATGATTACAGTTTATAAAGATTACTATAACTGATTAATAACCATACAGTATATATGAAGGAAACGAAAATAAAGAAAAGGTGCCAAACTTATCAAAGTCCAAACCACTTCGTGCACAACCGTTGGAGCTCAATTACTGAAGTCTTCTGGCCACCATTCAATCCCCTCCGAACTCCTCAACTCGCAGCTCAGGACCATCCGAAGTGGTCAACCAGGCACATTTAGCTTCATCTCCTCTCCTTCGGGTACCTCCTGGCCTTGGACCCCTGCTTGGAGTCCGTTCCTCACCCAGTTTACAGCATTGCTTCCTCTCTCTCTCACCAAAAGCCCGTCAACAATAGCTTACAGACTCAGAAGAAAGAACAACATTAATCCCAATTGGTTTACAAAGGAATACAATTCTCGTTATCAGTAAATCTTAACCCAATCAAGCTTCCAGCACTCTCTCGCAACAAAGAAGCATTCCTACTTTTAACAAAACAAAGAAGCCATTTTGATTAACATATGCAGTAACAAGAAAAAGAAGAAACCCCCCTTTACACTCTCCCCCCAGCAAATAAAAGTCATGTCCTCATGACTATTAAATAACTCGCCCACTCTTCCTGCCAACACAAACCCTAACCCAGGCACAAACAGTGACATTGCTTCCCAAACAGTAAACCTCACGCTCTGCTCCTCAGGCGCTACATAGGCCAACTTCTCTGGGTGTTTCCTAACCCTCTGAGACTTTCTTACCTAAACCCTTCAGGCTCGGACACAACTGGGGATACCTCGGGCCCGCTACCAACTCCTCTCTCAACCTCTCACTCATGCCCCCCACTGCACACAGCTAACCCTTCCCACTACACCTGACAGTGGGAGAAGGGCCAAAGGTCTCTTCCTCAATCGAGGGAAAGTCAGCAAAAGGCAGCATGTACCATACATCCAGTGCATCATCCTTCGAATCCGTATTCTTCCTCACTTCTGCGATCGGTAGCTGCTGTTTGATCTTCTCCAAATGGAAACACGTGGCCTGCACTGCTCCTGCAGTCTCTTCAGCCTCCAGCAATCGAGACATCAACTTCTTCTCTGGCTCCTTCAACTCTCGCCACAGGCTCAGCAGTTCTGACTCGCTCATCCCGGCCATCTCAATCTGGGACGCAGTTACTCCAACAGCTTCTTCCACCCCGACCTGAAAAGCAGCAGTTAAAGATTGGTCAGCCTCCAGTTCAGTATTCACTGCACTTCTCTCCAGCTTTTTCTTCCTCATGACTTCTTCCAGATCAACTTTCTCCAGTCTCTCCATCTTCATTTCAAACTTGATTCCGTAGAGACAGTCACTCACGAGCTGCGACCTTCGCCAGCCCTAGCACGTGTCCAGAAAACACTTTATCTCTGTAGTTCTCAGCTGCTCCTGCAATAACCCCACTTCATATTCTCCTGAGGCAAATCCAAATACCAAGAGATCATCCACATACACCAAAACTCCAAACGCCTCCACATCCCCCATGGTCTTCCACATGCCCCGCGGGAAGGTTGCAAGAGCTCTGTGCTCTAAGCTCTGTGGCATCTTTTTGGACTGGAAGACTCCTAGGGAACTTATAACAGCCATCTTCTCCTTGTCGGCCTCACTCATCGGGATCTGGCAACATCCACTCCTCAGATCCAGCACCTTAAACCACTTCGCACCACTCAGACAGGCCATCGCCTCTTCAGCCCTCAGGGCCATATTCTGGTCAATGACAGTGCGCCTCTCCAGCGCAATATAATCCACACACACGCTGCCTACATCTTCCATGGCTTCAGGGGCCAGTCGCCGTAACCTCTCTCTCACCGAGGTGTCTTCAGCGGTCAACTCCCCTCCTTCGTGGTATTTCGCAGCGTCCACTAAGAGGGTCTCACCCTCAGATACTTCCCCCAGGCCGTACCACCACCGGCTCTTGTTTGAATTCGGAACTGGCCCACTGCTGTTGCACACGTCCGCACAAGCAGCTTGAAACTCTGGGTGCATCGACAATGCCTCCAAACAATGCTCACCCGCCTCCTCCAGGCAGGCCCCCAAGCGCACCAACAGGATATTGGTTCTCTCCAGAACTGAAACGCTGCCCGTCTCAACAGTGTCCGGACACATCAGCATGAACGATTCACGAACCTCAGTCACCCTCACATTTGCCTCTAAGAACTCCATTTTCACTGACCAACAACCATCGTCTGGATAATCACCGGCACTGGTGCCCGAAATCTCCAGTGCCCTCAATGTCATCAAGGGTAAATGCTTCCAATAACGGTTATAAAACAAACTGTACAGCAATTTAACCAGCGCCCTGGTGTCGAGGATGGCTTTAACTTGGCTTCCATCCATCCTTAACAACACCTGAGTGCGTGGTCCCTCTAAGCCTTCAGGAATAGGGTCTGTTCCTTTCGGGAGTTCCTTGGTACATTGCTGGGAACGTGCTCCCTCAGAGACCTCAAGCCGTTCCCCCACTGGGCCTCCTCTAAGTTTCCCGACAGCTCTCGAATCAACTGAACTACTGAGGGAGGAGCTGATCCCCTTGACAGATCCCCCTGGCACTGCAAGCAATTTATCTGACCCCCTAGCCAAAAGGGATACCCTAAAAACTTCCCACCAATCTCCTGCCACAGATGTGATAAGCCCCCCAGCTGCGGCATTTGACTTCTAGTCGAAACAAATGCATTTTCCCACACTTTCCCAGAACTGACAGCTGTCACTTCGAGGTAATTGCACCCGACAGTTCTAACAATGTCACCAGCCCGCCTACTCAAACTTTCAACCAGTCCCTGTTGCTTTCCCTCAGCCAAGCACTGCCACTCACCCAACAACTGAGAGGTCCGCTCCGCCCACACCTCCGCCTCTTTAGGACTAGACATTATTCCAACAACCGTGCGGAGCCCACCATAGCTGGAATATACCCACCAGTCCTTCCCCGCACTCTTAACAGCATGGACAGCCCATGGCCCCACCACCTTTTCATCAATGCTAGTCGGTACTCGAACAACGCCCTCCGGGGGCACCAACAGCCACCCCTCCCAACACACATGCAGAGATAACCAGCAATCGCACACCCGCAAAGGCACACCAGCTCTTCGCCGCAGACATAATTTAAAGAGGGCGATCACACAGCTTCCACAGAAATCAATCCCGGACGAGCCCCCCACAATGTAATCCCCTGGGTCGCCTCAGGCTCGCTCAGCGTCCCCGCCTCGCAAAAGAACAAACAGGACACCATATGCGATTAAATGATCACAGTTTATAAAGATTACTATAACTGATTAATAACCATACAGTATATATGAAGGAAACGAAAATAAAGAAAAGGTGCCAAACTTATCAAAGTCCAAACCACTTCATGCACAACCGTTGGAGCTCAATTACTGAAGTCTTCTGGCCACCATTCGATCCCCTCCGAACTCCTCGACTCACAGCTCAGGACCATCTGAAGTGGTCAACCAAGCACATCTAGCTTCATTTCCACTCCTCAGGGTACCTCCTGGCCTTGGACCCCTGCTTAGGGTCCGTTCCTCGCCCAGTTTACAGCATTGCGTCCTCTCTCTCTCACCCCCTCACAAGGACTCCCCAAAAGCCCGTCAACAATAGCTTACAGACTCAGAAGAAAGAACATTAATCCCAATTGGTTTACAAAGGAATACAATTCTCATTATCAGTAAATCTTAACCCAAACAAGCTTCCAGCACTCTCTCGCAACAAAGAAGCATTCCTACTTTTAACAAAACAAAGAAGCCATTTTGATTAACATACGCAGTAACAAAGAAAAAGAAGAAACCCCCTTTACACTTGCCACATCCACTACAATGAAGCCAACTGAAAGGTATTTAAGAAAGGTACTGGATGATGCCACAGAAATGTTTAAGGATGGTATTGGAAAACTCAAATGTAACAATGGTAAAATAATATTAAATGAAAATGCTGCACCCAAGTTTTAAAAATCCCATCTGGTTCCTTATATTGTCTGTGATAAAGTAGCCAGTGAGCTAGATCATAAGCAGGCTGAAGGAATTCTTTCAGAAGTTGAGTGGAATACATGGGCATTGCCAGTGATCCCAGTAGTCAAGTAGAATGGGCCTGCCAGGATCTGTGGTGATCTTAAGGACACCATCAACCCAATACTGAAAGTAGATTAATACCCTCTGCCCAGGATACAGGATATTTTTGCAAGCCTTTCTGGAGGGAAACACTTCAGCAAAGTGGACTTAGCTGAGGCCTACCTACAGATAGAGATGCAAGAAGAGTCCTAAGTGTTTCTCACCATAAACATTCCATTCATAAGGAGGATATTCGCTATAATATGCTTATTTTTGGAGTAGCATCTGCACCTGTACTTTGGCAGAAAGCTATGTACCAGGTGAGGCAAGGCTGCCCAGGCACTCAGTGTTACCTGGATGGTATCTATAGTGTTGCCCAGGCCTGCGCCCTGGAGAGACTGAAGCAAGACTTTCTAGGCGCAGATCCATGGACTAACGGATGCCATCCAGGTTGTCTCTTGTGTTCACACTTGGATTTCCTCAAACCCAATTTCAGAAGGACAAACAGCTGAGAGAGGTTGAGGGCTCCTCAGACAAGGAGGTTTGACGTTTCACTCCTGGATAAGTAGTCCTGGCAAAGGACTGCATAGGTTTAAAAAAATACGGTACTCTGAAAAATTAGGGACTGTTACAAGAATCACCCCTTGTAATAATGGTCAGGGAGGCACAGAGAGAATCTGTAATTATCAAAGAGTACCTTTATTGTCTAAACTAACAAGTACAGAAATTCATATACTAATTACCTGCGTGCACACTCACTAAGTTTCCCCAATTCTCCTAAATAGTCAAAGGTATTACCCAGCCAAAGCAGTCTACACTGGCCAGGCATTCCTCATAGATATGGTTCACTCTCCATGTGTTCCATGCAGGGTCACTCACTTTTGCATCTGCATGGTTATTCTTCGAAGTTATCACAGCCAGCTTAGTGTCCACTTTTATATTCACTTTTATATTCATTCCTTAACAATTCAAATATTGTATGCCAACACCATTGGCTGTGGTGATCACTTGGTCACTTGGATATTAAACAACAGTTATATGATAGGAAATCTTCCGGAGGACTTTCTCAAATCGGTATTTCTCGCCTTAACAAAAATAGCCAAGGACAATAAAATGTAACGAATGCAGGACAATAAGCATAATCTCTCACTGCATCATGCTGCAGTTGAAAATAGTGTTCGGCAGAATGAAAGGTACTGTCAACAATGAAAATGGAGAAACACAGTTTGGTTTTCGTAAAGGCTCAGGAACAAGGGGAGGAATATTTGCGATGAGAAATATCATGGAGAGATGCATTGAAGCACAAAAGATCATCTACATATGCTTTATTGACTGTGAAAAGGCTTTTGATAAAGTAAGACAGGAGAAAGTAGCAGAGGTGCTGAACAAGTACGATCTGGAATGGGAGAATGTGCAGATAATAAGGAACTTGTATTGGAAACAGAAAGCAGCAGTCAGGGTAGAAAATGAGCTATCACCTTAGGCATGTATTAAATGAGGCGTAAGGCAAGACTGTGTTGGCTTGCCAGATTTGTTCAACCTCTGTGGAGAATTGATTTTTCGGGAATTTTTCGGGAATATCAGGAGACAGATATTCCAATCGGAGGCCGGAAGACGGATAACATCAGGTATGTGGATGACACCGCGTTGTTAGTTGGCAGCGAATGCGAACTGCCAGTTATGTTGAATAAAGTGAATGAGAAAAGCCTTGATTACGGACTAAAAATCAACTCTACGAAAACAAAATCCATGGTGGTAAGCAAACAAACATTAAAGATTCATTCATGATGGGATTGTTACAAGTGAATGGACAAGACATTGAACAGGTGTGAAAGTTTGAATATCTTGGCAGTTGTCTGACAGATGATGGGAGATGGGAAGTTGAGATCAGAAGGAGAATAGGTATGGCTAAGAACTAGTTCATGAAGCTAAAAGATCTATTATGCAATCGGAAGGTAGACATCTAAAGTAGAATCTGCTTCCTCGAGTGTTATCTATGGTCAGTGCTGAGGTATGGATCAGAAACATAGTGTTGCAGTGAGCAAGGGAAGCGAACCCAAGTGCAGGACACAGGCACGGAGATTGAGTTTGGATGCTTACATGGGCATAAATGCCGAACAGCAAACAGTAGGGATCTTGACACAAAGCCCTGATATAGAGCCTTGACACGGAGCCTTGACTCAGAGAAACGGAGTCTCATAGGTAAACCTTGAAACTGGAGCTAAATTAAAACAAATGGTTCTAAGCAGTCGGGAAACATAGTTATCTCATAGGAAAAAGACCAATGAACTGGTGACTAGTGGTTGTGATGCTGGGTTTCTTATTCTGCAGTTCTAGATGGAAACCAAGTGTGCTGCCATCAAAGCAAATTAGAAGCAATTGGGAAATTAATGGTCAGAACCATGGCACAATCAAAGGAAATTAGGAGCAAGATCGGGACCATGACACATGGACCCTGAAGTAGGATGATATGAAATGAATTAATGCTTTTGAAATGTGGTACTATCACCAAATTTTGAAGATCAGCTAGGTAGAGAAAGTTTCAAATGAATTTTGGAATTAAGGAGATTGAGAGGGGATCTGATTGAAACATATAAGATTATTAAGGGATTGGACAAGATAGAGGCAGGAAATATGTTCCAGATGCTGGGAGAGTCCAGTACCAGAGGGCATGGTTTGAGAATAAGTGGTAGGTCATTTAGGCCAGAGTTAAGGAAAAACTTCTTCTCCCAGAGAGTTGTGGGGGTCTGGAATGCACTGCCTCAGAAGGTAGTGGAGGCCAATTCTCCGGATGCTTTCAAGAAGGAGCTAGATAGGTATCTTATGGATAGGGGAATCAAGGGATATGGGGACAAGGCAGGAACCGGGTATTGATAGGAATTGATTAGCCATGATCTCAAAATGGCGGTGCAGGCTCGAAGGGCCGAATGGTCTACTTCTGCACCTATTGTCTATTGTCTATTGTCTATAGAGGGTTTTGTCCGAAGTTGATAGACCTCGGATGTTGCTGGAGAAGATTATTGTTACTTACCCTGTGGGTATCTTGTGACTCTTATGGCCCTGATGTAATTGAGTATCTGGTGAGCATGATGTAATGGTCTTGTGATGGTGGGGTGATGTAATTTCCTGCCAGTGTGAGGTCACGTGATGACAGGTTCCAACAGGTATAAAATGGGAAAGCCTGCTGTGACGCAGGGGTTCTTGTGTTGAGTCATCGTTTAATTTGTCAGTTACTCCGTTATGCTGCATATTTGTCTCATTGATGCCGTTTCATTCTAAAGTGGAATTTTACATTCTACTGTAAGGTACAGAATCGTTGTACTGGCAGTTTTGCCAATTGCTGCCAGTTGTTTGATGTATTTTTGATTTAATTTTAAATTCTAAGTATTGGAGAGTGAAGACTTTACTGAAGTACAGGAACCCGAAGGATCGAGTAAAGTTGGTGTCGTCGGTGGTTTACTACAGGATTGACCTTATTGAATCTTCATTCAGGAAACAGTGACCTGCATCTGAGATAACCCCTACCTGTAAGAGTAGAAAGGGTTGTGCAGTGTTCATTCGCCAAGAAAAAATTCAGTTCCTTTAAGCCGTTTTTATTTCCTTCGTCGTGAGTCCTTCGGACAAGGTATATTTTAGCTGGGATCAGCAGTAATGTCACATTGTCGAGGAATTCGTTACTTTAGGAAAGTCACTCCTAATTGACTGTATAAATCGCTTGGATTTCCGCATTTACCACTTTAAGAACTGTTCCAGAGTTGCCACATACCAGTTAACTTCTGGTTAAGTTAGTCATTTATTTACTTTTCATTTTTGTTTAGCAGAGTTTAATAAATTGTTTATTTGTTTATAAAACTTGACTCAATTCTATATTCATTCTTGCCAGACACATATCGTAACAATTATGAAGTCAGAAGTTGCTTATTGTGGATACGTTACATAGAACATAGAATAGTACAGCAAATTACAGATACGCGGAGAGATAACATCTTGTCAGACTTGCTATATGGAAAGGTGGAGGGAAAGAAAGGAAGAGGAAAGCAAAGAACAACATGGCTGTATAACATCAAGGATTGGATCAAGCTGGACAAGACTAGGGATGTTGTGGACAAGTGTCGGGGCAGAGTGGCGTGAAGGGAAATTGTCCGCCAACTGGAAATTCCAGATGCAACTTAACGACGATATGTAAAAATACACAAATTGCATACATCATCAGAGGCTCATTGGATGCTGTGGGGATTTGCACAGGTGTTGTTTTATTCTCATTTTCAAAGTGTGCATAAAAAGCACTGAGCTCATCAGACAGAGAAGCATCAGTGACATTTATGCTGTTAGGGTTCATCTTATAGGAATCAATGGGATGCAAACACCGCCATTGCTGTTGTGTATCTAATTGTGTCTCTAACCTCACACAATATGCTTTTTTGCTCTCTTGGTTGCCTTACATAGTCTCTTTTAGGGCTCTGGAGCACCAGTCTTGAAAGCTGCTGATTTAGCCTTCAGCAGACTATGGATCTCTTGTTTCATTGAGGGGTCCTGGATTGGGTACGTTTAGTATGCTCTTAAAGGTACACACACATCCACACAGTGCTTAATGAAGTTGGTAGATGACTCTGACATATTAATTTAGATCTGAAGATTAAGCCCACCAATTCATAGCAGTCCTCCATCTCCCTGACATTTCTTTCACAGTCTTCACCACTGGTGCTGCAGTCCTCAGTCTCTGCCTATATGCCAGCAGTAGAAATACACCCAGGTGATTGTACTTGCCAAAATGCAGGTGTGGGATGGCATGGTAAGTGTTCAACTACTTTGCAATAAAGTGCCTGAGTAACACAAACTGGCACAGTCAGCTGCACACCTTAAGGGCATTAAAGACTTTAAAAAATACTCCTATAATACTGTACACTGGTGACACTGAATCTGAGGGGAGTTGATAGGCAGGTGAGGAGAGTAAAAATGGGAATAATATTGGATTTGTGCAAGTGTGTGCTTACTGTTCAGCACAGATTCAATGGTGAAAATCTTCTTGATTCTAATAATGGAACAAATCTCTTGGAAGATCCCTCTCCTGACTCATTAGTTAATAGAAGTCCCTCACAGAGGTCCTATGGATCACATAGTTATATAACCATATAACCATATAACAATTACAGCACGGAAACAGGCCATCTCAGCCCTTCTAGTCCATGCCGAATGTTTACTCTCACCTAGACCCACCGACCTGCACTTAGCCCATAACCATCCATTCCTTTCCTGTCCATATACCTATCCAATTTTACTTTAAATGACAATTAAAAAGGCACCTGCCTCTACCACTTCTACCGGAAGCTCGTTCTACACAGCTACCACTCTCTGAGTAAAGAAGTTCACCCACATGTTACCTCTAAACTTTTGCCCCCTAACTCTCAACTCACGTCCTTTTGTTTGAATCTCCCCTACTCTCAAAGGAAAAAGCCTATCCACGTAAACTCTATCTATCCCTCTCATAATTTTAAATACCTGTATCAAGTCCCCCCTCAACCTTCTACGCTCCAAAGAATAAAGACCTAACGTTCAAATTTTCTCTGTAACTTAGGTGCTGAAACCCAGCTAACATTCTAGTAAATCTTCTCTGTACACTCTCTATTTTGTTGACCTCTTTTCTATAATTCGATGACCAGAACTGAACACAATACTCCAAATTCGGCCTTACCAATGCCTTGTACAATTTTAACATTGTATCCCAACTCCTGTACTCAATGCTCTGATTTATAAAGGCCAGCATACCAAAAGCTTTCTTCACCATCCTATTCACATGAGATTCCACCTTCAGGAAACTCTGCACCATTATTTCTAGATCACTCTGTTCTACTGCATTCTTCAATGCCCTACCATTTACCATTTATGTCCTACTTTGATTATTCTGACCAAAATGTAGCACCTTACACTTATCAGCATTAAACTCCATCTGCCATCTTACAGCTCACTCTTCTAACTGGCCTAAATCTCTCTACAAGCTTTGAAAACCTACTTCATTATCCATAATGCCACCTATCTTAGTATCATCTGCATACTTACTAATCCAATTTACCACCCCATCATCCAGATCATTAATGTATATGACAAACAACAGTACAGATCCCTGAGGCACACCACTAGTCACCGGCCTCCAACCTGACAAACAGTTAACCACCAACCACTCTCTGGCATCTCCCATCCGGCCACTGTTGAATCCAGCTTACTACTTCAATATCAATACCTAACAATTGAACCTTACTAACTAACCTTCCATGCGGAAGCTTGTCAAAGGCCTTACTGAAGTCCATATAGACAACATCCACTGCTTTACCCTCATCAACTTTCCTCGTAACCTCTTCAAAAAATTCAATAACATTTGTCAAACATGACCTTCCACACATAAATCCATGTTGACTGTTCCTAATCAGACCCTGTCTATCCAGATAATTATATATACCATCTCTAAGAATACTTTCCATTAACTTACACACAGCTGACGTCAAACTTACAGGCTGACAATTGCTAGGTTTACTCTTAGAACCCTTCTTAAACAATGGAACAACATGAGCAATACATCAATCCTCTGGCACCATCCCCGTTTCTAATGACATTTGAAATATTTCTGTCAGAGCCCCTACTATTTATACACTAACTTCCCTCAAGGTCCTAGGGAATATCCTGTCAGGATCCGGAGATTTATCCACTTTTATATTCCTTAAAAGCGCCAGTACTTCCTCTTCTTGAATTGTCATAGTTTCCATACCTTCCCGACTTGTTTCACTTACCTTACACAATTCAATATCCTTCTCCTTAGTGAATACCAAAGAAAAGAAATTGTTCAAAATCTCCCCCATCTCTTTTGGCTCCACACATAGCTGTCCACTCTGATTCTCAAAGGGACCAATTTTATCCCTCACTATCCTTTTGCTATTAATATAACTGTAGAAACCCTTTGGATTTATTTTTACCTTACTTGCCAAAGCAACCTCATATCTTCTTTTAGCTTTTCTAATTTCTTTCTTAAGGTTCTTTTTACATTCTTCATATTCCTCGAGCATCTCATTTACTTCATGCTGCCTATATTTATTGTAGATCTCTCACTTTTTCCGAACCAAGTTTCCAATATCCCTTGAAAACCATGGCTCTCTCAAACTTTTAACCTTTCCTTTCAACCTAACAGGAGCATAAAAATTCTGTACCCTCAAAATTTCACCTTTAAATGACCTCTATTTCTCTATTACATCCTTCTCATAAAACGAATCGTCCCAATCCACTCCTTCTAAATCCTTTCGTATCTCCTCAAAGTTAACCTTTCTCCAATCAAAAATCTCAGCCCTGGGTCCAGTCCTATCCTTCTCCATAATTATATTGAAACTAATGGCATTGTGATCACTGGACCCAAAGTGCATCCCAATACGTACCTCCTTCACCTGACCTATCTCATTCCCTAACAGGAGATCCAACACTGCCCCCTCTCTAGTTGGTACCTCTATGTATTGCTGCAAAAAACTATCCTGCACACATTTTACAAACTTCAAACCATCCAGCCCTTTTACAGAATGGGCTTCCCAGTCTATGTGTGGAAAATTAAAATCTCCCACAATCACAACCCTGTGCTTACTACAGATATCTGCTATCTCTGCACAAATTTGCTCCTCCAATTCTCGCTCCCCATTAGGTGGTCTATAATACACCCCTATAAGTTTTACTACACCTTTCCAATTCCTCAATTCCACCCAAATAGTCTCCCGAGATGAGCCCTCTAATCTTTCCTGCCAGAGCACCACAGTAATATTTTCTCTGACAAGCAGCGCAACACCTCCCCCTCTCGTCCCTCGGATTCTATCATACCTGAAGCAATGAAATCCAGGAATATTTAGTTGCCAATCACACACCTCCTGCAACCATTTTTCACTAATAGCTACAACATCATATTTCCAGTTACCAATCCATGCTCTAAGCTCATCCACCTTTCTTACAATGCTCCTAGCATTACAATAAATGCATTTAAGAAATTCTCCACCTCTTACTCTCTTTTTATCTCTAACGGTGCAAACAACTTGAATAGCTTCTTTTTCTTCCTTCTGCCATACATCTGTTCCTACACTCTGCTTCCCCTCCCTCCTTGTATCTAGTTTAAATCCACTGGAGCCTTTCGAGCAAACCTACTTGCAAGGATATTTGTCCCCCTCCAGTTCAGATGGAAACCATCCCACCGGATCAGGTGCCACCTTCCCTGGAAAACTGCCCAATTAGCTATAAATATGAAGCCCTTCTTCCTGCACCATGTCTTCAGCCACGTGTTGATCTGCGCTATCTTACTATTTCTAATCCCGCCTGCACATGGCACTGGTAGCAATCCTGAGATTGCTATCCTGGAGGTCCTGTCCTTTAACTTGGCGCCTAACTCCCTAAACTCACCTTTCAGGACCTCCTCACTCTTTCTACCCACGTCATTGGTCCCCACATGGACCACGACATCTGGCTGCTCAACCTCTCTCTTGAGAACTCGATCCGAGATATCGCGGACCCTGGCACCAGGGAGGCAACAGACCATCTGGGATTTTCGATCTCTTCCACAGAACCTTCTATCTGTCCCCCTAACTATCGAATCCCCTATCACTACTGCTCTCCTCTTTTCCCTCCTTCTCAGTGCCAGAGAGGCAACCACTGCAACCTGTCCCTGGTAGGTCATCCCCACCAACAGTATCCAAAAAGTTATCATCCGTTAATTGATTTTATGACTGTGTTACGTACTCGTGACACGTGACAGTGGTACCCTTGTCACGTGACTGGGGTTGAAGCTATACTGGACTTGAGGTAATGGTCTTGTGATGGTGGAGAAACGTCATTTTCCCGCCAGTAGAGGTCATGTGACAGTTTTTTTTTACAGGTTATAAAAGGAAGATCCACCCTGTGGGGAGGGGCAGTTCGTGGCTGGATTTGCCAAGTTGGCTTCATGCCACTGCGTGATTTAATGTGATGATGCAGTTTAGTTGAAAGATGAAGTTTTATCTAATGCCTAAAGTTTAAAAGGTCATTGCCAGCAGTTTCTTACAATACTGCTAG
Source organism: Hemitrygon akajei (assembly GCF_048418815.1). Taxonomy (NCBI): domain Eukaryota; kingdom Metazoa; phylum Chordata; class Chondrichthyes; order Myliobatiformes; family Dasyatidae; genus Hemitrygon; species Hemitrygon akajei. Next base: position 7,755,550 of record NC_133145.1, on the reverse strand, counting down.
TGGAGAGTGAAGTTTGAAGTTTGGAAGTTAAAGATCGAGGAGAATCGAATTTCGACGGTGGATTGGGTTCGACCTTGTGTGATCCTCATTCAGGAGGATTTCGTTGACTGTTCTCGTGTTAATCTCTGCTGGGATAGCAGGAGATTGAGGACAGTGTGGAAGAAGAGGTCAGTGCCTTTAAGCCATTACGTTTCATAAAATTCTACGTGGGAAGAGTTCGACGCCGGGGATCGAAGGAGAATGACGTGGAAGAGAATTTAAATCGCCTTAAAAAGTCTCTCCTTTTAAATGGACTGAGCATTTTGAACTTTTGGCAATATCGCTTTAAACAACTGTTTTTGCAACATCGCTTTAAGAACCGTTTGAGCTGCATCGCTTTAAGAACTGTGAAGCTGCCGCACAGCAGCTGTTTTCCGGTTACGTTAGTGTTTGTTTACTTTTGGGGGGTTTGTTTTCAGTGTTTAATAAACGTGTTATTTGTTATAAAAACCCTTGCCTAAGTCACATATATTTATTGTTGCTGGAATACGTAACAACTGTATATCATCTAATCTCTACCCCAACACATTTGACATCTCATTTATAGTGAACTTTGTCCTACCGAACCTAAGCTTGCTCTGTCTGGAGGGAATGTTTCAAGTTCTGTGATCTGAAGCTAAAGCACTACCAGTTACTGAGTTCTTTATTGGGATAGACAACACTGGATTAAATGTTATGGAGATACACTGTATTTGCTTAATATTTCTTAGATATTTCAAAAGTTACTTAGCAGATTTATCATGACAATTGTAGCATCTTTCACAATATTCTAAATATTTTTATGGCAAATGAATCAGTCTGTTTGTATCCATGGAGGATTTGGCCAACTAGAGGTCTGCTCTGTGTTTTTGGTGGGATAGGTTGAAGGAAAAAGGTATCAGGACTGGATTTTCTTTTTATCAATGCCTTGGGATTTTAACCTTCAAGTAAAAGGGCCATTGGTAACCCATCTGATTATATGCAGGGGAGAGACAAAGGCTAAGCGAGTAAACCCAGACAGCAAATCTGGAGTGGATCCCTTAAGACGGCTGGACATCATTGAATATTTTTCCTGCAGCTCCTGCAGCCAAACTGGTGCCAAATGTATTGTTTGGCAATACATACAGCTTTATGTTTGGCATAAGCTTTTGTTTGGACTACACTGGTGATGTAGAGAGGGGGATCTTGATGACTGGGCATCTCAGGATCTCCATACCTTCTGCCCAGGCTTGAGATGTTGACAGTGATCCCCCATTCTCCTTTGTGACAGACGAATGCCAACCACTATATGCTGATTCACAAACCATTACTACAATTCAGTTGATAAATTAAACACATGCCTGTTAGACACTTATTGGTCTAGACCAGTGAATGTTCATAAGTAGGATTTCCATTCTGAACTTTACTCCTAACCAGCTGAGCTATTACTATAGAAATGACGACTATGGTTTGTATTAATGCACGTGGAGTTAATGTTTTACTGAAAGTACTCACTTTTGACTGCAATATAGATGGGCCCAGATATAAATTAAATCAGTGATATCCTTAACCTTGGGTCTAGGGATGCCATAGCACTTGACAGCAAATTTTTTTGAAAGCGTTGCTTCCTCAGGAATGTTTTGTGGCTATGATAGACCACTTGAAGCTGAACAAACATAAGTTCTGACTACTTGCATCATGTAGGAATTTGGAAAAACAAGAAAATAAGCTTTTATTGAATATAATCTGTATAATTGCATGACAGTGCTGATGCTTTCCAATAATTTAACTAAGCTAAAAAACTTTTTGTTCATGATTCTCAACTCTATTCAGTGTCTGAGGCTTCTCACTTAAGTGTCCAACAATAATCAGCCGGCATTGATGGATTGATATATGGATTGATTGGTGCCCTGATATCATTTCACCATGGCTGCAATGTCCTGGTGAAACTGTAACTAGTGTTCTCTTAATATTTCTGATCCAGAGGGGAATCCACTCCTCAATCAACTCCTGGAGGTTACATTCTAAGTTATTGAGGGAAGTAAGGGAGGAGAGCAGAGGGGCCATAATATTCCAAACAACTATTGACTCAACAGTTATGCTTGGTCACTGGAAAACTGCAAATATTATACCATTTTTTCAAACAAAAAATGAGGAAGGTGACAAATATGGTCACTACAGACCAGTCAATTTAACATTGGAGGAAGTTTAATATTAAGATGGTCAGAATGGTACAAACAGAAGTAGATATGAGGAAAATCAGCTTGGGTTTGTTAAAGGCAAATGATATACAATAAACAACAGAGCTTTAATAAAGTTACAAAGAGGTCAACTGGGTAAATATAGTTATATGAACTTTCAAAAGTTGTTTGACAAGATGCCACCTAGCAGGTGTGACATCAATGTTGAAGGCAAAGGAGTAAAAGAAACTACAACAACATAGTGGAAAATTAGTTTAGTGACAGGAAATTGAAAGTGGTAGTGCAAGATAGTTGCTTTTGGACTGGAAGGAAGTGGACAATAAAGGTGCTGAAAACTGAATACAAGGACCACAGCTTTTTCTTACTAATATATTAATCATTTGACCTTGTCTGCACATGACACATCAGAAAGTTTGTCATGCAAAACATGTGAATTGGGAGGAGCATATCATTAAATTTTGAGATGTCAACATGTTGTCAAGTGCCAGATGAAATGCAATGTCAGGAAATAGAAACTTTCTATTTCAGAAGGAAGAATGAGAAACAGAAGTACAAACTCAAGGATGCAATTCTAAAAGTGCAGAAAGATCTAGGAGTATCTGTCCAATTCATTGTAAGAGGCAAGGAAGGCAAGGTAGAGAAAATGAATTTAATAAACCTGTAGTATCCAGGGCAATATTATTAGAGGTATGGACTACAAGTGCAGCAGGTCATGATACACTTTCATTCACTGATTCATCTACAACAGCAGTATTGTGTCCTGTTCAGTTACCCTATTTAAATGTAAAGATTTTACGTGTGGTGCAGAAGTGAGTTACTAAAATGAGGGATTATAGTTACATGAATTGAATCAGAACCAGAATCAAGTTTATTATGAATGACATGCACTGTAAAATTAGTTCTTATGCAGCAGCAGTTTGATGCAATACTATAAGTAAATGACTATGTTACTTAAAAAGCAGAGCAGAAGATGAATAACTATTCACAATTCTGATAGCAGTAGGGTAAAAGCTAGTCTTAAATCATTGAATGTGGATCTTCAGGCTCCTGTAACTCCTCCTTGATGGTAGTAATGAGAAGAGGGAATGTCCTGAATGGTGATGGTCCTTTGTGATGGATGACGCCTTTCAGCATCACTAATTTTTTATTATGTCCTTGATGGTGGGAGGCTTTTGCCCTTGATGGATTCGGTTGAGACTAAGACTCTCTATAGCCTCTTGTGATCCTATGGATTGGAGGCTCCATACCAGACTGTGATGCATCCAGTTAGAATGCTCTCCACTATAAAATATGTAGAAATTTGATTTCTTTGATGACCTACCAAATCTCCTCAAAGTAGAGGGGCTGGTATGCCTTCTTCATGATTGCATGAATGCACTGGGCCCAGGAACTTGAAGCTGTTCACCCTTTCTATTGCTTATCTCTCAATAATGTCTGGGTGTATTCTTCTGACTTCTCCTTCCTGAATTTCACAATCAATTGCCTGGTCATTGAGTGCGAGGCTTTGCACCGCTCAACCAGCTGATTTATCTCTCTCCTGTACACTTCCTCTTTGCCATCTAAGATTCTGCCAACAACAGAAAAAGCTGAGGGAGTATGCCTCAGGACAGAGGAAGTTACCAGGGTATCTACTAAAAGTGTTTACATTCATGATGACCATAGAGAATTTCCAGCAGGATCAAGGACCAGGGAATAGGAATAAATTAAAAGAATGAAAAGGTCCTGAGTGGTTGCAATCTGAACGTGCTCAACAGATAACCAATATCCTTATGGCCTTAAGCTTTTTAACTACTTTGCAGAATTAAACCACAGCTTTCAAAGGGGAGCTAGAGAAGTGTATGGGAGCAAGGAATTTACAGAGAGGACTGAGCTATGACATAACATGATCTTGCATACAGCTTATACAGATGCTTCCTTCCGTGTTGTCACTGTCATGACATGAACCAGATTACATGAGTGTAAGGAGCTCAAAAGAGGCTTGCACAGGCTCAGAAGGGCCAGAGTCTTCCTGCCACTGTTCTTGGTTGCCAGCAGCGAGAACCTTAGGTCCCGACCATAAGGTCCAATGCTCAGACTGACTGTAAGTGGGAGCGACTCTTACCAGTCCCTATCATTGTGATCCAGCCTCAGTAACTACTAGGCCTTCTTTATCACCATTTTTTGCATGCAGGCCAGGCGCTGGTGGTAGATGACCACCAATACTGGAAGCATTCCTGGCACCAACCTGCAGGGCTGGTAAAGAATAACCTGCAGACCTACATCTCAGTTTGATTTTTGCATTGACTTTATTGACACATAGTTACAGAAGAATTGTTATTCAGACTGACAGCCCATTGTGCCCACTGCTAATTTTGTATTTAATATTTGTTCATGGTATTTCAGTTAGTGCTGTAGCTGCACTCACATTATAAACTGCATTTTAATATCATCCAATTAAGAGAAACTAAGCAAGTAACCGAATGTATAAGTGCTTAAAATCAAATATTATAACTAATTCACTTCTTAAATTATTACTCAAACTGCTTAAATTAGAATTTGTTAGTATTCATATACCTGCATTAAGGTACCAGCCCTATACTTTTATTTGGGACTTGGTTAAAGCAGAAGATTGGGAGGAATATTGGGATTACTGCCCATGCCACGCAACAATGAGAATAGGAATAGGATGAGGTGGAGGATAAATGCGTGGCTGAGGGATTGGAGCAGGAGACAGGGATTCAGATTTCTGGATCATTGGGTCCTCTTTTGGGGCAGGTGTGACCTGTACAAAAGGACAGGCTGTACTTGAATCCCAGGGGGACCAATATCCTGGTGGGGAGGTTTGCTAAGGCTATTGTGGAGAGTTTAAACTAGAATTGTTGGGGGTTGGGAACTGAACTGAAGAGACTGGGGAAGAGGAGGTTAGCTCACAAATAGAGAAAGCTTTTGGACACTGTGAGCGGGAGGATAGGCAGGTGATAGAGAAGGGATGCCTCTGACCGAAGGGTTGAGATGTGTCTATTTTAATGCAAGGAGTGTTGTGAACAAAGCAGATGAGCTTAGAGCGTGGATTAGTACTTGGAGATATGATGTGGTGGCCATTACAGAGACTTGGATGGCTCAGGGACAGGATACTTCAACTGCTGGATTTTAGATGTTTCAGAAAGGCCAGGGAGGGAGGAAAAAGAGGTGGGGGCATTGAACTGTTGATCTGAGATAGAGTCACTGCTGCAGAAAAGGTGGATGCCATGGAGGGATTGTCTACAGAATCTCTGTGGATGGAGTTTATCAACGGGAAGGGGTCAGTAACTTTACTGGGTGTTTTTTATAGCCCACCCAATAGTAACAGGCTATTGAGGAGCAGATAGGGAAACAGATCCTGGAAACGTGTAATAATAACAGGGTTGTCATGATGGGAGATTTTAATTTCCCAAATATCGATTGTCATCTCCCTAGAGCGAGGGGTTTAGATGGGGTGGAGTTTGTTAGGTGTGTTCAGGAAGTTTTCTTGACACAGTATGCAGATAAGCCTACAAGAGGAGAGGCTTTACTTGATCTGGTATTGGGAAATGAACCTGGTCAGGTGTCAGATCTCTCAGTGGGAGAGCATTTTGGAGATAGTGATCATAATCCTGTCTCCTTTACAATAGCATTGGAGACAGATAGGAACAGACAAGTTTGAAAAGCACTTAATTGGAGTAAGGGGAATTATGAGGCTACCAGGCAGGAAGTTGGAGTCTTAAATTAGAAACAAATGTTCTCAGGGAAAAGTATGGAAGAAATGTGGCTAATATTCAGGGGATATTTATGTAGAGTTCTGAATAGGTATATTCCAATGAGACAAGTAAGTTATGGTAGGGTACAGGAACTATGGTGTACAAAGACTGTAATAAATCTAGTCAAGAAGAAGAGAAAAGCTTACAAAAGGTTTAGAGAGCTCAGTAATGTTAGAGACCTAGAAGATTATAAGGTTACTATGAAGGAGCTTAAGAAGGAAATTAGGAGAACCAGAAGGGGCCATGAGAAGGCCTTGGTGGGCAGAAATAAGGAAAACCCCAAGGCATTCTACAAGTATGTGAAGAGCAAGAGGATAAGACATGAAAAAAAGGACTTATCAAGTGCAACAGTGGGAAAGTGTGTATGGAACCGGAGGAATAACAGAGGTACATAATGAATACTTTACTTCAGTATTCACTTTGGAAAAAGATCTTAGTGATTGTAGTGAAGACTTTCAGCAGACTGAAAAGCTTGAGCATGTAGATATTAAGAAAGAGGATGTGCTGGAGCTTTTGGAAAGCATCAAGTTGGACAAGTCACTGGGACCGGACGACATGTACCCCAGACTACTGTGGGAGGCAAGGGAGGAGATTGCTGAGTCTCTGGTGATGAACTTTGCATCATCAATGGGGACAAGAGAGGTTCCGGAGGATTGAAGGGTTGCGGATGTTGTTCCTTTATTCAAGAAAGCGAGTAAAAATAGCCTAGGAAATTATAGATCCATGAGTCCTACCTCAGTGGTTGGTAAGTTGATGGAGAAGATCCTGAGAGACAGGATTTATGATCATTTGGAGAGGCATAATATGATTAGGAGTAGTCAGCATGGCTTTGTAAAGGGCAGGTCATGCCTTATGAGCCTGATTGAATTTTTTGAGGATGTGACTAAACACATTGATGAAGGTAGAGCAGTAGATGTAGTGTATATGGATTTCAGTAAGGCAATGGACGAGGTACCCCATGTAAGGCTTACTGAGAAAGTAAGGAGGCATGGGATCCAATGGGACATTGCTTTGTGGATCCAGAACTGGCTTGCCCACAGAAGGCAAAGAGTGGTTGTAGACGGGTCATGGAGGTCGGTCACCAGTGGAGTGCCTCAGGGATCTGTTCTGGGACCCTTACTCTTCATGATTTTTATAAATGACCTGAATGAGGAAGTGGAGGGATAGGTTAGTACATTTGCTGATGACACCAAGGTTGGAGGGCTGTTAGAGGTTACAGTGGGACATTGATACCATGCAAAACTGGGCTGAAAAGTGGTAAGTGTGAAGTGGTTCATTATAGTAGGTCAAATATGATGACAGAATATAGTACTAATGTAAGACTCTTGGGCACCAAGTCCATAGGATGCTCAAAGCAGCTGCGCAGGTTAACTCTGTGGTTAAGAAGGTGTATGGTGTATTGGCCTTCATCAATCATGGAATTGAATTTAGGAGCCAATAGGTAATGTTGCAACTATATAGGACCCTGGTCAGACCCCACTTGGAGTACTGTGCTCAGTTCTGGTCGCATCACTACAGGAAGGATGTGGAAGCCATAGAAAGGGTGCAGAGGAAATTTACAAGGATGTTGCCAGGATTGGGGAGCATCCCTTATGCGAATAGGTTGAATCAACTCGGCCTTTTCTCCTTGGAGCGAAGGAGGATGAGAGGTGACCTGATAGATGTGTACAAGATGATGAAAGGCATTGATCGTGTGGATAATCAGATGCTTTTTCCCAGGTCTGAAATGGTTGCCACAAGAGGATTCAGGTTTAAGGTGCTGGGGAGTAGGTACAGAGGAGATGTCAGGGGTAAGTTTTTTTACTCAGAGAGTGGTGAGTGAGTGGAATGGGCTGGCAGCAACGGTGGTAGAGGCGGACATGATAGGGTCTTTTAAGAGGCTTTTGTATAGGTACACAGAGCTTAGTAAAATAGAGGGCTATTAGAGTAAATAGAGTAATGTCTAAGGTAGGGACATGCTCGGCACAGTTTTGTAGGTTGTAGGTTGTAGGTTTTCTATGTTTCTACGTTTTATGTTAAGATGTTGCAGAGGAATCGGTGAACCCAAACTCAGCACACAGACACTGAGGTAGAGTAATCTAAAGAGTGTTTATTAATAATTATAGGGAAGGCCAGGGAGTGAAGATTAGACAAAGGAAAGCCGAGGTGTGAGCAAGGTGTGAACAAAACTTAGAATTCACAATTCTAAGCAGCCGAGAGACAGGGTTAACACAGGCAAGCACTGTGGAAACAAAACTTATAATACAGAATTCTAAGTGGCATAGAATTGTGAATCAACAATCTGGCAATGAGCGGCTGCAAAGCTGGGATATTTATGCTGCAGGTTTAGATGAGAATCAGGTGTGCTGCAATCAAAGGGAATTAGGAGAATATGTAGAATTAACGGTCATGATTAACGGTCAGGACCGTGATAATATCTCCCCCCCCCACCCCAACAGGAGTCTCCAGGCGAACCACCAAGCTTGCCCAGGTGAGTGGAGGAGGTCGGCAGGAGGGCACAAAGGGCCGGCAGACACAGGTTTCAGTTGGGAGACGTGGAATGTGGGATGAACGCAGATGGATCTGGGTAGCTTGAGTTTTATGTTGCCGTCTTTTGTATTCTGGACTTGCTTCTCTTTTTTTTACGCCTTTGTTAATCACAGGAGATGGTTGATTTCTTGATAAGGAGTGTTGCTGGAGCTGAATGGCAAACAGAAAGGCTGGCAGCAGGCAATACTTATCTTGACACGGAGAGACAGAGATACATAGGCAAATCTCAGTTCAGAAGTAAAACTGAGAATACATAATCCTAAGTGGCTGGGAACATGAATTTGTAATTGCACAATTTTCTAATTTAATACCTGGGAGCTCTGAGCCACTTTCACTCACACAGTTACACACACACTGGCCCTCACTGGGGAACAGGTCACTCACTGTTACACACACACTGACCCTCACTGGGGAACAGGTCACTCATAGTTACACACACACTGACCCTCACTGGGTAACGGGTCACTCAAACAGTTACACACACATTGACCCTCTCAATTTTAAGGCTGTCCCTTCTAGTTCTGGGCACTGAACTGTGGCATGTTCTTGGCTAGTTAGAATTGTGTTTATTAATAATTATAGGGAAGGCCAGGGAGTGAAGATTAGACAAAGGAAAGCCGAGGTGTGAGCAAGGTGTGAACAAAACTTAGAATTCACAATTCTAAGCAGCCGAGAGACAGGGTTAACACAGGCAAGCACTGTGGAAACAAAACTTATAATACAGAATTCTAAGTGGCATAGAATTGTGAATCAACAATCTGGCAATGAGCGGCTGCAAAGCTGGGATATTTATGCTGCAGGTTTAGATGAGAATCAGGTGTGCTGCAATCAAAGGGAATTAGGAGAATATGTAGAATTAACGGTCATGATTAACGGTCAGGACCGTGATAATACCTCCCCCCCCACCCCAACAGGAGTCTCCAGGCGAACCACCAAGCTTGCCCAGGTGAGTGGAGGAGGTCGGCAGGAGGGCACAAAGGGCCGGCAGACACAGGTTTCAGTTGGGAGACGTGGAATGTGGGATGAACGCAGATGGATCTGGGTAGCTTGAGTTTTATGTTGCCGTCTTTTGTATTCTGGACTTGCTTCTCTTTTTTTTACGCCTTTGTTAATCACAGGAGATTGTTGATTTCTTGATAACACATGGTTTTCACAAAGGTTTTCCCCTCACCAGAGAACCTACTCCTGTGGATTAACTATGCAACAATCACACCTTCATATTTGAATGGAATCAAACTCACCCTTACGGGCTTACTTGGAGAGAGTCCAAGCAGTGACCTCTTTGTCAACTAGGTTTCTTCTGTTTCAAAGCTTCCTCTCCTCTCCTCTCTCTGCAAACTTCTTCTAGTTGCAGCACTTGTGATAGTCATTTATCAATACTCTGGATAGATCTCAACTCACTCCTTCTGGGCTACTGAAAGTTTAAACCAGCAACCCCACTCACTGGTGTCTTTCCATGATCGAACCCAACTCAACTCTGACCATATTTCTGTAAGAGGATCATCTAACCTTGCTTATTCAAAACAAGCCACAAGAAACCATAAACATTCATTGTACATCAAATAACTTCACCTTTCTCTCTCTCTCTCTCTCTCTCTCTCTCTTTGTGGAGCAGCACAGTGTCCAAAAGTCAGTCTCATTCTCCCGACATTTTAAAGTGACAGTCCACAGAAAAAATTATCCCTAGGGGTATATAACAATGGTCGAGACCGTGACAGAAGATTGACCTCCTCAGCAACTTTTTCTGGGTATTTTGGAGGACTGGCCCTGGGATGAGCAGTGTTTAAAGGCACAGTACTGTGGCTGAGTGTTTCTGGTCCTCCTATTTTTAAAGTGTACAGCTTCACTGTGAGATGTTTTCTAGGAGTACAGAAATATTTTGTTGGAGGCACAATCAGGAGATGTAATATAAATATTTTTAATAATGAGGCATCCCACTACCACACGCTCTCTTAGGAAGTGGACTCCTGAAGCTGAACAGGCCCTGAGAGACTGCTTCGGTACTACTAACTGGGATGTACTGCAAGTTAGGAAGTTGAGGAGGTCACTGAATGCACAACGGACTATATTAACTTTTGTGTGGATGCCGTTGTCCCTGTTAGAACTGTTCGCTGCTATCCCAATAATAAGCCCTGGATCACTAGTCACATCAAAGGCCTCCTAAACCAGAAGAAGAGGGCCTTTAAAGATGGTGATCGGTTGGAGCTTAAAAGAGTTCAGAAGGAACTCAGAGTACAGATAAGGGGGGCAAAGGAGCAGTATAGGAGGAAGCTAGAACAAAAGCTGCAGAAAAAAAGCATGAAGGAGGTGTGGGATGGGATGAAGATCATCACCGGATGCGGTGCAAAGCAAGGGGCGAACATAAGTGGAGATGTGGAGAAAGCGAACCAGCTGAACAACTTCTTCAACAGGTTCGACAGCTCAATCTCATCCTCACCGCAGAAATCCACACCAGGCTTACTTCCCTCACAGGAAAATAGCCACTCACAGGAGACCTTGCCCACGCCCAGGATTACGGCTGCACAGGTGGAAGGTCAACTGAGGAAGATCTGTACCAGCAAGGCGGCTGGACCGGATGGAGTTTCCCCACGATTACTGAGGGCCTGTGCGACTGAGCTGGGAGAACCACTACAGCGCATCTTCAACATGAGCCTGGAGCAGAGAAGAGTACCCAGACAGTGGAAAACATCCTGTATTGTCCCGGTACCGAAGAAACCACAACCAAAGGAGTTGAATGACTTCAGACCTGTTGCCTTGACGTCGCACGTGATGAAGACCATGGAGCGGCTGATAATACAGAATCTGAGGCCACAAACCAGGCACGCCCAGGATCCTCTTCAGTTTGCGTATAAGGAGAAGGTGGGAGTGGAGGATGCTATCACGTATTTGCTGCACAAATCACTCTCTCACCTAGATGGGGTCAGTTGTGCTGTGAGGATTACATTCCTTGACTTCTCTAGTGCCTTTAACACCATCCAGCCCAAGATCTTAAGGCACAAACTAACGGAGATGGGAGTAGACTCTCACATGGTGGATTGGATAGTGGACTACTTGACAGATAGACCTCAATATGTGCGGTTGGGAGACTGTAGGTCTGACACGGTGGTCAGCAGCACAGGAGCGCCGCAGGGAACCGTACTCTCTCCGGTCCTGTTCACCCTGTACACATCAGACTTCCAATATAACTCGGAGTCCTGCCATGTGCAGAAGTTCGCTGATGACACGGCCATAGTGGGGTGTGTCAGGAATGGACAGGAGGAGGAGTATAGGAAACTGATACAGGACTTTGTGATATGGTGCAACTCAAACTACCTGCGTCTCAATATCACCAAGACCAAGGAGATGGTGGTGGACTTTAGGAGATCTAGGCCTCATATGGAGCCAGTGATCATTAATGGAGAATGTGTGGAGCAGGTTAAGACCTACAAGTATCTGGGAGTACAGTTAGACGAGAAGCTAGACTGGACTGCCAACACAGATGCCTTGTGCAGGAAGGCACACAGTCGACTGTACTTCCTTAGAAGGTTGGCGTCATTCAATGTCTGTAGTGAGATGCTGAAGATGTTCTATAGGTCAGTTGTGGAGAGCGCCCTCTTCTTTGTGGTGGCGTGTTGGGGAGGAAGCATTAAGAAGAGGGACGCCTCACGTCTTAATAAGCTGGTAAGGAAGGCGGGCTCTGTCGTGGGCAAAGTACTGGTGAGTTTAACATCGGTAGCTGAGCGAAGGGCGCTGAGTAGGCTACGGTCAATTATGGAAAACCCTGAACATCCTCTACATAGCACCATCCAGAGACAGAGAAGCAGTTTCAGCGACAGGTTACTGTCGATGCAATGCTCCTCAGACAGGATGAAGAGGTCAATACTCCCCAATGCCATTAGGCTTTACAATTCAACCGCCAGGACTTAAGAACTTTTTAAAAGCTATTATTAATGCTTTTTGAGATAGTGATTTAGATGCATATCATATTTTTTACTGAGTTAAGTATTGTATGTAATTAGTTTTGCTACAACAAGTGTATGGGACATTGGAAAAAAGTTGAATTTCCCCATGGGGATGAATAAAGTATCTATCTATCTATCTATCTATCTAATTGTACATGTTTTTGTCAGCTGGATGTGCAAGAAGCCAAAATTGGAGGAACAGATGAAGTAGACTGCTGCCCTGTTGCACCAGAAGTCAGTGTTTGAAGGAACAGTGCAGTAACCTAGTCCACCAGGGGATTCTCATAACCTTTGGTGGGTAGTGTTACATGCACCTGGTGCATAGATCCTTGGTGGTACAGTTTATGTGGTTGGGAAGTTCTCTCAGACTTACCTGCCATGCATTATGTAGATGGAATTCACTGGTGGTAGAGGAAGTGACAGTTTAGGGCGATCAATGGGATGCCAGCCAAGTGGACTGTTTTGTCCTTTGTGTAGGACTCAGCAACGGTAATGTTATTGAATATCAAAGACTGCAAGGTTGATGGTTGTTGGATAGGTTCATTGTCTGACACTTTTCTGGCACCAATCTTATGACAATGTATGCTACTTATCAACAACTTTGTCTTGGAGTACAGACTGCATTGTTGCGGAGGAGTTGAGAATGGAACTGAATATTTACCAGTTATCTGCCAACATCTCCATTTCTGACCCAATGTCAATGGTAAACCAGCTGAAGGTAGTGGATCTTGGACATTGCACATTTGGAACTGACCTGCAAAACCCAAACCTATGTTGGTAATTGAATATTACTGAACACCTCTCAATGCCAAGAACTTCCCTCTGATTGTCTTTTCTTTTTTCTCCAAGATCTTATACTGGAGCAAAGAGCACAGTCTTTTTTTCTCTCTCATCAATATCTTGTATAATTTTACATTCTGTGTATAGTCTGTACCTATATGAATGTTATGTTGTTGCATGCAAGTCGGCCATAGGGCCATAGGACTTACACCTCACTATGCTTGTGCACAGGACAATAATATAGACTGTTGAAAAAGCTCTCAGGGTTTCCATGTGCACAGCTAAACACTATATGGACACCTCCACACTTGGGACCTTCCAGAAGCACACATCTGTGTACCCATGACGTCTAATGTCTTTTCCATCTCCTTAATTAGGGAAGTTTGAAATCATTGGGTGGTGGTGTGCTGTATGCACGTTAGTGGCAAATATTGGCCGCTTCTAGCTGCTTAAGTAATTTGGGTAATACACAGGCAGAGCAGTCCAGGTACAATGCATGTCTGGGGCTCCACCTTCAGGTGAAAGGTTTGTATCAACACTGTCATTGAAAATCTTAGCCTCCATGTATATTCCTCCTTGGAGAAATGAGGTATGGGCATGCTATATTGGCACTGGAATGTGTGCTGATATTTATGGGCTTCCCTCCAGTGTGTTAGTTGTTTTATTTCATTTCATTTTAGTTCCTTTAATATCAATGTATTTCGGAAACAACCTGAAATTCGTACTCTTCACGGACATCCAAGAGACCCCATAGAATGAATGTTAGAAAATTGAAACCCCAAAGTATCCCCTTCACACAAGCATGAAGGGGCCCCCCACTCGCGCCAGCAGAACCACCAACCCCCCATCCCGCAACTCCCACCATGCAATCAACAAGAGATCTTGATTCAGAGTCCAGCAAAACTGCATTTCATAACCTAGTACTCTGGTATCTTCAGTGAGGGAGAGAGTGATTACTCCTGCAAAAATGAGAGCAGATACCAGCAACTTGGTGTTCCATTGTTACAATCTTCCACGTCCCTTCTCCATGCCACCCCCACCGAATTGAGGACCGACAGGCTCTCACTCTGCACAATGCATTTCACCTTGTTTCAATATACACAGGATAAATTTCACATGTAGGAACTCCACTGCTCTCAAACCTGCATCAAGTTGTTGTGTGCCTACAATGACCCCACACTGGTCACACCATTGATATCAATAATACCAGATGTTCAGATTGGCTTGCAAAAGTTTAAGATGGCTATATCTTCCTCGGAATGAGGGTGAAGACTAACTTATGAAATACATGATAATTTGAATGTTGAATGTGATGTACCCGGCACTGATTAATAGGTTAGAGAGTGTTGCTAATTTTAGAGATTCATTTAACCTGTACACTCATTAATCAGTAACTCAATTCTTCCACTACTCTGAGCTGATTGATTCAGTGGCAGCGCAATAATGCAGTTGCCATGCTGTTTGTAGTGGAATAAGTACTGTGATGCATTTTTAATTCTGAGAACTGATCAGGAATCAGCTAATCTATCCTGTATAATTATTGGGGTTAGGTCACTATTAGCCCACATGTCTGCAATAATTGACAAGAACCAGCTATGGTGCCTTGGGTAAAAACATAGGTATTCTCAACTGAGGTATGTTTAACTGCCTTATGCCTGTCACCTATCCCATCTCACCTCCCCACCCCAAACATTCATAAAGAGTGCTTACTTGTAAAAAGAGCTTCTGTCTCCTTAGATGTACATATGCTGTACCCTAATTCATTCATGAAGACACTATGGATTGATGATAATATTGGAAGACATTGATTTTCCCTTGGTAAGCTTAACATGAGTTTATTGCACCAAATTTGAGTTTTTCTGTAGCCATTTGCATAGAATCTTGTTCGTCTAATTCATCTAAACTTTAGAGGGTTTAGGACCAATCTATTTACTTCCTCCACACAGAACAATATCTTCTGCTCCTCCTTTCCAATTCTTCTCAGGAATCCATCTGGGAAACATTTTTTGCATTCCCTTTATTTGCAAGTATATTCTGTCGTAAATAGGGAGATTAGACACGTACCAATATTCAAAGTGATTTGTTACCAAGGCCTAATATAACTGCAGTATTTACTCTGGTGTTAGAGCCAAAATTGACATTTTCCATCTCACTTGCTGTGGTTCAATTTTTATGAAAGACATGGTTTTTCTGTACATATGTTGCATAATGTGTTTGCACTTCCCAGGAGCATTATCAAACCTACTTTCACAGTGAATCACACAAGGAGTTATGTGAATTGGTGAAGGTTGTAACTTTTAAAGGAGGAAAGGTAATAGAGAGACTATAATAGATAATAGAGGCACATGTTCTACAGCTTGGGGTTTAGGCAGTGGGTGATATGCTGCTAGCGGTAGTATGGTGGTCTGGAATACCCACAGGACTAGAATAAGAGAAGGGAAAGTATTTCTGAAGCTGAACAAGATTGCAAGTATGGGAAGGGCTGGGATCAATGAGGGATTTGAAAATTAAAGTTATAAAACCAAAAATTGCATAACATAATTCAGCACAAGTCAGTGAGCAAAGCTGAGAATAGTAAGCATTCTTTCAGAAACTAGTAGCAGATTTCATGGAGGGAGAACATGGAAGGCCAGTCAGGAATGTGATGGAATAATCAGTAATTCAAGAACACAGATAATGGTTTATAGAACATAGAATAGTACAGCACAGTACAGGCCCTTCAGCCCACAACATTGTGCCGACCCTTAAACCCTGCCTCCCATATAACCCTCCACCTTAAATTCCTCCATATAACTGTCCAGTAGTCTCTTAAATTTCACTAGCGTATCTGCCTCCACCACTGACTCAGGCAGTGCATTCCACGCACCAACCATTCTCTGAGTAAAAAACCTTCCTCTAATATCCCCCTTGAACTTCCCACCCCTTACCTTAAAGTCATGTCCTCCTGTATTGAGCAGTGGTGCCCTGGGGAAGAGGCGCTGGCTGTCCACTCTATCTATTCCTCTTAATATCTTGTATACCTCTATCATGTCTCCTCTCATACTCCTTCTCTCCAAAAAGTATAGCACCCTTGATCTCTGATCATAATGCATTCTCTCTAAACCAGGCAGCATCCTGGTAAATCTCCTCTGTACCCTTTCCAATGCTTCCACATCCTTCCTATAGTGAGGCGACCAGAACTGGACACAGTACTCCAAGTGTGCCTAACCAGAGTTTTATAGAGCTGCATCATTACATCGTGACTCTTAAACTCTGCCCCTCAACTTATGAAAGCTAACACCCCATAAGCTTTCTTAACTACCCTATCTACCTGTGAGGCAATTTTCAGGAATCTGTGGACATGTACCCCCAGATCCCTCTGCTCCTCCACACTACTGTATCCTGCCATTTACTTTGTACTCTGCCTTGGAGTTTGTCCTTCCAAAGTGTACCACCTCATACTTCTCCAGGTTGAACTCCATCTGCCACTTCTCAGCCCACTTCTGCATCCTATCATTGTCTCTCTGCAATCTTCAACAATCCTCTACACTATCCACAACACCACCAACCTTTGTGTCATCTGAAAACTTGCCAACCCACCCTTCTCCCCCACATCCAGGTCATTAATAAAAATCAGGAAAAGTAGAAGTCCCAGAACCAATCCTTGTTGGACACCACTAGTCACAACCCTCCAGTCCAAATGTACTCCCTCCACCATGACCCTCTGCTTTCTGCAGGCAAGCCAATTCTGAATCCACCTGGCCAAACTTCCCTGGATCCCATGTCTTCTGACTTTTTGAACAAGCCTACCATATGGAAGCTTATCAAAAGCCTTACTAAAATCCATGTAGATCACATCCACTGCACTACCCTCATCTATATGCCTGGTGTCCTTCTCAAAGAACTCTATCAGGCTTGTTAGACAAGATCTGCCCTTCACAAAGCCATGCTGACTGTCCCTGATCAGACCATAATTATCTACATGCCCATAGATCCTATCTCTAAGAATCTTTTCCAACAGCTTTCCCACCACATATGTAAGGGTCACTGGTCTATAATTACCCGGACTATCCCTACTACCTTTTTTGAACAAGTGGACAACATTCGCCTCCATCCAATCCTCTGGTACCATTCCCATGGACAATGAGGACATAAAGATCCTAGCCAGATGTTCAGCAATCTCTTCCCTCGCCTCATGGAGCAGCCTCGGGAATATTCCGTCGGGTTCCAGGGACTTATCTGTCCTAATGTATTTTAACAACTCCAACCCCTCCTCTCCCTTAATATCAACATACTCTTGAACATCAACATCACTCATATTGTCCTCACCGTCCTCAAGTTCCCTCTCATTGGTGAATACTGAAGAAATGTATTCATTGAGGACCTTGCTCACTTCCACAGCCTCCAGACACATCTTCCCACCTTTATCTCTAATCAGTCCTACCTTCATGGATAGTCAACATGGCTTTGTTAAGAGAAGATTGTGCCTCACGAGCCTGATTGAGTTTTTTGAAGAGGTAACAAAAGAAATTGAAGAGGATAGGGCAGTGGATGTGGTCTACATGGACTTTAGCGAAGCATTTGACAAGGCCCCTCATGAGAGACTCATAGAAAGTCGTGAGGCATGGGATAAGTGGAACATTGACTGTTTGGATAAAAGATTGGCTTAAAGGAAGAAAGCAGAGGGTAGTTGTGGAAGGAAAGTATTCTGCCTGGAGATCGGTGGCTAGTGGAGTGCCGCAGGGATCTGTCCTGGGACCCCTGCTATTTGTGATTTTTATAAATGACCTGGATGTAGAAGCGGAAGGATGGGTGAGTAAGTTTGCGGATGACAGAAAGATTGGAGGAGTTGTGGATGGAGCTGTAGGTTGTCAAAGGTTACACGAGGATATAGACCGGCTGCAGAGCAGGGCAGAAAAATGGCAGATGTAGTTCAATCTGGATAAGTGTGAGGTGATGCATTTTGGAAGGACAAACCAGAAGACTGAGTACAGGATCAATAGTCAGTTACTTAAGAGTGTGGATGAACAAAGGGACCTTGGGGTTCAAATCCATACATCCCTCAAGGTCGCTGCACAAGTTGATAGGGTAGTTAAGAAGGCCTATGGGATGCAAGGCTTCATTAACAGGGGAATTGAGTTCAAGAGTAGAGAGGTCATGTTGCAACTCTACAAATCTCTGGTGAGACCGCACTTAGAGTATTGTGTTCAATTCTGGTCACCTCATTGTAGGAAGGATGTGGAAGCTATGGAGAGGGTGCAGAGGAGATTTACCAGGATGTTGCCTGGTTTGGAGAACAAGACATATGAAGCAAATTTGGCAGAGCTGGGACTTTTCTCTTTGGAGCATAGAAGAATGAGAGGGGATTTGATAAAGGTCTACAAGATTATGAGAGGCATAGGTATGGTGGATAGTCAGTACCTGTTTCCCAGGGCACCAATAGCAAACACCAGAGGGCATATGTACAAAATTAAGGGAGGGAAGTTTAGGGGAGACATCAGGATTGTGAGTGCCTGGAATGACTTGCCAGGAATGGTGGTGGAGGCTAAAACATTAGGGGATATTTAAGAGCCTCTTAGACAGGCACATAGATGAAAGAAAAATAGAGGGTTATAAGGTAGTGTGGGTTTAGTACTTTTTTTTTAAGGATTATATGAACCTGGTGGTGTGCGTCCACCAAGGCTGAAGGGCCTGTACTGTGCTGTAGTGTTCTATGGTTCTATGGTTCACTCCTGTCATCCTTTTGTTCTTCACATAATTGAAGAATGCCTTGGGGCTTTCCTTTATCCTACTCATCAAGGACTTCTCATGCCCCCTTCTTGCTCTCCTCAGCCCCTTCTTAAGCTCCTTTCTTGCTACCCTATATTCCTGAATAGCCCCATCTGCTTCTTGCTTCCTAAACCTCATGTATACTGCCTTCTTCCACCTGACTAGATTTTCCACCTCACTTGTCACCCATGGTTCCTTCACCCTACCATTCTTTACCCCTAACATCCTGCAAAAAATCCCTAAACATCAACCACACGTCCATAGTACCTTTCCCTGCAAAAAAAATCATCCCAATTCACACCCGCAAGTTCTGGCCTTATAGCCTCATAATTTGCCCTTCCCCAATTAAATATTTTCCTGTCCTCTCTGATTTTATCCTTTTCCATGATAATGCTAAAGGCCAGGGAGCAGTGGTCACTGTCCCCCAGAGAGATCTATGACCTGACCCGGTTTGACTAACAGGAATCAGAAGCAGAACTGGGGTTGCTGCAGAGGTGGAAATGGTCAAGTCCCCTCTCGTTCTTCTATGCTCCAAAGAGAAAAGTCCCAGCTCTGCTAACCTTGCTGGAAATGGATGGGTAGACTAGGATGAAATGAGCTGAAACGTTGACTGGTTCAGCTTCAAGCAGACAGACCGACCATTGAATGGGGACCAGTGCAGCATTTAAATGAACTAACTGGTTTTTTTTGTTCCATATGATTTGTAAAGATTTTCTAAGTAATTACTTGGATTTTTTTTTACATTTTAAAGATAGATTGGATAATTTAAAGATGGTGATTGTTTTACTTTTGTGCAAATATTTCAAGAATTGTTTTGTATGTGTTTTTCTTCCCTTATCTAATATTATGAAGGTTACTTTCAAAATTGAAAGTCGTTTTGTTCTACAAAAAAACACTGTTCCTTCCAATTTAATTATCTTGAGATTCATGTCGACTGTAATGAGTTTTATGTTCGGTAGAGGGAGACAGAGATTCCTTTTTCATTTTTAAAATTATTTAGGTAGGTGGAGTTTATTATCGCTTCTTTGC
This sequence comes from Hemitrygon akajei, assembly GCF_048418815.1. NCBI lineage: Eukaryota > Metazoa > Chordata > Chondrichthyes > Myliobatiformes > Dasyatidae > Hemitrygon > Hemitrygon akajei. The sequence goes on along the minus strand of NC_133145.1, from coordinate 7,735,570 downwards.
TTTTCTTGGGGCTTGCGTCGATTGATATCGACTTATTTCTGGGCTTTTTTAGTTTGGGTGGGGTTTTTTCCTTCTTTTTTTATCCACATTATGGAATCCCGGAGCATATGCAAATTATTATCATTGTTGTTCATCTCTGCCATTTTCGACTATTTTATCCTGACATGCCCTTTTTAGATACAAAGTCTCATGATGATACCTAAACAGTTAAATGTTTTAAGTTGGAACGTTCGTGGTTGGAATCATCCTATTAAGCGTAAGAAAACATTTAAAATTATTAACCGATTCCAACCTGATATAATCTTTGCTCAAGAGGCGCGTATCAGGTTATGTGGTAAGATTCGATTTTTTAAATCTTGGAAGAATCCTCAGTTTCATGCAAACTCTCAGAGTAAAGTTAGGGGTGTTTCTATTTTTATTGATTCCAATATCCCTTTTAATCAGGAGAACATTATAGCTGATATTAATGGTAGATTTTTTGATTGTTAAAGGATTAAGTTATAATAGGAAAATGGTTTGGTTAATATTTATGGACCAAATGTAGATGATCCCTCTTTTTTTAAAGCTGTCTTTGCTCTGTTACCTGATTTAAATGAACAATTGTTATTAATGGGTGGTGATTTTAATACTTGTTTAAGTCCTTTAATGGATAAGTCATCACCCAAACATCAACCCCCTAATCATTCTGCATCACTTATTAATTCCTTTTTAATTGATTATGGTCTATTTGAAATATGGAGGCATATGCATCCTAGGGATAGAGAGTACTCTTTTTTCTCACATGTTCATAATATATATTCGAGAATCGACTATTTTATAGTTGACCCTCGACTTCTATTTAATGTTCAGAAATGTGAGTATGCTGCAATTGCTATCTCTGATCATGCTTCTTTAAATCTAATATTTGAACTGAAAGATGTCGCTTCTACCAGACCATTTTGGCATTTTCCAGAACACTTGTTACAAAGTTCAGAATTTGTTGAGTTTATTGAAAGTCAGATAAAAGAGTTTTTTCTCTTTAATAATACAGGAAACGTCTCAAAGTTAGTAATTTGGGATACATTAAAACCCTATTTACATGGTCAGATTATTTCATATATAGCTAAACTGAAGAAACAAACAAGAATAGAACTAGATAAAATCTCTAAACAAATTAAAGATTTAAATAACATTAATGCTATCTCTCCAAATGTTGTTTCATTTTAAAAAAGAGTAGAATTACAATCACAATGTAATTTATTATTAACATATCCTATTGAAGGATATTTGCTTAAATTGAAAAGTCAAATTTATATTTTTGGGGATAAAAATAAGCTCTTAGCTTTCCAATTAAGAGCAGCTAGAGCTAAAAAGCAAATTTTAAAGATTCGTAAAAATAATGGAGATATAGCAAGTAACCATGAAGACATTAATAATATTTTTCAAGATTTTTATTCTGATCTTTATAGATCTCAATTTCCTGCAGATTCCTCTAAAATGAAGGCTTTTTTACGTAAGATTAAATTTCCTTAAATTTCTGCTGAAGATCAACAGATGCTTCATGCTCCAATTACTGAGTATGAAATTCAGAAAGCTATTTTATTAATGCAATCAGGTAAAGCTCCTGGACTTGATGTTTATTCGGTAGGATTTTACAAAAAATTTGAAAGATTACTTTCTCGGTATCTTTTGGAAATACTTCATGAATCCTTTGAGAAGGGTAGTTTACCTTCTTCCTTTTATGAAGCATCTATTTCCTTAATCCATAAGAAAGATAAAGATCCTACTGAATGTTCATCATATAGACCTAATTCACTATCAAATGTGGATGCAAAAATTCTCTCTAAGATAATGGCTAACTGCTTGGAAAATTTATTAACTAAAATCATCTCTATGGATCAAGGCCGTTATCTTTCTCTAATGTTCGGAGATTGATGAATATTATATATTCACCAATATCTAAGCAACCTCAATGTGTTATCTCTCCCGATGCAGAAAAGGCATTTGATAGAGTTGAGTGGCCATATTTGTTTAAAGTATTATAAAAATTTGATTTTGGTAATAATTTTAATAGGTGGATTCAAATGATTTATAAGAATCCTATTGCCATGGTTATTACTAATAATTTCAGGTGTTCTTTTTTTTCACTTTCTCGTGGTACTAGACAGGGATATCCATTAAGCCCTTTATTATTTAATCTTGTATTGGAGCCTTTGGCCATAACACTATGTGAAGCCAAAAATATTCATGGTATCTCTATGAATGGAACCATGCATAAGATTTCTCTTTATGCAGATGATCTTTTGGTGTTTATTTCGAATCCTGAGGAATCAATTCCTAATCTTTTGGACACACTAAAAAACTTTGGTAAATTTTCAGGATATAAACTTAACTTGAATAAAAGTGAATTGTTTCTATTAAATGCCCCTGTTTTTATATATAAGGATATTCCTTTTAGAATTGTTAATACTTTAAAATATTTAGGTATTATAATTACTAAAAAATATAAAGTTCTTTATAAAGCTAATATAGTTCTTTAATGGACTCCATGAAACAATTATTTTCTAGATGGAATCCACTTACGCCATATCCATGCTGTGAAAATGATGATATTATCTAGATTTTTATATATTTTCCAAAATATACCTATCTTTTTAACTAAAATTTTTTTTGGTCAAACTGACTCTCTTATTTCTTCCTTTATTTGGAACAATAAAAGACCAAGAATTAATAAGAATCATTTACAAATATCTAAAAAAAGATGGTGGACTTGCACTTCCTGATTTAAGACTGTGTTATTGGGCTGTTAATATTAGACAATTATGTTTTTGGCTATATGGGCTCGACAAGAGCCAAAAACCACTATAGGCTGATTTGGAACTAAAAGCTGTTAAACAATTTCATTTAACTTCAATATTAGGAGCTCCATTACTTCTACAACTCTCTAAAATTCCAGATTTAAATCTTTACCCTGTTATTAAACAGTCCTTACGGATTTGGTTTCAATTTCGCAATATTTTTAATTTTAAACAATTTAAGTTGTCTAATTTTTTATATTGAAACTTTTTATTTAAACCTTCAATAACCAATCCCATTTTTCTCCTATGGAGAAATAAAGGGGTCCATTCTTTTACAGACTTATTTTGTGATGGTTGATTGATGACTTTGGAAGAGTTAATTAACAAATATTCTCTCGTTCATACACATTTTCTGCAATATCTTCAGGTTAGACATTTTTACAACAATATTTATCTAAGTTTCCATATTTGCAAGAATCTGATTTGTTGGATACCATTTTGAAGTTGAGTCCTTTAGTGAGAGGCTCTATTAGCAGAATTTATAATTTACTTTTGTTACAAAAAGAGAACCTCTCACTAAAGATTAAACAAGATTGGGAGAGAGAACTTAATATGACCTTTGTTAATGAAGATTGGTTGTGAGTTTTGAAAAACGTAAATTCTTCTTCTTTATGTGCCAATCACTGTTTAATTCAGTTTAAAATTGTTCACAGTTATTATTTAACAAAGGAGAGACTATCTAAAATATTTCCTAGTATAGATAACTACTGTGATAGGTGTAAAACTGAAGTAGCTACTTTGTCACATATGTTCTGGTCATGTCCTTTATTAAAACCATTTTGAAAATCTTTATTTTCTACAATTTCTAAAGTTCTGAAAATTAATTTACAACCTAATAGACTGACTGTCCTATTTGGAATAGTTCTGCATCATATTCAATGTATTTCCTCTTCAGATCAACATGTAATTGCATTTGTTACATTATTGGCAAGAAGGGCTATTTTATTAAAATGGAAAGATACTTAAATATTAAAATGGAAAGATACTACATTAATTGAATGGTTTTCTCAGGTAATGTTATGTCTCAGTTTGGAAAAAATTAGAAGTAGAACTTTTGATCCCCAATTTGACTTTGAGAGAAGATGGGTCTCTTTTGCCAAATATTATCATTTAATATGAATTATTTTATATGGTTTCTTTCAATCATATTTTATATAAATATGAATTAGCTGTTGATGATTCTTTTTCTTTATATATATATAGATGATGGTAAGACATATTGCTACGGAGGTTGATTCCTGATAGGTTTTTTTTCTTTTTTTGTAGTCAGTAGGGTTTTTTTTTTCTTAGTTAGATGGGTTTCTTTTTTTTTCTTTCTTTTCTTTACATATAATTTTTTTCATTTTTATATATTACGATCAGTTTTTATTCTCTTCAGCTTTATTAATTGTATATATATATTAATTTGTTGAAGTTTTGTATCATCTTATAGCTGTAGAAGATTATGTACCAATAAAAAGATTCTAAAAATGAAAAAAAAATGAGAAACTGCCACATGAAGTTACTAGAAGCATAAAACTGAATGTGTCATTCTCTATGGTTCCAGGTGCTCGTTATCACTTATGACTGGTATCTAAATTAGATCCTAAGAGTAGTCAAGCAGCAACCTAAGAGAGGTCCTCCATAACACTGGCACAGTGAGGAAGACTATTCTGGGATCTTCAATATGCAATTCCAGTTATCTAGAAGTCTTTGTGTATTTAGGTCTAAAATCAACAGGCAAACTGAAATATGATCACCTGTGTATCAATTTTGCTTATTGAAAATCACTTGGGAAAGGGCCTAAGGAACAAAATATACACTGGATGGTGGCTTCAATGGTCTTTAGCTCATCTAGTTTCATAGTTTGGAGTGACCTCTCCAGAGTTGCCAGAGTTGGCTTGTAGCAGGTCATGAGATGGGAAACAAGGGAAATTCTAATTTGGTTTTGTTCTTGTGGTGCACTTCTCCGTGACCATATGATAAGAGGTTTGGGTCCAACATCTATTGTCTTGTCCACTATGCCAAATGGCATAAACCGAGAATATATCCAGTAGCTTATAAACATAATTCAAAAAGCACCAAGAAATATCAGTCACAGGAGAACAGCATTCTTTGCAATCTGTGATCTTATCATCTGGTTTAACCCTCACTTTACACTTACAAGGCTCCAAAGTCATATTTACAGTAAGTTTACTGACGTGCTGTTGTAGGCTGCAACAGCATTTAGTTCACTGTTGTAGGCTGAATCAAAGGTGGTGACAAATCTGCATTTAGGAGGGAGATTGAAAATCTGGTTGCATGGTACTATAACAACAACCAAGGAGCTGATAACTGACTTCAGAAGGAGGAAACCAGAGGTCCATAAGCCAGTCCTCATTGGAGGATCAGAGGTGGAGAAGGTAATCAATTTTGAATTAATTGGTGCTATCATTTCAGACTTATCAGATGCTGTTGGAGACGCACAACATTTGGAGCACTTTATAGGTATTGGGAGCTTATTCCCACTACCACCCCAGCTATGACAACCTTAGGAACATCTTTGCAAAGATTTGGCATCACATCTAATACTTTGACAGACTTCTATAGGTGTGCAGTGGAGAGTATATTGACTGGTTGTATCATAGCCTGATATGGAAACACTAATGTCCTCGAATGGAAAGTCTTACAAAAAGTAGTGATTACGGCCTAGTCCATCAAAGGTAAAGCCTTCCCCACCATTAAATACATTTACATGAAACACTGTCACAGGAGAGCAACATCCATCATCAGGAGCTGCCACCACCCAGGACATGATTTCTTCTTGCTGTTGCCATCAGGAAGGTGGTACAGGAGCCTTAGGACCCACATCACCAGGTTCAGGAACCCCTCAACCATTAGGCTTTTGAACCAGTGGGGTAACTTCACTCAACTTCATTTGCCCCCATCAACTTACTTTCAAGAACTCTCCATCTCATGTTTTTTAAATTTTTATTTTAAATGTTTTATCTTGATTTTTTCTGGGATACAGACGGAATAGGCCCTTCCAGCCCTTTGAGCTGTGCCACCCAGCAATCCCCGGTTCAATCTGAGCCTAATCATGGGACAATTTGCAATGACCAATTAATCTACCAACTAGTACATCTTTGGACTGTGGGAGGCAACTAAAGCATATGGAGGAAACTTACACGGCAACAAGGGAACATATAGATATTTATCACTTATTATTTTGCACAATTGTTGTCTGATCCCCAGTTTGGTGAAGTCTTTGATTATAGAGCATAGTACATAGAAATCTACAGCACATTACAGCCCCTTTGGCACACAATGTTGAGCCAACCATATGACCAACTCTAGAAACCGCCTAGAATTTCCCTAGCACATAGCCCTCTATTATAGGCTCTTAAAAGTCCCTATTGTCTACCACTACCACCGGTAGTCTATTCCATGCACTCACTACTCTGTGTGAAAAACTTACCCTGATATCCCCTCAGTACCTATTTCCAAGCACCTTAAAACTACCGTCCCTCGTGTTAGCCTTTTCGGTCCTGGGAAAAAGCCTCTGGCTATCCACAGGAATGCCCCTCATCATCATATACATCTCTATCAGGTCACCTCATCCTTCATCACTCCAAGAAGAAATGGACAAGTTCAATCAACCTATTCCCATAAGGTACGCCCTCCAATCCAGGCAACATCCTTGTAAATCTCCTCCGCACTTTCTCTATTGTAACTACATCCTTCCTGTAGTGAGGTGACCAGAACTGAACACAGTACTCCAAGTGGAGTCTAACCAAGGTCTTATATAGCTGTAATGTTACCTCACTCAATCTTGAACTCAATCTTATGGTTGATGAATGTCAAGACATCATACACCTTCTTAACCACACTATCCTTAATAATTGACCCCAACATCTTCCCAACCACTGAGGTCAGACTAACTAGCCTAAAATTTCCTTTCTTCTGCCTTCTTGAAGTGTAGAGTGACATTTGCAATTTTCCAGTCTTCCAGAATAATTCCAGAATCTAACGATTTTTGAAAGATCATTATTAATGCCTTCACAATCTCTTCAACCATCCTTTCAGATCCCTGGGGTATACATCATCTGGTCCTGATGACTTATCTACCTTCAGACCTTTCAGTTTCCCAAGTAACTTCTCCCTAGTAATGATAACTTCAAATATTTGGCCCCTGACACTTTGGAACTTCCACCATATTGCTAATGTTTTCCACAGTAAAGACTGATGCAAAACAATTATTCAGTTCATCTGCTATTTCCTTGTCCCCATTGCAACCTCTCCAGCATCATTTTTCAGTGGTCCAATATCCACTGCCGATTCTCTTTTATACCTTATATATCTGAAGAAACGTTCAATAGCCTCTTTAATATTATTGGCTAGCTTACTTTCATACTCCCTCTTTATCTTCTTATTGACTTTTTAGTTACCTCCTGTTGATTTTTAAAAGCTTTCCAGTCCTCTAACATCCCAATATTTTTTGCTTTATTATAAGCCCTCTCTTTGTCTTTTATGTTGTCTTTGACTTCTCCTGTTAGCCATAGTTGTGTCATCTTGTCTTTAGAATACCTCTTACTCTTTGGGATGTATATATTGTGTGCCTTCCGAATTACTTCCATAAATTCCAGCCATTGCTGCTCTGCATTCATCCCTGCCAGTGTACTTTTCCAATCAATTTTGGCCAACTTCTTTCTTGTGCCTCTGTAATTCCCTTTACTCCACTGTAATACTGATACATTTGACTTTAGCTTCTCCTTCTCAAATTTCAGAATGAATTCGATCATATTGTGATCACTTGCTCCTTGTTCTTTTACTTTAAGCACTCTATTCAATTCTGGTTCATTGCACTACACCCAATCCAGAACAGCTAATCCCCTAGTGGCCCCAACCATGAGCTGCTCTAAAAATCCATCTTGTAGGCATTCTAGAAATTTCCCCTCTTGGGATCCAGCACCAACCTGATTTTCTCAATCTACCTGCATATTGAAACCCCCCATGAGCATTGTAACATTGCCCTCTTGGCATGCATTTTCTATCTCCCATTGTAATTTGTATATATCTGTATAAAATGCCCATCAGGGTCTTTTTACCCATGTAGTTCCTTAGCTTTACCCACAACAATTCAACACCTTCCGAGCCCATGTTACCTCTTTCTAATGATTTGATTTGATGTTTTAACAACAGAGCCACGCCACACACTCTGCCTACCTGTGTGCTTCAATATTAAGTTCCCAGTTATAATCTTCCTTCAGCCATGATTTGGTGATCCCTACAACATCATATATGGCAATCTGGAGCTGTTGTGCAAGTTCATCCACCTTATTCCGTATACTGCACACATTCAAATATAACATCTTCAGTCCTGTATTCAATTTTCAGTTTTGTCTCCCTTTTTCTTTATAACTCATCCTGTTGACTGTAATTCTGTCCTATCATAAGCCTCTTCATGTTGGGAGTCTCATTTCACATTGCCTTTGTTTGTAAACCAACTACTTCAGCCTCACCACTATCTCTCCAGTTCACAACACCCTGATAAATTAGTTTAAACCCTCCTGAACAACCCTAGCAAAACTTCCCATAAGGATATTGGGCACCCTCAGGTTCAAGTGTAACCAGTCCCTTTTGTACAGGTTGTACCTTCTCCAGAAGAGATCCCAATTATCTATAAATCTGAAACACTGTCCCCTGCACCAGTTCCTCAGCCATACATTCATCTGCCAAAGCATCCTATTCTTAAAACAACACACACAAAATGCTGGTGGAATGCAGCAGGCCAGGCAGCATCTATAGGAAGAAGTACAGTCGACGTTTTGGGCCGACTGAAATGTCGACTGTACTTCTTCCTATAGATGCTACCTGGCCTGCTGCATTCCACCAGAATTTTGTGTGTGTTGTTTGAATTTCCAGCATCTGCAGATTTCCTCGTGTTTTTCAGCTTTCCACCGAGCTCCCTAAAATCTTGCTTCAGGACCTCTTCACCTCTTAACCTTGACATTGGTACCAATACTTGGTGCCAATATGTACCAATACTTCTGGCTGCTCACCCTCACCCTTGAGAATGCCATGGACCTAGTCCGAGACATCCTTGACCCTGTCACCTGGAAGATAACATACCTTCCAAGTGTCCATCGTGCCCACAGAATTTCATCTCTGTTACTCTGGCTATGGAATCTCCTATAAACACTGCAGTCCTCTTTGCCTTTCTGCTCTTCTGAGCCACAGCACCAGACTCAGTGCCAGAGACCTAATGGGTCACCCCCCTCAACAGTATCCAAAGTTGTATACTTACTATTAAGGGAAACGACCACAGGTGTACTCTGCACGGGCTATATTTCCTTTACTTCACCTGACGGTCACCAAGTTACCAGTCTCCTGCATACTAGGGGTGACTACTGTCATCGTCGGGATTGGGTTCCCTTTAAATTTACCTTGTTTGTGTTAGAATCTGGACCGTTGACTCCTTGTTTCCCTTTAATTCCCTGTATTCCCGTGTCCCTCAGGCTTGGTGATTAAAGGCAATTTACTCTCAACCGAACCAGCAGTTTATAAGTCATCTAGCCGGAACCAACTAAGTTTCTTGCCGGAGCAAGCCAAGTCTCCTCCCGAAGCAAGTATCAGCAAGCTGTCTTCCCTTGCCAGAGCGGGTCCGGCAAGGTTAACCCGCCAGGGTGAGTCAAGAGTTCACCACTGCTTGGAGCAAACTTGTGCCCAGTTATAGTATCATCTATCGTTGTGTGGTCTCCGTATCCGTGTCCTGTGTTTAAAAGGGGTCACTGCCCTGTGCCCTAGAAGGGTCCTGACCCTGTGCGAAGAAGAGTCCCGACTCCGTTATGTGTCTAAGGAGGATTCCCGGCTCAGTGTTTTATTTCCTGTGTCTGAGTCTGTCCCGTGAATAAGAAGATGGACACATGGAATTATGACATTAGGGGTTTTCCGGTGACGTCATCGTCGAGAATGGCAGCTTAAGTCACTAGCTCCTCCGGAAAAACGCGTATTAAGCCCCATTAACCCGTCAAATATAATATTTTTTGAAAAATATTTGAACTGAAAAGAAGGGCAAGAATGGGGAGAAGAAATGGAAATTAAAAAAGCGACACTGCGGCGCCTGCATCCGAGAGGAGTGCAGCGAGCGGCTCTCCAACACGACCGCGTGCGAGCAAGGCAGCCGCCGGGCCTCGTTCAGTTGAAGCAGCGAATATGTTCAAAATCCTGAAAGAAATAATGGAGGTCCAGAAAGATATGAAGCAGCAGCTCTGTGATATTAAGGCAGAGCTCACCAGCGTTAATCAAAAAATAGCGGTGGCAGAGACTCGCATTGAGAAGGTGGAAGATCACGTTCAAAACGTGGAACGGATACTGAGCAAGACAATAAAAATCATACATCACCAAGAAGACTGCTTGATCTGGAGGGAAGATCACAGCGGAAAAATATCAGAATCTGCAACATTCCCGAAGGAGTGGCGGGCCTGTCTATGACGGAGTTTGTCGGAAAGTTACTGCGGGACGCGCTGGATCTTCCCTCGGATATGGAGCTGGAAGTCGAAAGAGCTCGTTCAAAAACCTACCCAGGATAGAAAGCCACGATCAATTATAATTAAATTCCTTCGGTATAGCACCAAGGCGGAGATTCTACGAAGGGCCTGGGGTAAGAAGATAGTGTTTTTAGAGGATAAATTAATATATTTCGATCAAGATTACCACCCCCGCGGTCCTCCAGAAACGCAAAGAATACTCTGAAGTAAAGCGAGTACTAAAGCAAAATAAGATTAGATTTCAAACTCCGTACCTTGCTAAACTTCGAGTGTTTTATGACAACGGGACGCAGTTGTACTAGACAGTGGAAGAGGCGACTACAGACATGAAGGCCAGAGGGTTGTCCGTCAGCATGACCAAAACGAAAGAAAGCCTGACTGAGGAATTGTCTTGCTCAGCTTGGGAAATAGTGCGAGAATCGAGAAGGCAGGAGACGGGATGAAGCCGAGAGAAACATATCAGGAAGAGACCGGGAGTTTCCCAAAGACAGTCCCCACCCCTTTCAGAACAGCCATAAGGTTTGGCTAACTTTAAAAATGCTGAGAAGCTAAACAGAAGCAAAAGTACACGGTGATATACCTATCTCGAGAAATACTTATTATAATGTGGATTTTATATTACTTAGTTATTATTTTTTATTCACTCACTTGCTCCTTTTTCCCCACCAAAATGAGAATATATATATTTGTGTGTGTGTGTGTGTATAGGAGGAGTACACAGGGAAATCTTTACTGTGTAATGGATTTGTTTACTGACTTTTATGAATACTGCAATGGGGGCCCTCAACTCACAAATAGGAGGGGTTATCCCCCACAGCTAGACATTTCCTCTAGCTCAACGGAGGGTCATTTACTAGAGACCTCAGCCTTGGAATCACCCGTTCGTTGCCATTTTTGTTATTTGAGTTTCTTGGTTCTTATTTGTTCAGGGAGTAGATCGATTAAGTTTTACTCTAATTTCAATGATATATTGACGGATAAATACAGATGGCTAAGGACAAGGTAAAATTCATTTCTTTTAATGTAAATGGGCTATTAAATCCAATCAAATATAAGAGAATTTTATCCAAAATGAAAAAAGAACAAGCCCATGTAGTATATTTACAGGAAACTCATTTAAGTGATAATGAGCATAAAAAAACTAAAGAAAATGGGCTTCACTAATCTGTTTTTCTCCTCATATAAATCAGGACATAGGAGAGGAGTTGCTATTCTTATCTCAAGTAAGCTAAACTAGAGTTAAATTAATCAAGGAGATGTGGGCTAAATTAGTCCGAGAGATGCTAGTTTGTGTGATATTATGTATGCTTGGGCTGGGGTGCCATTAGACCGGACAATCTAACTGAAGACTTTTGGATGGTGTCCGCCTAAACTAATGACATCAGTTCAGTCTGAAAGTTGTTCGATGTATAATGATTTAGAGTGGAAACATTCCAATTAAGTTTGATGGATTCAAAAAGGATTCTTAATTTATTTATTCCATTTGCCAATATGTTTATTTCCACACTTTTGCAAGCACCTCACCTTTCATTAATCTCACCATCTCAGTAAAATCTTTTCCTAGTCATTTTATTCAATCACATCTCTTTCTGACCCTCTGCTCATCCTAACCATTTATTGACAAGAAGATAGATAAAGGTTTTTGGTCTGTGAGCATGCATGCAAATCAACAATTATTTTGGCAAAGTAATGGCATTTTTGCCTTTGAACCAGGAGACCACAAGGTTGAGACTTTCTGTAAAATGCTTCAAAACATAATCTTAGTTGATAACACCATACATGCTGCACTGCTGGGGGTAGTTATTTTGCTGTAGTGTTAAACTATGGCTCTTGGATCGATATAAGAAACTCCAAGACACCATTTCCCAGTGCATTTGGGTTCTTTGTGATGTTCTTGCTGATACTTCTTCAAGCAATAGGGCTGTTATCAAGGTGTAGAAAGTTGGTATATAAAGTTTGCCAGCTCTTTTTTCTCTATTGCCTCTGAGGAGGTTTGGGATTATGAAAGGCATCTTGTCACTTCAAGCTCTTGGACCACAACCATCTACATTTAGAGTCAGAGTCATGGAGAAGTACAGCACAGAAACAGGCCCTTCGGCATCATAAAGCCTGTTCCTTTATCATGCAAACCTTCAGGAATTGAGGTGCCATGGCTCTTCCACAGGTGGAATTGATGCCTTGGCTCCAGCAACCAGGTTTCAATCTTGGACTTCAGCTGTCTAGGTGAAGTTTCCATATTCTCCCTGTAACTGCATTCAGTTCTCTGAATGCTCCAGTTTTTTTTCACCCCCACATTCCAAACATATGCTGGAAGATTAATTGGTTATAGCACACAGAAAATATTGGTGGGACTCAGCAGGTCAGTCAGCATCTATGGAGAGAAATAAAGAGTCAGAGTTTCAAAGATGAGACCCTTCATCGGGGCTGATTAATTGGCCACTGCAAATTCCCCTTGAGTGTAGCTAAATGGCAAAAAAGGGGGTGAAAAGGCATTGATTGAGAGAGAGAAAGAGGGGGAAAAAAGTTGAAATGCTGCTGATGGGATTGAATTGCTAAGAGTCTGCATGAATCCAATGAACTGAATGGCTTCCTTCTGTGTTATAACAAACAAGTTTCTGGAGCAATATAAGACCATTCAGACAGTCTGATCTAATCATTGCATTGTTACCCTAGGGCTGCTAATTATCATATCCACCATTAACAACCTATCACCCACTAAATATCCCAAGAGGATAAATGGTATATTTATTCATTAGCAATATTAACATCTGGCATTTCAGTAACATCTGCAACATAACTAATCTTCCCCAGATGTTCTGCAGGGCCGTAATTAAAAATAAGAAAAATCCACATCAAGAACAAAAAGGATGTTGAAAATGAAAATTCCAACTATTGAAAGAGAAAAAATTCTAATAGAATCTATAAAAGAACAAGGGGTGAGATACTTAGGGATGGAATTCCAGAGTCTAGTGCCTTCACATCTGAAGGGAGGACAACTTACACAGACTAAATTTATATTGCAATGTCTCCATTTTCAGTGCCAGCCTTCATCTTCACCCTTTTGAGATCATTGTGCCCTTTGGCATATTTGAATACCTGAGTCTACACATATCCAACTGGCCTTAGACTCACTTGATACTATTCCTACACTATTTTGTAGGGGTTAAGGGCCCATCAGGAATGGGGCTGGATGGACCCAAACACAGGACACAGACACTGAAGTACTAGGGGGAGGACAGGATGGGGATGCCATGGCATTTTAAGGGTAGAGCTGGGGTTCAAGTAGATAGTGTCAGGCAGGCAGAGCGGAGCGGGCGCCTGGAGTTCGGGCAGGCAGAGCGGAGCTGGCACCTGGAGTTTGAGTTCAGGCAGGCAGACAGGTCCCCGGGGTTCAGGCAGGCAGACAGGTCCCCGGGGTTCAGGCAGGCAGACAGGTCTAGGTGGCTAGATAAGCTGGCGGAGAGCCCTCCCATATGTCCCAGGTAGGGCCGCCTCCCAGGCAGAAACACCAGAGGCCTGGGCGAGACGTAGACCCCTCAGCGGGTGTGGGGCACAATCCCAGGGTTTGGACAGAAGAGGAGGATGGGGCAGAACCCCTGCTGGGCAGCAGCAGGTCAGCCAAAGCTGCCCGACAGAGGCAAGGGGTAGGAATGGGCATAGGTCTAGGGTGACCAACACAACAGCCATGATAGCAGGAAAATCGGGAAAGGCCGGCAGACAGCGCGACCGCGCGAACAAAACAAACGAGCAGAGAAACGGGACCAGCGCATGGGAAGAAAGGTGGGGGAGAGGACCAACCTGGCAGTACTGGTACGGGGCAGAGAAGCATGATGAGGAGTGGATCTGAGCCTGGGCAGGATAACAGAATGCAGAGAAGAGTTCGGAGCCGGCAGAGAAACAGGAAACAGAACAAAACGACCAACCGTGTGGTCCCAGTACCAAGGCCCCTTATAAACACCTGCAGCTCAATGAGTCACAGGTGTCTCTCCTTGAGCCAGGAGGGTCCTAACTAGTTCACGGGTGATGGGAGGGGCAACTGCAGGACCCTCGGACCGGATCAAGACCTGGAATGCAGATTCCGGACCGGACCCTGACAGGGCCACAAATCCAAATACTTTTGCTTAGATTCAACTCTGCATATTTACTTAAGGAGCAAAGGAAAGCTTCATATTATCTTTAAAATTTATAAGAGTTTACAGAATTTTTAATTCAGATGTTGATTTGGGTTTGTTCCCATCTACTAGCCTTGGAGAAACAATTAACCAATATATCATTGTTAAATCTTTCAAAATCAGTTCCTTCAGGATCATTTATGATTCTTGAGAGAGAAGGTAAGATTATTTGGCTTCTCATGAATGTTTTATTGATTTGAGTTCTTGAATGACATTTTCCTTTTAGCAGTTTCTCCTGTAGGAACCTATAAGAATGACTTGGTTCACAAATCTGCAAATGGCTGACCCATAGGTTAGGTGTGTAATATCTGATGAAAATCCAAACTGGTGAAGTTCATATAGTGAAATGATGTGTTGATGATTGACTCTTGAAAGGAAAAGACTCCAGATGTTGCCCAGGATATTTAAGTTTGTCTTTAAGTCTTTAAGTCCTTAACCTTCTGGAGTTTATAACAAATAGGCATGGGAGCTGTTTTGAGTTGGTTAATTTCAGAGCATTGAGATACTAAAAAATACCTGCACTTCTTACACAGTTATATTGAAAATTATATGTTTCTTCATCCTGTTTATCACATGTGCCTTCATAATACAGGGTTTCAGAGACAATGGTTAATTGTGGCTTGTATCTTCAAAACCCTTGTCTCTGCATGTGAATTCAAATACTCTAAAATTTAATTGCACCACCTTTGGGCATGCCTTTAAATTGGCATTTAATGCTTAATGGTAATGCAATTATGTTTGGGAATATTTAGATCAGCATATATATCTCTAAGGACTCATGTGCTGGAGGAAATTGCAGAGAAAGAGTGGGTGATAATGTGAAAATTTAAAAGCAGAGATGAGAATGCTGCTTTGAGACATACTCATACATCAGTGAAGACTGAACAGTTAGTCAGTGAAACTTGATGAGAATTATTATGTGCTCAGTAGAGTAGAACAAATTAATCTAACCAAGACTGAGGTAGGATTGTCAAGTCAAGAGATGTCAAATGCTCTTGCAGGGACTAAATCAGGAGGTGGGGATAATCTGTATTTGTGAAGGAACAGGTAGGCAGTTGGAAGCTCAATGCAGAGTTAAATATGACCTCAAATCTGCAAATGGTCTGAACAGGTTTCACACAGTTAATAACAGAGAAATATGCATTTGGTTGTTTGGGAATAAACTGATGGTCACAGCTGTTACGTACCCGTGACACGTGACAGTGGTACCCTTGTCACGTGACTGGGGTTGAAGTTATACTGGACATGAGGTAATGGTGGAGTGATGTCATTTTCCCGCCAGTAGAGGTCATGTGACAGGTTTTTTTCTACAGAGTATAAAAGGAAGACCCACCCTGTCAGGTGGGGCAGTTCGTGGCTGGATTTGCCAAGATGACTTCATGTTACTGTGTGATTTAATGTGATGACGCAGTTTGGTTAAAAATGAAGTTTTATATAATGCCTAAAGTTTAAAAGGTCAGAGCCAACGGTTTCTTTGCTAATGGAGAGTGAAGTTTGGAGATCAAGAAAAATCGATTTTCGATGGATTGACTTCGACCTTGTGTGATCCTCATTCGGAAGGATTTCGTTTACTATTCTCACGATAGTCTCCGCTGGAAAAGCGGGAGATTGAGAATATTGTGGAAGGAAGGTCAGTCACTTTAAGTTGTTATATTTAATAAAATTCGACGTGGGAGTTCGACGCTGGGAATCGAAGGACATCGACGTGGAAGAGAATTTACATCGCTTTAAAAAGTCTCTCCTTCTAAAAGTACCGTGAGCTTTTGAACTGTCGGCATATCGTTCTTTGAACTGTTTTCATTCGGCAATTCGCTTTGGAGAACTTTTTTTTCAATACTACTTTAAAGACTGTTTGAGACTGCAAAGCTATTAAGAACTGTCTGACCAGCTGTCAGCAGCTGAGCTCGGATCATTGTTTGGGTTTGTTTACTTTTGAAGGGGGTTTGTTATCAGTGTTTAATAAACGTGTTATTCGTTATAAAACCCTTCGTCTGACTCATCTATAATTATTGTTGCCTGAATACGTAACACAGCATTAAACAATGGCTTCAGCCTTCTCATATTCATTAAGAAGGAATTTCTAGCACAGGTTGTTCTACAACAAACAAATCATTTGAGGGAATAGGTAAGTACAATCTATTTGGCACAATATCCAATTCAGATAAGAATGGGTTAATTCCAGTGTGCCACTATACTTCAACAGCAAAAAACTGAGATCCACAAAGCAAAAGATAGCAAAGACATTTTGATAGACATGCAAGAAAAATGTATTAGCCATTATGACTCTTAAACCACATCAGTGTTAAGACAATAGGGATTTCATAGAGGTCCACGTTCTACTCAGAAACACCAACTGGGATCTTAATTAATAGTCCATGTGGTTGCTATGACATCCATTACCAGAGATAGTTTTGATTGGCAGTTCAGAAAAGCAATCCTTGCAGACTGAAATGAATGTGGAGGCAGAGGGTCATCTTTTGTCTTAGTCTCCCTGTGCTAGACCAATGTTTGATCAAATTTAAATTTGGAGCAGCTAAAAAAAAAAGCAGAGTCTTGCCTAGTCCCAGTTAGTTTATTAATGATTTATAAAGTGAGATCATTGCAAAAAGAAAAGTTTGCAGAAACAATTATTCTTGTAACACAAGAAGAGGGAAGAAAGATAAATTTTTCACGAGTCACATTTTGCCCAGTCAATTCAGCAAGTAAAGTAACCCAGTTCATTGGTTATAATTAGCTCTGTCTCACTCCAGCTCTGTCTGGTCTGTTTTCATCTGGAAAAATAAAGGATCCCTGTGGAATAGTTTCAAAATCAATTGAATAAAGCATTAATGGTTTCTTAAAGAACATGCAACCCTTTCATCAGGTTTCAGCCTGCCAATGAAGTTGAAATTGTCTGTGATATTGACAAAAAAGGGTTTATTCCTGTGGTACTGTCAAAATACCATTTAACTATGTATTGGTCAATGAGTTGTTGCTTCAGATTGTTGGAAATATAAAGACCACTGATATTAGTGATATTCAGGGAGCAGACCCAAAATTTAACATGGATCTTATTTAACAAGGAATCCTTGTGAATTGTAGGGGGAGAAACAAATTTGCTTCTCTGAAAGCAAGTTACGCTAAAAATTCAAAGTAGAATGTATTCTTTTTGCATTGCCCTCTACACAGATCATCAATCATCATTACATATTAATTAGATAATGCTGTGTTCAATTACAATTAAATAGTATGTAATTGCAATATCAGACTGTGATTATAAAACTATATTGAATTATTGCTATAATTTTTTGTGCTATTGTCTCTTCAAAACAAAAATAAAACCAATTTGCAAATCCAGAATTTTACATATTTGGTGCAAATTGTGGATGAAGCAAGCATGAAGCTTGCATTATAAGGCTTCTATTTATATGCCTCAAACTATTGAAGCTGCACAGAGATAGTAAATATGATGAAAAATGCATTCAGTATCAATCTACTACAGTATTTCATTATCTGTATTAGCTGTCCACAACACACTTTGGTTCTCATCCAATAATTATACGTGTACTGTGATACTTCATTTAAATAGTAGGTATAGACTTTTAATATAGACACATTAATATCTTCAGTTTCATCTATATGCACTAAATGTACAATTACATTATCACAGTTTAATTTTAGTTATATGTGTAATTGTAAGCTGTAAGTGTACAATCATTCAACAGAACAACAACAGGTACATGTATTAGATAGACATGTGCCATCATCCAGTAACAGAAATTCAGGTCGCTCATTAAGTACACATACAGATGTTATTAATCCTAATGTTAATTCAGGTCTACAATTAGTGCATATTTATTATCTTACAACATATTGACAATATAGTCATTAACTATATGTACATTATCAGGCCCTTCAATGTTATAAGTATACACTTTAAATGTATAAATATCTTCATCCAAAAATGGCAGTTCAAGTACACCCAATAAATGTACAAAAGCAATGTTAGCTAGAAGAAGCACTTAGAAGAACTTAGAAGTAGAATGAGAAATTATGGACATAAGAATGAAACTAGGAGAAGGCCATTCAACGCCTTCAACCCTGTTCCACTAGTCAGTAAGATCATAGTTGGATTTTACTTCCCACATTAACTCAATATCACTTGAGTTCCTTAATGTCTAAAAATCTATCAAACTCATATTTCAACATTTATTATCACTGAATTAGATGAGGTGAAATGTGTGGTTTTGCAGCAAAGACAGTAAGTGTGCAATAATAAATAAGCAGTGCAATAAAATGAATAAGGAAGTAGTGTTCATGGGTTTCATGGGTCCTTGGAAGATGAGAAGGGGAAATTGTTATTGAGTGATAAGGAAATGACTGAGCCATTGTACAACTGTTTTCATGGTCAAGAACACATCAAATATGCAAAAGAAGGATGCTATGAACGAAATGGGAGGTGAGGACTTTGATAAAATCACTGTCACTAAAGAGATAGTGATGAGCAAACTAGAGGTCCTGAAGATAGATAAGTCCCTTGGTCCTGTTGGGATGTGTCCCAGGCTGCTGAGGGAATTGGAGGAGGTTATAGTGGACATGTTGGTAATCATTTATCAAAACTCCCTAGACTCTGGGCAGGTCCCAGTGGATTGGAAGACAGCAAATGTCACACCACTTTATAAAAAAGGATGTAGGCAAATGACAGGCAACTATAGGTCAGTTATCTTAACATCTGTAATTGGGAAAATGCTTGAAGCTGTCATTAAGGAAGAAATAGCAAAACATTTAGAAAGGAGTGGTTCTATTAGATAGACGCAGCATGGATTCAGAAAGGGCAGGTCTTGTTTGACAAACTTACTGGAGTTCTTTGAGGACATAATGACTGCAGTGAATAGAAGTGAACAGGTGGATGTTGTATACTTGCATTTCCAGAAGGAGTTTGATAAGGTGCCACACAAGAGACTTATAAATAAGATACGGATGCATGGAGTCGGAGGAAGTGTATTGGCATGGATAGTGGATTGGTTAACCAATAGAAGGCAGAAAGTTGGTATAAGTGGGTGTTTCTCCGGTTGGCAGTCAGTGGTGTGAGGGCTGCCACAGGGGTCAGTGCTGGGCCTGCAGCTGTTTACAATTTATATTGATGATTTGGAAGAGGGAACTGAGTGTAGCATAGCAAAATTTGCTGATGACACTAAACTGAGTGGAAAAGCAAATTGTACAAAGGATGTGGAGAGTCTGCAGAGGGATATAGATAGGTTAAGTGAGTAGGTCAAGGTCTGGCAGATGGAATACAATGTTGGTAAATGCGAGATCATCCACTTTGGAAGGAATAATAGAAGAGCAGATTATTATTTAAATGGTGAAAGATGCCATTTTCTAGAGGGACTTGGGAGTGCTTGTCCATGAATCACAAAAAGTTGGCTTGCAGGTACAACAGGTTATTCAGAAGGCAAATGGAATGTTGGCCTTCATTGCTAGAAGGATTGAATTCAAGAGCAGGGAGGTCATGCTGCAACTATACAGGGTACTGGTGAGGCTGCACCTGGAGTATTGTGTGCAGTTCTGGTCTCCATGCTTTGGGAAGGATATACTGGCTTTGGAGGCAGTGCAGAGGAGGTTCACCAGGTTGAACCTATAAGGAGAGATTGAGTCATCTGGGACTATACTATCTGGAATTCAGAAGAATGAGAGGTAATCTTATAGAAACATACAAAATTTTGAAAGGGATGGATAAGATAGAAGTAGGAAAGTTGTTTCCATTAGTAGGTGAGACTAGAACTAGGGGACATTGCCTCAAGATTCAGGGGAGAAGATTTAGGACAGAGATGAGGAGAATCTGTTTTTCCCAGAGAATGGTGAAACTGTGGAATTCTCTGCCTAGGGAAGCAATTGAGGCTTCTTCACTAAATATATTTAAGATAGAGTTAGATAGATTTTTACATAGTAAGGGAATTAAGGGTTATGGGGAAAAGGCAGGTAGATGGAGCTGAGTTTACAGACAGATCAGCCATAATCTTATTGAATGGTGGGGCAGGCTCAATGGGCCAGATGGCCTACTCCTGCTCTTATTTCATGTTTTTATGTTCTTGTTTTCTTATGTTTATGGACCATTCAAAAATCTGATGTTGGAGCAAAAGAAGCAGTTTCTGAAATCTTACATGTGCATCTTCAGGCTCCTGTATCTACTCCCTGATGGCAATAACAAGAATAGTGCATGTCCTAGATGGTGAGGGTCCCTAGTCATGGATGTCACCTCCTTCTTGAAGCACTGCAGTTTGAAGTTGTCCTTGATGGTGGAGAAAGTAGAGCCACGATCCCCACCTTGGACATACAGGACAGAGTTACTGAGCCTTCACAGATCTCTTAAGTAAAGAATTCCAAATGTCCATTGGACTCTGGGTGAATAAATTTCTTAATTCGGAATCTATTATCCCATATTTTGAGAGAATGATCCCTGGCTCTAGGCAACACCCTCATAAGAAACGTCAGCTCTGTGTTTAACCTGTCAATCCCTTTGAGAACATTGTCTATTTCACCAAAAATTGGTTCTCATCTAGAATATGCCCACTGTGCTTCATCTCTCCTCTTTCAATAAGCTTGTCATCACAGAAATCATCTATGAAACCATAGTTGTACTCACTGTATAAATTATATCTTTCCTTAGGTTGGTAAACCAGAATTATAAGTAATAAGCCAGATATGGTCTCACCCAGGCCCTATAAAATTGGAGCAAGATACCTTTTGTATCTAAATCTTCTTACAACAAAGATGAACAGTTGAATAACTGAGTACATGTTGCTAAACAACCAGTTCTATTATTACGATAAATGGATGGTGTTTAAGAACTATTTTAACAAATTTCTTCACATCAATTTCTATAGGATTAGAATTCTTGTTATATTGTGCCTGTAGATCTACAAATCTGACAAAACTTCATAGGCTTGACAATAATCCACAGTTCTGGAAGAAACGGGGTAGAATAATTGTACAATATGCTGCATGTATTTAGAACAGAATACTTAACCTTCTTACCATATCTTTCATATTTCCTTCTAAGATATCAGGAGGTCATCAGATGTTGAATGGCTCAAAGAGCAACAAAGTTCCCTGACTAATTTTTCTGTAACCTATTCTCTCCTCATTACCATCAATCCCCCCCCCCCCTCAATTCCAACACTCATCGATACAGCAGGGGCAATTTACAATGACTAAATAACCCAGCAAATCAAATGTGTTTGGGAAATGGAAAGAAACCAGGGTACCCAGAGGAATCCCATATGGTTTCTGTGGAAAGTGTGTAATATCCACACATAAAATACTGGAGGGCAGCATTGAACCCAGATAACTGCAGCTACAAGGCAGCAATTCTATTAATTGTTCTACCATTCCATGTATCAGGCAACATCCTACTTAATCTTACCTGCACCTCCTCAAGTTCTATAACTTCCTTCCTGCACTTGGGTTTCTTGAACTGTGCACAGTACTCTGGCTGTAGCATAATTAATATTTATGCATTTCTTTGTTTGTGAATTAGTTACTTTTCAGAAGAATTAAATAGTTTGGTACTCAACACAACTAAAATGAAAAACTACACTTCCAAGACAGGAAACACTTGTTTCCTCATAATTACTTTTAATGTTATGGCACCAATGTAAAAATGTAAAAAGCACCAGAGAGATTGACAGCAATCCCATTTCTAACAAGTCAAAGCCTTTTCTTTTCTGGCTTGTCATTTGACAAGCAATATATTCCTGCAATGACTCACATGTTAAATCCCTGGCTGTGAGTTAAATGATCCTTGTGTTGTCTTTAAGGCATTTGTTTAGTTTATTATATTTTTGCTTTAGTAATAAGTTTGTTATCATTTTCTAGTTAAAGTTAAAGTTGTTTAAAGTAAATTCATTGTCTGTGATATATCGCGGCATGCGATGACGTCACACCCGGTTACGTCGCGTCTTGTGGGAAAATACCGGATTGGAGAAACGGGAAGAAGGGGCCTTGTGTGTGCAGGATCAGCGCGAGAAAAGTTTTCTTTCTACGCACTAGAAACATCAGAGAAGCAACGCCGTAAGTTCATGAGATAATCAATATGTTGAATTAAAAATGTTAACGCTGATTCTGTTAAAAGTAATGACGGTTGATAAGTTTATGTTTTTTGTTTGTGTTGATGTATTTAAAGCCAGTCGATGGCATAGGTAGATTCTGACTGTATGTTGCACTTTAATGTAATATAGTTGTTGTAGTTTTACTTTTGCAAGTATTTATGATGTAAATGTGATGTCAAGAAGGAAACAAATACTGTATCTATTTTGTATTGTTTTATCAACAGTTTTCACCATACGTTAATGTGGAAGAGTCAACAGTAAACGGTTAATCTTACTGGGACCGCCTCATTGACTGGTTTATGCTTGGTGTTTAGTTCAGAGTTCTTTTACACCTGTGCGAGAACACTACAATCCTGATTCTTCAGTACATATACGAATTAAAGGATTGTGAACAGTCAAAATGACACACAACTCAGATTTGAAATCTTCATTAAACATTATCATCAGAAGGCCTGGATAAAGAAATATCCACCAGACCAGCACTAGAATAATGGATCCAGCTATGCAACCAGAATTAGAGGATTACTGAATCTCTGGAGGTTGCATCACTAGACAATGTTACTGTAGTAGTAAGGAGGAAGGTCATTTAGCAATTTAAAAACAAGGAGAAGAATTTTATGCTGCAGGAGTTTGATAGAGAACCAATGTGGGCAGTATTAGTGATTTTATTTTGAAGGAATCGGTCGTACACCATAAGACATGGGAGCAGAATTAGGCCATTTGGCCCATCGTCTTCTCTGACTTTCCATCATGACCGATTTATTATACCTTTAACCCCATTCTTCTGCTTTCTCCCCTTAACCTTTGAAGGTTTCAGGAATCAAAAACAACAAAACTCCATTTTAAATATACCCAATGACTAGAAGTATGTACTGTACATCTAGATTCAAGGACAGTTTCTGTCCCTCTTAACTATTGAACTGGCCTCCTGCATGATTAGATAGATTATGGTCAAGAGGCTATTTCGTTATGATCTTGCTTCTTATTGTTTAACTGCACTACACTTTCTCTGTTGCTGTTACACATTATTCTGCATTGTTATTGATTTTACCTTGTACCACCTCAATGAACTGTGTGATGAATTGATCTGTATAGTATGCAAAAACAATTATTTCTTGGTACATGTGACAATAAATCAATTTGCTAATTTTTATTTGAAATTATCTTTCCCACCATTACTTCCACTCTCCCCACCTACCCCCCACCAACCATTCTGCCCTTTCAGTCTCCTTTTCCCTTCCTCAAAACATTTTCTTCCCCTGCAGAATTTGAGTTGCATTTATTTCTTTGTACTATTGGAGTGCCTAGCCCAGAACCACAACTTTTTTACTAACCCTCAAATCAAAGCCACAATTTATCTTTCTTCCAATATCAGTTATTTAATAGTCCATATTAAATGTCAGCAGTGCAATAGGCAACAAATATTAGTGCAAATAATTCTCAGTAGTGTTATGTTAAGCTATTTGCTACCTGCTAAAAGGTTTACAGAAATAGTCTTCAAAGCAAGTAAAGCAAGGACTTGCTCCCTTTGCACTTCTCTGTAGTGTATATGGATTTCAGCAAGGCATTTGATAAGGTACCCCCTTCAAGGCTTATCGAGAAAGTAAGGAGGCATGGGATCCAAGGTGACATGGCTTTGTGGATCCAGAACTGGCTTGCCCACAGAAGGCAAAGAGTGGTTGTAGATGGGTCATATTCTGCATGGAGGTCGGTCACCAATGGATCTGCTCTGGGACCATTACTCTTCATGATTTTTATAAATGACCTGGATGAGGAAGTGGAGGGATGGGTTAGTAAGTTTACAGATGACACAAAGGTTGGAGGTGTTGTGGATAGTGTTGAGGGCTGTCAGAGTTTACAGCAGGACATTGATAGGATGCAAAACTGGGTGGAGAAGTGGCAGATGGAGTTCAACTCAGATAAGTGTGAAGTGGTTCATTTTGGTAAGTCAAGTATGATGGCAGAATATAGTATTAATGGTAAAACTCTTGGCAGTGTGGAGAATCAGAGGGATCTTGGGGTCCGAGTCCATAGGACACTCAAAGCAGCTGGGCAGGTTGACTCTGTGGTTAAGAAGGCATATGGTGTATTGGCCTTCGTCAATCATGGAATTGAAATTAGGAGCTGAGAGGTAATTTTGCAGCTATATAGGACCCCGGTCAGACCCCACTTGGAGTACTGGGCTCAGTTCTGGTTGCTTCACTACAGGAAGGATGTGGAAGCCATAGAAAGGGTGCAGAGGAAATTTACAAGGATGTTACCTGGTTTGGGGAGCATACTTTATGAGAATAGGTTGAGTGAACTCAGCCTTTTCTCCTTGGAGTGATGGAGGATGAGAGGTGACCTGATAGAGGTGTACAAGATGATGATCGTTTGGATAGTCAGAGGCTTTTTGCCAGGATGCCACAACCTGGTTGCCGCAAGAGGACACAGGTGTAAGGTGCTGTGGAGTAGGTACAGAGGAGAAGCCAAGGGTAAGTTTTTTAGTCAGAAAGTGGTGAGGCAGATATGATAGGATCTTTTAAGAGGCTTTTAGATAGGTACATGGAGCTTAGTAAAATAGAGGGCTATAGGTAAGCCTAGTAATTTCTAAGGCAGGGACATGTTCAGCACAGCATTGTGGGTCAAAGGGCCTGTATTGTGCTGTGAGTTTTCTATGTTTCTATAGTGTTCTCGCACAGGTGTAAAAACTCTGAACTAAACACCAAGTATAAAACATAGTCAATGAGGCACAATTGCAGCAAGATTAACTGTTTATTGTTCACTCTTCCACATTAATGTATGGTGAAAACTGTTGATAAAACAATACAAAATATATACAGTATTTATTTCCTTCTTGGCATCACATTTACATCATAAATACTTGTAAAAGTAAAACTACAAGAAACTATATTACATTAAAGTACAACATACACTCAGAATCTACCTACACCATCAACTGCTTTAAATACTTCAATACAAACTATGTGGTAACACTTTCAATAGGACGAAAATAACTTTATCAGCCATCATTACTTTTAACAGAATCAGCGTTAACATTTTACTTCAACATATTGATTATCTTATGAACTTATGGCATTGCTTCTATGATGTTTCTTAGTGCGTAGAATGAAACTTTTCTCGCGCTGATCCTGCACACACAAGCCCCTGCCTTCCCGTTTCTCCAAACCGGTATTTTCCCACAAGACGCAGTGAAACTGGGTGTGACATTATCGCATGCCGCGATACCTCACAGCTAATGAATTTACTTTCAACAACCGTAACTTTAACTAGAAAACGATTACAAATGAATTACTAAAGCGAAAATGTAATAAACTAAACAAATGCCTTAAGGGCAACACACAGAGGAAACACGCCTGACCTTTGTAAGGTCACTGTGAACATAATACAAACTTCAGTCTCTATATCAGTCTCTATAGAAGTAGAACAACTTCTGCAACTGGCCTTTGGTAAGTTTTCACTACACCTTGGTCAGAAGTTTTCAACTCAACCTTCCTGACATGTCCATCCCTACCAGGGAATGTGGCAGTGATTCTGGCCATTGGCCAGCAGTTGTGGGTGATCTACTTGTCCCTGAGCAGGACTAAATCTCCAATTTGAAGATTCCTGTGACGTTCTGTCCATTTTTGTCTATGTTGCAACAAAGGTAGATATTCATGTCTCCAACGGGACCAAAACTGATTTGCGAGAGCCTGAACCTGTCTCCATTGCTTTGTATACAAGTCCTTATCGGAAAAGTCCCCAGGTGGTGGGAGAACTCCTGCCTTCTGCGTGAGGAGCATTGATGGTGAGAGCGTGAAGGGGCTCTCTCCTGCAGCTGAAAGGTGAGAGTGTATTAACCGGCCTCCAATGCAAATGAGATTGTTCTTCAGGATCGGGCTGATGTTCCTCAAAGGGCTGTCCTTTGGTATTGGTTTATTAGCTTGGAGGGCCAAAAACTCCCTTGCAAAAGCTGCTCTTTGAGTTGCTTTAAGGATGACGTCCTTTACCTGGGCCAATTCGTCCGCAGTGTGAGGTAAGTTACATTTGTGCCATCCCTTGCATTTACTATTTCGGGATGAGTGTTTGTGGGATCTGGCCATGTGAATGAGGAACGCAAGTCCTCTCACTAAGGAATTCAAAGTGGAGAACCGCTGAAAGCGTTCAGTGATACGTAAGGATTCTTCGAGGTAGGTGCCTCCTGTTTGTATTTGCGGCCGAATTTCTGAGTCTCTTTCAGGTTCGATCAGCTCAAATGTCTCACTCATTTGTGTTTTCCGTCGGTGGCTGATACAGAAAGTGGGGTCTGGTGAACCAGGAAGTCTATGCCAGACAGGATGCAGGTAAAGATCTCAATGCATGGTATGCAGGGTTATCCTCTGTATGTACATAATGCCATTGTTCAGGCTTTGATGACAGGTGGATACATTGAACTCTATTATGAACATACATGTAGAAACGTTTTGATTCATTATAAATATAACGGAGCACTACTTTGCTAACCATGTAGAACTTGGTGTCATCCAACTCTAGGTCTAGCTCGTCCTGGATAAGATCTGCCATTTCCTCAGCCAGGACAGCTGCGCACAGTTCAAACCTTGGAATTGTTGGCTCGGACTGAAGAGAGAGCGCCTTACCAGTTACAAATCCTAATTCGAGTTGACCATCCTTCCCAACTACTTTCAAGTAAGCCACAGCACCAATGGCCTTGGTTGCTGCATCCAAAAAAATGTACAATTCTCTGTGCACTGCCTCAGTAAGTGAGGTCGCAGTGTACCTATGTGGGATATGAAGCTGTTTGAGATCTTGAAGTGAATCTCTCCAAGCCTCCCATTTGCTTAGCTTGTTTTCTGGTAGAGGAGTATTCCTGTCGGAGAGCTCAGAGGTAAGTTTCCTGAGAAGGGCTCTTCCTTGGATCGTAACTGGCACCAGTAGACCCAAGGGATCGAAAATACTGTTGACAGTGGAGAGAACTCCACGGCGGGTGAATGGCTTGATCGCAGTCAGCATGAAGAATGTGAATGTGTCAGTTGTAATCTCCCAAAGGAGGGCCAAACTCCTTTGTGTTGGAATGGTTTCTTCATCTAGATCTAGCTACTTGATTGCCGGAGCACAGTCATCGTGTGGAAAGTCCTCCATTACTGCCTGACAGTTTGATGCAAACTTGTGCAAGCGGAGGTTTGACTCAGCGAGTGAGGCTTGTGTTCGTCGGAGCAGGTCGATTGCTTCGTTTTCTTTCTGTAGCGATATCAAGCCGTCGTCAACGTAGAAGTGCCTTTCCACAGACTTAACGGTATCATCACCGTGCTCCGTGCTCTGATGGCTCTTCGCATCCCATAGATGGCCATGGCAGGTGATGGACTATTGCCGAAAACATGGACTTTCATCCCATACTCAATGACTTCCTTGTTAATGTCATTGTCCTTGTGCCATAAGAAATGGAGGAAGTTGTGATTGTCTTCCTGTACTAAGAAGCAATGGAACATCTGCTGGATGTCCGCTAGGATTGCGACCTTCTCTTTCCGGAAGCGCAGCAGGACCCCGAGGAAAGTATTGTTGAGGTCAGGGCCTGTGAGGAGCACGTCATTGAGGGGAGATGCCAGCGCACTGAGCACTGGAGTCGAAGACCACCCTAATCTGATTAGGCTTTTGTTGGTGGCAAACCCCAAACGTTGGTAGGTACCAGCACACCTCACCTTCTCTGAGTGACGGTGCTACCTCAGCATGTCCATTAGCAAAGATCTTCTCCGTAAATGCTACATATTGTTGCTGCATCTCGGGTTTCCTTTTCAAGGTTCGTTGCAAGGATGTGAACCTTTGACTACGCTTGAATAACTTTGTTGTTTGACAAGCGCTGGCGTGGTTCTCTAAAAGGTAATGGGGCGACCCAGTTATTTGCTTCATCTCTGAAGACCTTGGTGTCCATTATTTTTAAGAAGATGGCATCTTGTGCTGATGGAGCAAGTTTATTATCATGCTCAGTTTGAGCAAAGACTGACTGTCCCAGTGTCTCGTTGGTTACTTTACTACACTTGTTGAAGCCTTGTCATGCTTCCTTGATACACATGAAGCTTGTGCAGGGTTGAAAATTGAATGGCGGCCATTCTCTAGCATGTTGGTCTTGAGCGTATTAACTGTTGGTTTGTGTACATTGCCAAGGCACACCTCTCTTATCACCACCCAGCCCAGATCCAGGCATTGGGCAAAGGGGGCGTCGTGTTGTCCATTGACCTGCTGCCTTACCTTGTGCACCTGGAGAATGTCTCTTCCAAGTAGCAGGAGTATTTCTGCTTTTGGATCCAGTTCTGGGATGTGCTTGGCGATGTGGTGGAGATGCAGCTGGTGCCGCACTGCGCTTGGCGTCGGGATCTCAGTGCGGTTATTCAAAATTTCATTACACTTCAAGAGTGGAGGGAAACAGATGACAACTTCACCACCCAGCGACTCGAGCTGGAAGCCTTCTGCCTTCCTACCATATGTTTCTATGCTGCCTGAGCAAGTTCTAAGGTAGTATGGTAACTGAATACTTTTAACGTTGAACAAGTCAAAGAACTCTGGTCTGACTAGTAAGCGATTGCTCTGGTCATCCAGAATTACATAGGCTTTGATGGCCTTGTCTTTGACTCCCTTAGGGTACACCTTAGTGAGGCAGATCTTTGAACAAGAACGGCTTGACTGACCTTGACTGCAAACTTCTGTGCAGCTCGAGCTGACAACAGTTGTCCTGGAGTGAGCCTCTCCCTCCCTGCCGTCCTGTTGTGAGGGTGAAGGAGCTTTGTCAGTTTGTGGTAACGGGCCAGGATGCATGGCCCCATCATGATTAATGCTATTACATTCCAAGCACTTCATGGGGATCGTACACTCTCTAGCGAGGTGAGAGATAGAACAACATTTAAAACATTTTTTTTCTCCTTGAGAAGAGCCATAATCATTTCATAGCACTCCCGAAGTCTCTCCCATGCTTTGCGTAAGGCTAGCTTGAGGTTGTTGATGTACACTGAACGTATGCATCTCACCTGTTTGCATGATTCTTTTCCCAGCCATTTTGTCATAAGATCCAACTCTTGAGTTGCTTCGAGCTGGACTCCACCGGTAGCATTGGTGAATGAGGTGAATTGGTGAATTACCATGCATGGTAATGTTCAGGTTTATCATCAAACTAGTATAGTCCTGAATTGATGGAATCTCATCGTGCTAATTACTGTGCCATGGGTTCAACTGCAAGTGGCACACAGGCTGGAGGAATATGTCGATGGCTATGTGACTGAGGGCGTACGTTCATTATGGGATTTGCTGTTCTGAATTCAGCCTTTGCCTATTCTCTCACCAAATCTGGTAAGTTTGGTGTCGAGAAGTATTTGTCATCAGCCCTTTCATTCTTGAATTCGTCGCAAAGTTGAAAGGGTAAATCATCTTCCTCAAATGGATGCGATGCAATTGGGCCTCTCTTTAACTCCTCATGAAATGGGATGTTAGCGGATAAGTATGGAGAGGAAGAACAAGTCTTCAGATCCATTTGAGATCGGACGTATTAGATAGTGCGTTCCAATCTGGTCCTTTCTGAAGTAGATTTTACTTCATCTAGAACGTGCATTTCTTCAGCGCTTTCTAATATTTCTGCTTCCACCCTGGCAGCTTCAGCTTCTCAGCGTAGCATCAGCACTTTTAACTCTAACTCTATCCTTACCTTTTCCAACTGGTTTTTGGCTTCTCTGGCAGCCTCTTCTCTTTCTCTGGCAGCCTTTTCCATTTTCAACTTTGCACCTTGGCAGTTTCTACTTTAGCTCTTGCATGGGCAGCCTTACTTGCTGATGCCCTACTGCTCCTGGCGCTGAATGGCAAGGATTTGACACTTGAGTGCGTGGCCATCATACCACTCATCAAAACACCTGGTAATGCCGCCTTTTCACTGTAGTGTTCTCGCACAGGTGTAAAAACTCTGAACTAAACACCAAGTATAAACCGTAGTCAATGTGGCACGATCGCAGCAAGATTAACTGTTTACTGTTCACTCTTCCACATTAACATATGGTGAAAACTGTTGATAAAACAGTACAAAATAGATACAGAAGTTGTTTGCTTCTTGGCATCATATTTACATCATAAATACTTGTAAAAGTAAAACTACAAGAAACGATATTACATTAAAATACAACAGTCAGAATCTACCTACACCATCAACTGCTTTAAATACTTCAACACAAACTATCTGGTAACACTTTCAATAGGACAAGAAAATAACTTTGTCAACCGTCATTACTTTTAACAGAATCAGCGTTAACATTTTACTTCAACATATCGATTATCTTATGAACTTACAGTGTTGCTTCCATGATGTTTCTTATTGCATAAAATGAAACTTTTCTCACACTAATCCTTCACACACAAGCCCCCTCCTTCCCGTTTCTCCAAACCGGTATTTTCCCACAAACCGGTGTGATGTCTTCGCATGCCGCGATACCTCACAGCTAATGAATTTACTTTCAACAACCGTAACTTTAACTAGAAAACGATTACAAACGAATTACTAAAGTGAAAATGTAATAAACTAGAGAAAAGGGCAGCACAGTTTCTATGTTTCTAAAACAATATACTGCAGGAATTTCAGTGTATGAATGGCAGTCAATCAAGGGCCAAGAGCAAGAGAAGAGAGGATTCACACAGCTGGCAAGTCTGCATTAAAAAGTAGTAATTTGCAGGAGTTTCAATACTTGAACAGAACCCAATCAGAAATCAGGATTCATTAACAAGGGCAAATAAAAATAAGTCGGGGCAAGTGGAGTGGCCTTTGTTGGAGTGGACAGCATTAGAGTGGGGATTACAGCTTTTAGCTCTTCAAGGCTTCAGCGAGGAGAGGCTTGAGTGAGAGAATGTGAAAAGCTGTTGGTAAATTTTTTTTAGTTTATTTATGGTTTCCTGCTTTATAATTGCACAGTTAGAGCAGTAGCGATACCAGTCAGTATAACTGAATGCTTCACTAGCAGGATGTGTGAAGGCATGAGACCCCCAGTGTCCTTGATGACTTCACCTGCAATAAGTATATCTGGCTACAACTTCCAACAGTCCGCATTAAGGAGTTGAAGCTGGAACTGGATGAACTCTGGATCATTCTGGAGGCTGAAGAGATGATAGATTGGACATATAGACAGGTAGTTTACCCAAGGTGCAGGACACAGGAAACTGGGTGACAGGAGGGTGAAAGAGGTTAAACAACTAATGCAGAGTACCCCTGTGGTCATCCTCCTCAACTTTGGATACTGTTGGGTGGGATGAACTAGCAGAGGAAAGTTCCAGTGGCACCAAGTCTGGCTCTGTAGCTCAGAAGTGAAGTCGGGGGGTGGGGGAGAAGAGGCAAGCTGTGGTAATAGGGGATTTATTAGCTAAGAGAACAGAAAGAAGGTTCTGTGGACGAGAACAAGTTTCCTAGATGAAATGTTGCTGCCCATATGCCAGGATCTGGAACATCTTGGACTGAGACCTCAGTACTATTAATTGGGAGGGTGGGGGGGTGCTGTGAGCAGCCAGAAGTCCTGGTCCATATAGGTACCAATGACATAGGTATGAAGAGGGACAAGATTCTGCAAAGTGAGTTCAGGGAGTCTGGCACTGTTAAAGTACAGGACCTCCAGGGTTGTGATCTCAGAATTTCTATCTGTGCCGCATGCTAGTGAGGCAAAAAATGGGAAGATCATATGGTTTAACACTTGTCTAGGGAGTTTCTGTAAGAGGGAGGATTTCAGATTTTTGGATTATTTGGCTCTGTCCAGGGGTGGGAAATGTACAGAAGAGACAATTTGCACCTATCCTAGTGGGAAGGCTTGCTAGTACTGCACGGGGAGGGTGGGGAGGACCTTAAACTAGAGTTGCAGAGGATGGGAACCAGAATGCCTGAACAGATAGTAAGTGGTTGTGGAGACAGATGTTGTTAAAACCTCAGACAAAGTCTGGAATCAAAACTTTGAGCATAGTGCAACTAATGGTCTGAGCTGCATATATTTTAATGCAAGAATTATTGTAGGAAAGAGAGATTAGCTCAACACCTAGAATTATGATGTTGTAACCATTAGTGAGATTTGATTGCAGGAGGTGAAAGACTGGCAGTTCCATTGCTTTGGACGTGATAGAACAGGAAGAATGCCAGGAGTGGCATTACCAGTCAAGAAAATTGTCATGGCAGTACTCAGTCAGAACAGACTGGAGAACTCATCTAATGAGGCATTAAGGGTAAAAATAGGTAATAAGAAAGATAAAACCATGCTAATGGGGTTATATTACAGAACACCCAACAATCCATGGGATTTAGAGGAACTAATTTGTAGAGAGATTGCAGATTGTTGGAAGAAATATAAGGTTGTGATATAGGTGATTTTAACTTTCCAAATATTGAATAAGATTCTCGTACTGTAAAAGGACTAGATGGGATAGAGTTAGTCAAATGTATTCAGGAATGTTTCCTTACTCAGTGCATCAAGTCAAGACAAGTCAATTCACTTTTTATTGTCATTTCAACCATTACTGCCGGTACAGTACGCAGTAAAAACGATCAACGTTTTTCAGGACCATGGTGTCACATGACACAGTACAAAAAAACTAGACTGAACTACGTAAAAAACAACACAGAGAAAGCTACACTTGACTACAGTCCTACCCAGGACTGCATAAAGTGCACAAAACAGTGCAGGCATTACAATAAATAATAAACAAGACAATAGGGCAGTAAGGTGTCCGTCCAGGCTCTGGGTATTGAGGAGTCTGATAGCTTGGGGGAAGAAACTGTTACATTGTCTGGTCGTGAGAGCCTGAATGCTTTGGTGCCTTTTCCCAAATGGCAGGAGGGAGAAGAGATTGTATGAGGGGTGCGTGGGGTCCTTTATAATGCTGTTTGCTTTGCGGATGCAGCATGTAGTGTAAATGTCCATAATGGTGGGAAGAGAGACCCCAATGATCTTCTCAGCTGACCTCACTATCCGCTGCAGGGTCTTGCGATCTGAGATGGTGCAATTTCCGAACCAGGCAGTGATGCAGCTGCTCAGGTTGCTCTCAATACAACCCCTGTAGAATGTGATGAGGATGGGGAGGGGGGGTAGGAGATAGTCTCTCCACAGCTTTTGCAGAAAGTAGAGATGCTGCTGGGCTTTCTTTGCTATGGAGCTGGTGTTGAGGGACCAGCTGAGATTCTCCGCCAGATGAACACCAAGAAATTTGGTGCTCTTAACAATCTCTACCAAGGCGCCGTCAATGTTCAGTGGGGAGTGGTCGCTCTGTGCCCTTCTGAAGTCAACAATCATCTCTTTTGGTTTTTTTTTCACATTCAGAGACAGGTTGTTGGCTCTGCACCAGTCCATTAGCCGCTGCACCTCCTCTCTGTAAGCTGACTCATCATTCTTGCTGATGAGACCCACCACAGTCGTGTCATCGGCTAATTTGATGATGTGGTTCGAGCTGTGTGTTGCAGCACAGTCATGAGTCAGCAGAGTGAACAGCAGCGGATTGAGCACACAGCACTGGGGAGCCCCCGTGCTCAGTGTGATGGAGTTGGTGATACTGCCTCCATTCAGGACTGTCTGAGGTCTCCCAGTCAGGAAGTCTAGAATCCTGTTGCAGAGGGAGGGGTTCAGACCCAGTAGGTTCAGCTTTCCAATCAGTTTCTGAGGGGTGATTGTGTTGAATGCTGAACTGAAGTCTATGAACAGCATTCAAATGTATGTATCTTTTTTGTCCAGGCAGGTTAGGGCCAGGTGGAGGGTGATGGCATAGAAGTCCCAGTGAAAGAATGTGTAATATTTGAAATCTTATTGGGGATTGAGACAGGGCAGGTGACAGAAGTTTGTGTAAGGGAGCATTTTGGATCTAGTGATCATAATCCCATTAGTTTCAAGATAATAATGGAAAAGCATATGTCTGGTCCTCAGGTTGAGATTCTAAACTCGACAAAGGCCAATTTTGATAGTATTAGAATTGATCTGGCAAGTGTGAATTGGGACCAACTGTTTTCTGGCAATGATGTACTTGGTAAGTGGGAGGCCTTCAAAAGTGAAATTTTTGAGAGTACAAACCTTGTACATGCCTGTAAGAATAAACGGTAAAGATAACAGATTTTGAAAACCTTAGTTTTCAAAAGATATTGAGGCACTGGTTAAGAAAAACAAGGTGGTGCATAGCAGGTATAATAGGTAGGAAGAAATTACATACTTCAGGAGCATAGGTTTGACATCGGTAGTAGGTAAATTATTGGAAGGAGTACTAATAGGATCTACAAGTATTTAGATAGACAGGGACTTATTAGGGAGAGTCAACATGGCTTTGTGCATGGTAGGTCATGTTTAACAAATTTATTTGTTAATCCGTATCTTGGGTAATGATGAGCCTGTGTACAGAGAGGAAATTAAGAACCTAGTGGCATGGTGCAAAGACAATAACCTATCCCTCAATGTCAACAAGACAAAGGAATTGGTTGTTGACTTCAGAAGAAGTAGCAGACCACACGACCCTATCTACATCGGTGGTGCACAGATGGAACAGGTCAAAAGCTTTAACTTCGTCGGGGTGAATATCACAAATGACCTGACTTGGTCTAACCAAGCAGAGTGCACTGCCAAGAAGGCCCACCAGCGCCTTTACTTCCTGAGAAAGCTGATGAAATTTGGCCTGTCCCCTAAAACCTTCACTAATTTTTATAGATGCACCGTAGAAAGCATTCTTCTAGGGTGCATCACAACCTGGTATGGAAGTTGTCCTATCCAAGACAGGAAGAAGCTGCAGAAGATCGTGAACATAGTCCAGCACATCACACAAACCAATCTTGATTCTTGGAAGATCATCATTAATGCCTCCGCAATCTCTCCAGCTACTTCCTTCAGAACACAAGGGTGCATCCCATCAAGTCCAGGAGCTTTATCCACACTCAGACAATTAAGCTTCCTGGTCATCTTCTCAGTCATAATTTTCACTGCATAGACTTCACTTCCCTGATAATCTTGACTGTTTGGTATATTGCAGACGTCTTCCACTGTGAAGACTGATGCAAAATACGCATTCAGTTCCTCTGCCATCCCTGCATCTCTCATTACAATATCTACAGCGTCATTTTGTATTGGTCCTATATCTACCTTCAACTCTCTTTTACCCTTTATATACTTAAAAAAGCTTGTAGTATCTTCTTTGATAATAGTCACTAGCTTCCTTTCATAATTCGTCTTTTCCTTTCTAATGACCTTCTTAGTTTCCTTCTGCAAGTTTTTAAAAGCTTCCTAATCCTCTATCTTCCCACTAGCTCTGGCTTCCTTGTATGCTCTCGCTTTTGTTTTACTTTGGTTCTGACTTGTCAGCCACGGCAGTGTCCTTCCCTTTGAAATTTCTTCTTATTTGGAATATATCTGTCTTGCACTTCCCTCATTTTTCACAGAAACACCAGCCATTGCTGCCCTATTGTCCTTCCTGCAAATGTCCCTTTCCAGTCAACTTCGGCCAGTTCCCCTCTCATGCCATTGTAATTTCCTTTATTCCACTGAAATACCAACACATTGGATTTTATTTTTGTTCTTCTCAAATTTCAATGTGAACTCGATCATATTGTGATCACTGTTCCCTAAGTGTTCCTTAACCTTAGCCATTTGGGAAAAGGCTCCGAAGCATTCAGGCTTTCACGACCAGACTATGTAACAGTTTCTTCCCCCAAGCTATCAGACTCCTCAATACCCAGAGCCTGGACTGACATCTTACTGCCTTATTGTGTTGTTTATTATTTATTGTAATGCCTGCACTGTTTTGTGCACTATATGCAGTCCTGGGTAGGTCTGTATTCTAGTATAGTTCTTTTTTCTGTGTTGTTTTTTACGTAGTTCAGTCTAGTTTTTGTCCTGTGTCATGTAACACCATGGTCCTGAAAAAACATTGTCTCATTTTTACTATGTACTGTACCAGCAATTATGGTCGAAATGACAATAAAAGTGATTTGACTTGACTTTGGATTCAGGTGTAACCCATCCTTTTTGTACAGGTCATACCTCCCCCAGACGAGGCCACAATGATCCAGGGATCTGAAGCCCAGCCCCCTACACCAGTCCCTCAGCCACATATTAATATGCCTGATCATGCTATTCTTGTACTCGCAAGCATGTGGCACAGGCAGCAATCCTGAGAATACTAATCTGGAAGGCCTGCTTTTTAGGTTCCTACTTAACTCCCTAAATTCTCTCTTCAAGACCTCCTCCCTTTTTCTACCTGTGTCATTGGTACCAACCTGTACCAAGACTTCTGACTATTCACCCTCTCTCTTCAGAATAGTGTGGACCCGATCTGATTCATCCACCTCCAGAATTCTCAACCCATCTCGAACTCTCTTGACCTGTTCCGATCTAGTCATCACTAATTGACTGTATGAATTTTACCACTGCCCTTACTGACCTCACTTACAGCTCTGCTCGCTAAAAAAATGATGGAGGAACTCAGAAGGTCAGACAGCATCTATGGAAATGAATAAACAACAACTGATGTTTCAGGATTGGACCCTTCTGTCTGACCTGTTGAGTTCCTCCAGTGTGTGTGTGTGTGTGTGTGTGTGTGTGTGTGTGTGTGTGTGTGTGTGTGTGTGTGTGTGTGTGTGTGTGTGTGTGTGTGTGTGTGTGTGTGTGTGTGTGTGTGTGTGTGTTGCTTTTGGATTTCCAGCATTTATTGAATGTCTTGTGTTCTGTTTCACTAAGACCAACTCCAGGATAGTCTGGGTCCAGATCACTGATCTCATTTCCTTTGGGGATTTTCCCTCCACAACCTCTACCCTCATACTCCAAATTGCACAGGTCCCTAACTCCAGCTTTCTGTATGACTCTACTGAGTTAATATGGCCTTGTAGAGGTGATCTCAAAGTCTCTGGATTCCATTATCTCCTTTTTTAGCAAAACTAAGGATGAAACTGGCAGCCTATCCACTAATCATTGATGGAAACATTGACAATATTTAGTTAAAATCATTTCAGTAACATAAAGAACAGTTGGGTGGCATAGTGGTGTTACTGGTTAGCACAACACTTTACAATACAGATGACCCATTCCCTCCAATGCCTGTAAGGAGTTTTTATGTCCTCCCCATGACTGTGTGAGTTTCATCAGGCAGCTCTGGTTTCCTCCCACAGTCCTGGTTTGTAGACTCATTGGTCATTATAA
This sequence comes from Hemitrygon akajei, assembly GCF_048418815.1. Classification (NCBI taxonomy): domain Eukaryota; kingdom Metazoa; phylum Chordata; class Chondrichthyes; order Myliobatiformes; family Dasyatidae; genus Hemitrygon; species Hemitrygon akajei. The sequence goes on along the minus strand of NC_133145.1, from coordinate 7,697,826 downwards.
ATTGTCCTCTGATTAAGCTGGGGTTAGATTGGGGTTGCTGGGCAGTGTGGCTGAAGAGCCGGAAAAGGCCTATTTTATGCTGTATCTCAATAAATAAAGTAGCTCTTCCATGCTAATCTCCAGGATGGTGTGAAAAATCTATACATCCTCCAGCATCAACCTGTGTATCTGTATTTTTCATTGTCACAGTCTTTGTAAGTATGTGACTGTAGATTTATGCTTGCCTGCTAATGGTGACTTTAGTGCTGCACCAGCCCTTACCACATAGGATCCATCTACTCTTCATAAATTCTGTTTCCTTTATAACTTTTCCATTTATAAAGCTCTGAAAATAATGAGAGATTTTGATTACTTCCACAATAGCAATCACAAAGTGTTGCTCTTACAGTACTTGCTAGAATGAATATTTGAAGGTCTGAAAGTGTGCTTATATTTGGAATTACTGTCTGCAAAATAATTTGAGCTTGATGTACTGTATATCTGTATGTTTGTGCACTTGTGTGGGTCTCTGTGCATTCAGTATGTGTTTGTGTCTACTTAGTTGTGTGTGTGGTGTCTATGCATATATTTGTATATGTTAGTGTATAGTAGCAGACTACTTACAAGCTGCTAAATCAAATCTGGCATAAATCAGTCAAATCTTGAACTGAAATAAGAACACAGATGTTGGACATTCTCAGTAGTTTCATGCAAACAGCTTTCATCAGTCTTTTCAATACAAGAACGTCTCAGGCATAAACAAACGTGCTATTTTTAGGATAGGTGTCTCTGATTAAGCTGGCTTTTCTTCACTCCAACTACTCAAATAGGCAGAAGTTGAAACTTCTTGAGGTAAAAGAGCTCCCACTGGGAAAAGGTAGCAGAAGAACACCCCTCTGTTGTTAACACAGTCAAACATCTCGTCAAACATGCTCATAATTCCAGCATTTGATATCCCCTGGCCTATCCACCTCTTCCCAGACATGGACTGTGAATTTGAATCAGCAATCACTGGCATATTTCCTTGGCATAAATCACTGGAACTTGAAACTACTCACCCTTTCCACTGCTAATCTCTTGATGACTAATGTGTTTCCTCAACTCCCCTTCCTGAAGTGCACAATCAATTCCTTAGTCTTACTGATGTGAAAAGTTGTTGTTATAAGACCACTCGCCCAGATGATCTATCTTGTTCCTATATGACTCCTCATCACCAACTGAAATTTTGCTAACAATATTTGTGTGTCATTGGCAAATTTATAGATGGCTTTTGAACTGTGCCTTGCAGTTGGGTATAGATGGGTGTAGAGAGAGATACACTAATGTTAATTGACCCAAAGAAGATGTTATTTCTGATCCACGCTGATTGTGAGAGGAAGTCAAGGATCCAGTTACCAAGGGATTGGTGACTGAGGCTCTTCAGCACTGAGTTTTAGAATATCAGGCATATTGTCCGCTCCTGAGGGTTTATTATTTTAGTAATTGGGTATGACTTTATTGACATGGATTTTCTTGACATTGATAGCGTAAGTGTTAATACTAAGCAAGTTCAAAAGTACCTGAGGATGGGCCAATGGGCAGGAGGTTTACTAGCAAGGTCTGGTTTCTTTGTGAAATGGCTTGTGCAATTTCAAGTAGTGGGTTTGATAAGGTCAAATTGTCATAGTCCCCATTTGCCATAGGTGCCCACCCGTTTGGGGAATTCACAGGTGATCTCCCACAAAGACATGTGAGTGGAGATTGCACAGCAGAACTTAGCAGGCAGAATAAGTCAAGTGGGCAATCCACAGAGAATCTGAATTTGCATCTTCTTACCCAGTATAGCAAAGTACCTCAGAAGGAAAATGTGATTTTGGTTCTCACTTTTTTGTTTGTCTCCTTGGTTATTGAGCAATATATGTAGGATGACCAACTATTAATGCAATAGATCAAGAGCATTGCACATGTGCAGGGGCCTAAAATCCTAGTAAGATAATGTGTAGGACACTTTTAGAGGAAGGCAAAATATGAAATGAAATTTCCTCTGCAGTTTGGGATCCAGCTTAAATTAATCATGCACATTTAAGACAGCTACATCCTAGTACAGGAAGTACAGAATATTGTTCAAAGCTAGATGCTAGATTCAAAGGGAAGAGATTAAGAACATAAGAAATAAAGCCCCTCTTGCCCATTCTGCCAGTCAACAAAGCTGATCTTTCACCATAGTGTCATTTTCTTGTACTGACCATAACTATCTGAAAATTCCACAATTATTCAACAACAGAACTTCCACAAACTACTTATTGAGAAAATTCCAAAGTTTCACTAGCCTCTGTGTGAAGAAATTCCTTCTCATTCTAGACTTGAAATAGCTAGACATCCATTAAATCTAAACCTCCTTAATGCAGACAAAAACACAAGAAGAAAGGTGCCATTCTGCACTTCAAATTTGTCCTGGTATTCAATATGATCATTGCTGATCTGCCCCAAGCCGCGTCTTCTCCTCTGTACCAGTTCACTGGTGCTCTCCATTCCATGACTTTTCAAAACTACTTCCTCTTTAAGTACCACTAAATGATTCAACCTCCACAGAGTAGAAGATTCCAGTGATTCACTATCCTCTGCATCAAGAAGTTCCTAAACTTCTGGTTGAATAAAATAATTTGTCCTAAGATTTAATGAAGGCTGAGATCAAGAACCTTTGATGCTCTGAGTGCTTTACATGAAATTTCTTCATTCAGAGTAGATGTTCCCCACTGTGCTGTAGTTCCTAGATTCTCTCTCTCTCTCTCTCTGCTAGTTTCCTGTACTTGATGTTTTTGCCTCCTCCTAATAAAACACTTTAAATTCACATTGCATTACCTTCCATTACCCGAGGCCTGGTTACCATTATTTTTTAAATGTCATAGTTGTACAACTTGGCTGTATTTATCCTCTTTTGGCTCAAATCTTTGTTACCACAGCAACTCATAATCATACACAAGACTTTCTATTCAGTTCCCTGTGCCCTCAAGATAAATTCAACCTGTAAGTTTAGAACCTGCACAATGAAAGGGAGATGAAAAATAAAGGATAAATAAACATCAAGTCCTTGAAGATCTTTTGTGATCCAAAGATACCAGTGAGTGGTTTGGTTTGCTTCATATCAGGTAGCGGAGAAGGGCATTGGTACCCATTCTTTCATTCCACATGTCTTGTCTTCTTTTGCATAATTGTGCAGAAAATGTTATCTGCACAGCATCTCTAAATCCAGCAATTTCACAACTCATTAGAGGAGGCATGGAAAACTAAATGGAGACCTAGTGGAATTTGCTGATTCAAAATTAGAACATTGCCAAATAAAGGAAATATAGTGTGGAAAACTTAAAATCAGCAACACACTTAATTTTATGGTTCTATCTAATCCAAATAGCTGAAGCTGTAAATCACTTACTCATTTCATATTTTAATGCTGAACACTTTACAAAAAGCTGTTATTTTTCATCATTCACAATTTATGAAATTATACACTCTGTTGTCTGATGCCCTTTTATGAAGGCATGCTATTAAGCACAAGGCTTAGAAATGAGAGAGTGCTGCAGGAACAGTGTCAAGGTGAAGTTATCAGTTATTTTGCCATGGTTTTGTTACTTTGACAGAGATGAGATTGGCCTTGTGGTTCTACAGCATTACTTTGGTGACCCTTCAGAAGAAAAAGAAAAGCATGCAGAGATAAGTGTCCTTCAAAACTAATAGCACTCCAAGATACATCACAGTCAATGGAGATCAGTTTTGAGATATAGTCCCAGTTATAAGACTGGCAATCTAGCAGCTAATTTTCATCCAGAACACTACAGAAAAAAATAAATGTGGAAGAATGCCCTTGTTCATTTTCAAGCTGGTGGGATCGGATCATTTACAATCACAGAGAGGATAGATTGGACACCACATGCAGTGTAGACTCCCTCAGTGTTATGGTCTTAAGATTTGATCTCTTGACTGTAGAACTGGGATTGACACGATGTTTAATTAGAAGCTTATTTAGCTGTAGGATGAAACTGTGATTCCACCCAGTCCAGTCTGCACCTGAGGACACCATTTTCTCTGCTTAAGGCTCCGAAGTCAGGCATGAGGTACAGAGGAGATGACAGTGGTAAGTTTTTTACGCAGAGAGTGGTGAGTGCATGGAATGGACTGCCGGTGGCAGTGGTGGAGATGGAAACGATAGGGTCTTTTAAGAGATTCCTGGAGCTTAGAAAAATAGATGGCTATGGGTAAGCCTAAGGTAAGGACCTGTTCGGCATAGCTTTTTAGGCCGAAGGACCTGTATTGTGCTGTACGTTTTTTATGTTTCTATGAGATCTGAAAGTTGAACTTGGAGCAGTCTGGGTTTTGAGATAATATTACAGTTCTTTTAATTAACCACCTATTGGAATTCAACAGCTTTCAGCTACAAAGATGCAAACCTCCAGAGCACAGGCACCTGACTAGCTGTTGTAAAAAATAGAACAGAGTGTCTTCATGGGAACTAAGATTAGGAGTGTGACAAAGACCCAAGTCAGTTAAATGGATCTTGAAAGATTAAAGTTGGAGTCAGGTGAAATGGTTGTAAGGGTAGGTGGGGTCAGAGACCACAGAACAGTCAAAGGATAAGTAGAAGAATTTGAAATCTATGAAATCATAAGGCAGATGACCATTACAGGTGGAGAGCACAGCTTGGGACTGGAGTTTGGATATATTATAGACAATAGACAATAGGTGCAGAAGTAGACCATTCGGCCCTTCGAGCCTGCACCGTCATTCTGAGATCATAGCTGATCATCTACTATCAATACCCAGTTCCTGCCTTGTCCCCATATCCCTTGATTCTCCCATCCATAAGATACCTATCTAGCTCCTTCTTGAAAGCATCCAGAGAATTGGCCTCCACTACCTTCCGAGGCAGTGCATTCCAGACCCCCACAACTCTCTGGGAGAAGAAGTTTTTCCTTAACTCTGGCCTAAATGACCTACCCCTTATTCTCAAACCATGCCCTCTGGTACTGGACTCTCCCAGCATCTGGAACATATTTCCTGCCTCTATCTTGTCCAATCCCTTAATAATTTTTTATGTTGCAATCAGATCCCCTCTCAATCTCCTTAATTCCAGCGTGTACAAGCCCAGTCTCTCTAACCTCTCTGCGTAAGACAGTCCGGACATCCCAAGAATTAACCTTGTGAATCTACGCTGCACTTCCTCTACAGCCAGGATGTCCTTCCTTAACCCTGGAGACCAAACTGTACACAATACTCCAGGTGTGGTCTCACCAGAGCCCTGTACAAATGCAAAAGGATTTCCTTGCTCTTGTACTCAATTCGCTTTGTAATAAAGGCCAACATTCCATTAGCCTTCTTCACTGCCTGCTGCACTTGCTCATTCACCTTCAGTGACTGATGAACAAGGACTCCTAGGTCTCTTTGTATTTCTCCCTTACCCAACTCTACACCATTCAGATAATAATCTGCCTTCCTGTTCTTACTCCCAAAGTGGAGAACCTCACACTTATTCACATTAAACGTCATCTGCCAAGTATCTGCCCACTCACTCAGCCTATCCAAGTCACCCTGAATTCTCCTAACATCCTCATCACATGTCACACTGCCACCCAGCTTAGTATCATCAGCAAACTTGTTGATGTTATTCTCAATGCCTTCATAGTTGATGAGGAGCGATAAATAAGCATCACTAATATATAACAGTGAACCTGTTTGACAAAAATGAGCAACTTTTTAAACAAAACAAGTGACATTAATCCTCTCTGCCTACTCTGATCTGAAATAGATACCCCAGTAATATAGAGTGCACCACCCACAAACAGATGACTGGGTTGCGCCAATCCATACCCACATGAACCCTTCTCCACCATTCTTCAACTAACTCCATTACCCTCAGTCTCTCTCTCTCCTCTCTCTCTCTCTCTCTCTCTCTCTCTACAGTTTTGTCTCACAACACTCTATGTGATTGCTTACTTCAGAAATGCCTGTTCAATTTCTGTGAAAACCACATTTATCTCCTTGTTCCCCCACAAACATTTCCCCACTCCCCAACGTTGGAATCCTTACAAGGCAATCTGTTGAGTTAAATCAGAAAGGCTTCAGTTCTATTTTAACCACCCATAAAGAAACACCTCTCCATTTTTATTCTGAACATAAAGAAAGACATTCAACCTCTGCAAGATGTTTTCCCTTCGCACTTGCTTCCTCCTTTACTTTCAATTTTAGTTTTCTGTAATCTATTTTTTTCTTTGTTTTCTTTCCCCAAAAATAGATATTAAGAAACTTTTCTTCTCTGGTTTATCCTATCTTTTATCATCTTTTATCTCATCTTTTATGATTTTCTTCAAACATCTTTGGACTTGTATCATAGCATCAACACGTTCTGGTAGTCCTTATTAGTTATTATAACCTAAGGCTGTCAATTAATATTTTATATGCAGTCATTTGCCATTCTGGTGCCCAGCGCTATATTCCATATATTTCTTTAATGTGCCACTAATTTGGTGTGGTATCTGGGCTGGCAACAAAAATTCTGGGTCAGTTAAATGCATCTTGAAAGGTTGATGGAGGAATGAAGTGATTGAGATTGAGTGTGAGTAATAAATGAGTGGAGAAAGGATGCAGAAGAGTTTAATGCAGAAAAGGATTTGAAATATGTTGCCATTGATGAGGAATGATAATGGAGCAGCTCAAATATATAATAGCATCCCCAACAGTATCAGCTCTTAATCTGCTGCACTAGGCTTGGAATCAGAACTTTAAAGTTTTGTCTTATCAGCCTGTCCCGCAATATCCCAACAATAACTTTTCTTTGCAACCTGTCTTTAAAGTGGTAAAATGTCTTCAGGGCAGCAGTAATATACAGCAGAGAAATTTCTTTAGCCAGATGGTGATAAATTCGTGGAACTTATTCCCAAAGGTAGTTGTGGAGAGCTGGTCATTGAGTGTACTTCGGTGGAGCTTAAAACATTCTTGATTGGCCATGGCATCAAAGGTTATGGGGAGAAGGCCAAGGAGTGGGTCTGAAGAATGGAAAAATGGCTTAATTCTGCCCCACATGAGAATGCTGGTGGAACGCAGCAGGCCAGGCAGCACAGTTGACGTTTCGGGCCGAGACCCTTCATCAGGACTAACTGAAAGCAAAGGTGGTAAGAGATTTGAAAGTTGGAGGGGGAGGGGGATATCCAAAATGATAGGAGAAGACAGGAGGGGGAGGATTGAAGCTAGGAGCTGGAAAGGTGATTGGCAAAAGGGATACAGAGCTGGAGAAGAGAAAGGATCATGGAACGGTAGGCCTAGGGAGAAAGAAATGGGGGGGGGAGCACCAGAGGAAGATGGAGAACAGGCAAAGAATGATGGGCAGAGAAAGAAAAAAAGGAGGGAGGGAAATAAATAATTCAGGAATGGGGAAAGAAGGGGAGGAGGGGCATGTCAAGATACACTGTCACTGCTGGTGGAGTGATTAAAATTGGGGATTGTTGACTGGCCAGGAATGTGAGTTTTCAGATTTCCCAGTGTGCTATGGTGTCATTCTGCAACGGTGCACTCTCAGAGGACTGGACCTAAGTGCAGAGGAATGGTGGAATCCCCAAGAAGAGATGGAAGCAAGTGACTAAATATCGGACTCAGAGACTTGGAGGAATGACTGAGCAACACTATGAAATAATTCATCCTCTCCAACACTTTGGCACTGAATGGAAAACCTCTTTAAATAATCATAGAATCTGGGAAATATGTGCCAGCTGCAATTAACTTGACAAGATTAAACCAAAAAACAAGAGTTTCACAACTCTAGTTAAGATATTGATGCCCCAAAACTCTAGAAGCTCAACACTCTATAGCAAACCTCAGGGCTCATGACAAATTAAGCAATAAATATTGAGCACATGAGATGAAGAGTCCTTGCAAGTAAGTCCATAGGTTGTGGGAACTGTTCAGTAATGGGGTGAGTGAAGTTATCTCCTCTGATTCTATGTTCCATTGAATTTAGTTGGTATAGTGCTTGCGAGGACTCATTCAGGTGCATGAGGGCTTCCTTACCAAGACCAGGCAACAAGATGACTGGTTAGATATTCTGGTTAGAGTAGAAGCAACATTTTCAACTCACCACCATTGTACCCTGCTCTCTTCCCCCCAAAAAAGGATAAATATCAATAGAAATTTATTGACCATAAGAAACAAGAAAAGTGAGGAAGTTTGGTAGTACTAAAGGAAATAGCAAAAGATGGAGAATTGGATTCTGGTGATGACATCATGCTGTCTGGTAAAAAGAGATGGAGATAGATTTTAAATTAATGTGCAAATGTGCTCAGCACAAATGACAGAAAGCACTTTTCAGCTTATGACTGTTGACCTGTTAGTATCCTAGAGTCATTAGAGAAATGCTAGCTTTCACTGGCATAAAACTTTTCAACAATCTCAGGAAGATTCAAGTAGCTCCATCGCTCTTCAGAAACATTATTCCTGATCTTATCTGGGAAAGTACTTTGAACATTAGAAATAGTAGCAGTAGTTTGCCTCCTAGCCTGTGGATCTGTTCTGCTATCCAAGAAGATCATTGCTGATCTGGCCATGGACTCACTCCACTTACTTGCCTTTTCCCCCATAACCCTTAATTCCCCCACTATGAAAAATAATCTATCTAACTGGTTTAAATATTTAAATGAAGTAACCTCTGCTGCTTCCCTAGACAGAGAATTCCACAAATACTGTATTCTTTGGTAAAAGCAATTCCTCCTTATCTCAGTCCTAAATCTACTCCCACTGATCTTGAGACTGTGTCCTCTAGTTCAAGTCTCACATACCAGTGGAAACAACTTCCCTGCCTCTTTTCAATCCTTTTCCAGCAGTCAATTGGTGCAGAGTAATGATCTATAAATAACAGACAAGATAAGAGACCAGCTAACATAACATGATTATACTTGTTAAAGGTTGTCATGGAACTTTCGAGCATTTTGTATTTTTGCAATATAATCATGATATCTGTGCAACACTTCAAATAACAGTGCAGCACTTGATTAGTTTTGAAGTGCACTCCTGATTTTCTCCTTAAGCTTCTAGGGTGAGACATAAACCAATAATCTCCAACACCCAAAGTGCCAGCTAGGTACTATAGACAATCACAAGCAAGGTATATTGATGCTCTCTGCACAGGAAGCAGCAACAGATTAAACACCAGCAGAAGGGCTGTCTTTCAGATGAAAGAGTAAGCCAAAGATCTATGTTCAGTGGTAATAAAGATCCTATGACACTATCTGAAAGAAGAGCAAGGCAGTTTTCTCAGTACAGGGGCTCCCCAGCTTACAAATGACTGGATTTACATTTGACCTTTCACAAATTCTCTCATACATTTTTAAATAATTTTCTAAACTAGTATTAAAATATTTCGTGCATCACGTACCCCGTGACCGGGTTACCAAACCAGCAGAAATGGAATGATACGTTGGAGTCTGGTGATACTGTAACTAAAAGTGTTTATTAATAAACTAAGTAATACAGTACTATAAAATGCAAATATACATATAAACCAGGTTAGCAATGATATATACGGAAGTGTGGAAATATAATCAAAACCAAGCTCTTTCAAAGTCTAGGGGTAAATGAATAGTCTTAAGATGATGCAGAGTTCAGTTCAGTTCAGTTTAGTTTAAGTCAAGG